>NC_139567.1:16380196-16741487 GCF_965112155.1 Podarcis liolepis | reverse complement strand
GAAACTGTGCCTCTGCTCCTCATTTTCTCTCTCCCTCTGATATGTCCCCCTCATTTGCTAATTTTAGTCATGGAAAAGGTACAGGCTGTTTGGAGGCTGGGTATTAAAATCTATGCAGTGGGAAGAAAGCCGATTGGTGTTCATGAATATTCTGTAGGAAGAAACGGATTAGTGTCGTCGACGTATCAGAGGGGATTTGCAAGGGAATTATTTACGGTGGCAACACGTAAAGCGCTCGTTTAGCTGATATTCGACATTATGCCAAACAAGGCGCCGGGATCTTGCACGTTAAAGCAGTAATGCTGCTCTAAATTAAATTCATCAGCGCCTTAATTAAGATCTATATTTAGCACTTAATTAAAAGCAGGAAGGAATGATGCTGCAAGAGGCATGATATCAGAGGGAGATAAATGTGGAAGGAAGGAGATGGCATCAAGAGGGTTCTGAAGCTGCCTCCCCAGACACCGCCCTGCAAATACCCCCCTTGCCCCTGTTTGTCTGCTCCAGCAAAGAGAGGTGAAGTAGCAGAGATCCCTCTCGGTGGCCTGCTTTTCCCAGAGAGAACAGCATTTCTGATTGGCATGATGTGAGGAAGAAAACAGGAATCTACAAGCTGCCTTATACTGCCCATCTTCCTCAATATTGCCTATGGAGACTGACAGTCGCTCCCAGGGTTTGAACCTGAGACCTTATACATGCAAAACAGGTGCTTTGCCACTGAGCTATGGCCCTGGGGCCTTCAAGAAGAAGCCTGAATTCTCCTTGTTAGCCTAGGAGGCATTTTCTGATCGAAACCACAGTCTTCTGGAGGACCTTAAGGGGGAAATAATGGTGGTGGTGGTGGTGATGGTGATATCAGAGAATTGTACAGTTGGAAGCGACACCAAGCAACATCAAGTCCAATCACCTGCAATGCAAGAATCACAGCTAAAGATTCCTTGGCAGATGGCCATCCAACCTGTTTAAAAGGCTCCATTGAAGGAGAGTCCACCACCTTCCAAGGTAGTCCATTCCACTGTTGGACAGCTCCTACCATCAGAAAGTTCTTCCTAATGTTCGGTCAGAATCTCCTTCCTTGTCATTTGAATCCACTGGTTTGGGATCTACCTTCTGGAGCAGCAGAAAACAAGCATGCGCCATCTTCCATGTGACAGCCCTCCAGCTATTTATAGATGGCTATCATATCACCAAAAAGATAACTCGGTCCGTAGAGCATGAGACTCAGGGGTCGTGAGTTCATGCCCCATGTTGGGCAAAAGTATTCCTGTGTTTCAGGGGGTTGGACTAGATGACCCTTGTGGTCCCTTCCATCTCTACAGTTCTATGAGTCTATGATTCTCTCAGCCTCCTCTTCTCCAGGCTAAACATACCCAACTCCGTTTCCAGACCCTTTATCATCTTGGTCATCCTCTGCACACATTTCAGCTCGGCAATAGATCCTTAAACAGTTGGGTCCAGAAATGGACCCAGCACTCTAAAGGAAACTACCGCTGTCAAATATTTGGTAATTCCTGTTTAAGTTGTTGTTTCCCCAAATTCAAAAAGTTCCCACATCAAACTAGCAGTGGAAGCCACGCTGTCTTTCAAACCCAGACACACACACACCTTTTGTGCTTTGAAAGATAATTTCCAGTGAAGCCAGGGAGCGATGTGCAAAGGCAGCGAATTCCCAGCCCCTCCAAGACAGATGCTTCATTTTAACCCCCTCCTGGGCTGCGAGATGATTTAAGCATACAAAAAGCGCCAAAGCAGGGAACAAGCCGCATTAAAGGAAGAAAGCATGTCACACGCTCTCCTGCTGTAATTCTTCTGGGCTCCCTTCTGGGCCGACTCAGAGAGAGATTCCGTTCCAGTTATTGAGATATTGGCAGCCTGAAAGAGGCAGCCTCTGTCATCTCCCTCCTGGGACGGGACGAGGACGGGATAATTGGAATCTTCGCCACATCGCATTTGCTCACGTTTCCGTGCAAGTTGTTTTATGGGGAGAGGAAAGGCTGTTTGCTGAACACTTGCCAGTCTCCTGTCATTCCCCACCCCCCACCTCTGCTTATCCACCCTCATTATTAAGTTGCCGGTGTGCATTTTTGCAACCACCACATCCGTAGATTTTTGACAGAGCTGGAAGCGAGGCTGAGAGGAGTTTCACCTCCCATGGTGCAAACACAGAGGATTTCCTTCCTCGCCCCCCCTCTCCAGAAGCCACCACCTCTGAACAAATAGGTTTGGCAGGTTTTGAAATGACACAAAATACCTCTAGATTCAGGTAGGTAGCCGTGTTGGTCTGACGCAGTCGAAATAAATTTTAAAAATTGTCCAGTAGCACCTTAGAGACCAACTAAGTTGCTGAATTACAACTTATTACTAAACTGAAAACTATGGAGAGACCCGGTCTGAATAGAGTTATTGGATTCTTGTCCCATTACATATGCTAAAGCTATTTTTGGTCATCTGAGAGATAAAAGAGACATTCTGGGGCAACATTTTTCAGGTAAATTCAGATTTAGGGCTAAGATTCTGGTGGGGGGGGATGAGTTTCAGAGAACACCAGCTCCCCACATGCCAGACAAGTTGATCAAATCCTTCCCATCTGCAAAGCCAAGAGGGGGAGCTGGCAGGAAGGGATGGCAAGGGGAAGAGTTTGCAGGGTACAACGATTGGGATATCAAAGCTGCGCAGCTGTTGCAAAAGCCTCATCGGAGGCATCCGTCCCTCCTCGCTTCCCTTGCACCCAATTAATCAGTGGCTACAGCAGGAGGCTTTGATCCCAGAAATCAAGTCCCCCATCTGATGGGTGACTTGATGTTATGCTAATCCGGGCTGATTGAGCTGAGATAATTACACTTTGCGTGGGTTCCCTGGGAGTTTCGGATAAATATTGATGCACATCTGTCTCCCTTACTCAGGTGTCGCTGGGGGAGAAACAATGCCAGTGATGCTTCCCCTTTGGGCCTCTGAGAGGGCTGGTGGCCTCCTTGCTAGGCACAGCTTGACCTCTGCTCCAGGGACCCTGGTGCTGCCGCCCAAAGGGAAGCCGGCTTCCGAAGGCATGCTGGCCGTCGTCACGGGAGTCAGGAATGGAGGGCAAGGAAGCCAGCATGGGGATCCGCTGAAGAGCAGGCAAAATGTCTGTGCTTAAATACTTTGCAGTTGAGGGAGGCTTAACAGAGGCAGCAGAGAAAACAGGGGGGCACCTGAGTGTGTGCATATATTTTCTTATGTGCTTCCCTCACTTAGACCTTGAGGTAAAGTTATCTCATCTTCCTGAAATTGAGTGCACCATGGCTTCTTGCACTCTGTGGCAGCCTCAGGAAGACGGTGGGATAAGGAAGGGAGCCACTATTCCATGGGTAGGCAAACTAAGGCCCGGGGGCCAGATCTGGGCCAATCCAGTGGCGTAGCATGGGTTGTCAGCACCCGGGGCAGGGCAAGTAATTTGCGCCCCCTAACCCGTGGATTTCTGCCCCCTAACCCTAACCCCCAGATGTTGCGCCTGGTGCGGCCGGCCCCCCCTGCACCCCCCACGCTACGCCACTGGCCCAATCACCTTCTAAATCCGTCCAGCGGACAGCGGAATCAGAGTGTTTTTACATAAGTGGAATGTGTCCTTTTATTTAAAATGCATCTCTGGGTTATTTGTGGGGCCTGCCTGGTGCTTTTACATGAGTAGAATGTGTGCTTTTGTTTAAAATGCATCTCTGGGTTATTTGTGGGGCATAGGAATTCATTCATTTCCCTCCAAAAAATATAGTCTGGCCCCCCACAAGGTCTGGGGACAGTGGACCAGCTCCTGCTGAAAAAGTTTGCTGAACCCTGCACTATTCCATCACTCTGCCTTCCAAGCCAGAAGCTCTTCATGCTGCTTCTCAGACACCATGTGCAGGTGCATGCACATCCAAAACTGACAGCTCCAGAAGAATTATTTATGAATGTTTTCACACTAATAAAGCCGGGTGGGGGGTGTTTTCTTCTTGGAAGACAGTGTACAAGAGGAAACCCCTGGCAAGCCCCCCTGTGACATTCTGTTTGTTTGGCCAGGCCTTCTCCATCATGCCAAGGCAGGAGCCCATCAAAGGCCAGGAGGTGGGGCATAGAAAGCTCCAGAGAAGGAAAAATAAGATGAGGAACAGCAATTCCTATACTGAAAAAGATGCAGCCGAGCACCTGATTCTCCAAGCAAGTTCACCTGCTCTTGGTTTTCCCCGATTTGAGAGAAATTTCTGGGAAAGGAAGCAGAATTTATTTTGTGTTTTCAAAATATAAATATATACTTCACCCTGTTTATTAGAAACACTCATGGACAGCTTGCAAAAATAGAAAAAGATCAACATTTAACACAAATGAAAGCATCACAAAATGTCAAAGAAATAAACAACAACAAACAGCTGTTGGAATAATAAGAGAGAGAGAGGGAGGGAGGGAGGGAGGGATAAAATCTCAGGGAACAGTGACACACACAGAGAGAGACACCCAAAAAATCTTCATAATTCAAAACCTGGGCAAATAAAAGGGTATTAGCCTGGTGTCTGGGATGCAGGTGGCACTGTGGTGTAAACCACAGAGCCTAGGGCTTGCCGATTAGAAGGTTGGAGGTTTGACAGGGTGAGCTCCCGTTGCTCGGTCCCTGCTCCTGCCAACCTAGCAGTTCAAAAGCACGTCAAAGTGCAAGTAGATAAATAGATACCACTCTGGCGGGAAGGTAAATGGCATTTCCGTGCGCTGCTCTGGTTCACCAGAAGCGGTTTAGTCATGCTGGCCACATGACCTGGAAGCTGTATGCCAGCTCCCTCGGCCAGTAAAGCGAGATGAGCGCCGCAACCCCAGAGTCGTCCACGACTGGACCTAACGGTCAGGAGTCCCTTTACCTTTACCTTTTGGTCTGGTGTCTAAAAATTCCCTGTGAAGGGAGATTGACTTTAAAACCATTCTGAGAACTGTAGTGCTGTGAGGGGAATAAGGGCCGCCTAACAACTCTCAGCACCCTTAATAGATACCCTTGGTATCTGAAGAAGTGTGCATGCACACGAAAGCTCATACCAAGAACTAACTTAGTTGGTCTTTAAGGTGCTACTGGAAGGAATTTTTTTATTTTCACCCTTAATAGATTACAACTCCCAGAATTCTTGGGGGGAAGCCATGATTGTTTGATGCGGTATCCCAGTATAGCTCAGTGTATAGCGCAAGTGTGGCTATTGCCTGTACAAACCAATGCTGCAATGCAGTGTAGGGACGTGGGTGGCGCTGTGGTCTAAACCACTGAGCCTCTTGGGCTTGCTGATCGGAAGGTTGGCAGTTCAAATTCCCATGACAGGGTGAGCTCCCATTGCTCTGTCCCAGCTTCTGCCCACTAGCAGTTCGAAAGCACACCAGTGCAAGTAGATAAATAAGTACTGCTGTGGCGGGAAGGTAAACGGTGTTTCGATGCACTCTGGCTTACGTCACGGTGTTCCGTTGTGCCAGAAGTGGTTTAGTCATTCTGGCCACATGTCTCGGAGAGCTGTGGACAAACACCGGCTCCCTCAGCCTTGAAAGCGAGATGAGAACTGCACCCCATAGTCACCTTTGACTGGACTTAACCATCCGGGGTCCTTTACCTTTACCTTATCTGCAATGCATTGTGGGGGGCCTGCCCGAGTGAGTGGCTGGGCTCTCTACCTCTCTGCCCACTCTCTTTCCCAATGCACTGGGACTTGGTGAGACAGATAGCCCACCTAAGTGACAGCAACATTGCCATCACTGGCTCAGGATAACAGGGACAGCCACCTCTGCCTACCTGTCCTGCCCCACCCCACCTGCCTCACTTTTGATGACTTGCAGGCATGTGGAGGAGGGCCTCTGATGGTGTCCCCCTTAACATAGGTAACGGTAAAGGTAAAGGGACCCCTGACCATTAGTGACCGACTCTGGGGTTGCGGCGCTCATCTCGCTTTATTGGCTGAAGGAGCCAGCGCAGCGTACAGCTTCTGGGTCATGTGGCCAGCATGACTAAGCCGCTTCTGGCGAACCAGAGCAGTGCACAGAAATGCCATTTACCTTCCCGCCGGAGTGGTACCTACTTATCTACTTGCACTTTGACGTGCTTTTGAACTGCTAGGCTGGCAGGAGCAGGGACCAAGCAATGGGAGCTCACCCCGTTGCGTTGATTCGAACCGCCGACCTTCTGATCGGCAAGTCCTAGGCTCTGTGGTTTAACCCACAGCACCACCTGCGTCCCTTAACATGCTCTGAAACATATAGGTTCCTGAGAGAAGCAACATGTCGGATAGATGAATTTTAAATATTTGTCCCTGGTCTTCCGACCTTTCCTCCCCATGCACTGCTCTAACTAAGAAACCCACAGCCATCTCCATCAGGGACTAAAGGATGAATCTTTCTGGATCAAAACAAAAAGACAAAACTGTCTCAGCCCAACTTTGGTAGCATCCCTTTTTATTATTGAAATCATCCTGACAAGGAGCTCAGAGTAGCAAGTATCGAATTATCCCACTTTTCCGTCACCACCACAACCCTGTGAGGCAGCCTAAGCTGAGAGATATGGTTTGTACACAAGGTCAAGGGCTGTGCAGAGATTTGAGCCTGGCCTTAGTTGCCACTCATCTCCCCACCCGATGCCTCTGCAGCTCCTCCCGTCCCCAGCGCCTCCTGAGCAGCCTCCTCAGCAAACGGCTCCTTTTTGTCTCAGGAACCCAAATGGGTTTGCATCTGTGTGCCCCCACAGCCAGGATGGCTGGCACAGCGAGCAAATTCTGATGCAAATGAGGCAGATCCATCAATGTGACATGCTCCCTTCAGGTGGGATGGGGAGGCAGGAAGGTGCTATAAATCACTGCCTCTTCCATCTTTGGCTGGGGGTGGGAGGAGGGAGGAGAGCAAATGGAACGTTCCAGGCCAGCCTCACTTGCTAGCCGTAGCTCAGCCATGAAGGAGATGGATGGCCGAGCAAAACCTCCAGACCTTCCAAATGCCCCTATTTTCCAGGGAGTCCCGGATTTACAGAAGCCAGCCTGCTTTCTCATTTGATCCTGGAATATCCTGCTCTTCCCCTGGTGTGTCCTCTTTCAATCGGAGAACTGTTGGAGGGTGTGGTAGGATGTCTCTATTTTCAGCGGAGAAATGTTGGGGGGTATGGAGTTATCCGGGGACACAGGTGGCGCTGTGGGTTAAACCACAGAGCCTAGGGCTTGCCAATCAGAAGGTCGGCGGTTCGAATCCCCGCGATGGGGTGAGCTCCCGTTGCTCGGTCCCTGCTCCTGCCAACCTAGCAGTTTGAAAGCACGTCAAAGTACAAGTAGATAAATAGGTACCGCTCCGGCGGTAAGGTAAACAGCATTTCCGTGTGCTGCTCTGATTCATCAGAAGCGACTTAGTCATGCTGGCCACATGACCTGGAAGCTGTACGCCGGCTCCCTTGGCCAATAAAGCGAGATGAGCGCCACAACCCCAGAGTTGGTCATGACTGGACCTAATGATTAGGGGTCCCTTTACCTATGGAGTTATCCAACCCCCAAGCCAAGGAGATACAACCTTTAGAAGACATCTGAAGGCAGCCCTGTATAGGGACTTTATATTTAATGTTCTATTATGTTTTTATATATGTTGGAAGCTGCCCAGAGTGGCTGCAGAAACCCAGTCAGTTGGGTGGGATGTTATTATTATTTCTACTGAATAGGGTGTCCCTATTTTCATCAGTGAAATGTTGGAGGGTATGAAACTCTCTGGAGGCCTCCTTCCTCCAGAGCGCACTAGGGCTGAGCTCCATCACACACAATGCTGAAGGAGAGAGTGCTCTTGAGCATGTGCAGAATGGTTTCCTTTCATCACTGAGTGACACCACGACCAAGCTCCATGCTTGGGAATTGGGCAGTGCAGTCTCAGCAAGGATTTCCACGGAGATTTGAATCTTCCAGCACCTCTTGTTTAAGCAGGTGGAAAGAATGGGAATGGGAATCATCTGGAAGGTCAATCAGGGAAGCTAAGCAGGTTCAGTACCTCTGCTTGGAAACTCATTCTGTGCTGTTTGCAAAAAAAAAGAATATATATGAATGGTTCACAGCAACAAGAAATGACTAGCTAGTGTCCTTGAACCAACTGTCCCTTGGGTGAAGATGCCCAGACAAGGCACAGAACAGGGAGATTTAATTAAAGGTCAACCAAGATCCAAAGCAGGACTTGAACCCAAGCCTTCTGAAAATGCTTTTATTTTCCCACTGACCCAGCTGGTCTCCTTTCAGGGCAAGTGAGGCCCAAGCACCGCTGAAGGATGCCCTGTGTTCAAAGGCCACTTGGGCTAATCCAGAGAATTAAAGAGGCCCCCGGGGGGAGGGAGGGGGAAGAGGCTAATCAAATTAAACTTCAGCAAGGACTCTTTGGAAGCCAAGTGTGTTTTCTTCAATCTTAATTAGAAATCTGAGCAGCTCCCGGCAGTTCTGCATAAACCCATCGCTGGAGGTTTGGCTGACACAACGCACAAGCGCAGCCCTCCTCCTGCAGCCTCAAGGAGGAATCGGGAGGCTCCGTCTTCTGGCAGAACTTGGGGGGGCAGGGGGGAGCAGGCAAGGAACTTGCCTAAAGCAGCAGCCTAGGGCTCAGTGAGCGATTCTTCTACACTACAGCTAGACATCTTTCACTGGCAAGTTCTTATACCCTACCTGCCCGAGGACTGTCTCGCCAGAGTGGTGCATGCTCTAGTTATCTCCCGCTTGGACTACTGCAATGCGCTCTACGCGGGGCTACCTTTGAAGGTGACCCAGAAACTGCAATTAATCCAGAATGCGGCAACTAGACGGGTGCCTGTGAGTGGCCACCGGGACCACATAACACCGGTCCTGAGAGATCTGCATTGGCTCCCAGTACGTTTCCGAGCACAATTCAAAGTGCTGGTGCTGACCTTTAAAGCCCTTGGTCCTGTATACCTGAAGGAGCATCTCCACCCCCATTGTTCAGCCCAGACACTGAGATCCAGCACCGAGGGCCTTCTGGCAGTTCCCTCACTGCGAGAAGTGAGGTTACAAGGAACCAGACAGAGGGCCTTCTCAGTAGTGGTGCCCGCCCTGTGGAATGCCATCCCTTCAGATGTGAAGGAAATAAGCAGCTATCTTATCTTTAAAAGACATCTGAAGGCAGCCCTGTTTAGGGAAGCTTTTAATATTTAATGCTGTATTGTTTTTAACACTTGATTGGGAGCCGTCCAGAGTGGCTGGGGAAACTCAGCCAGATGGGCGGGGTACAGTGGCGTAGCGTGGGGGGTGCAGGGGGGGCCGGCCGCACCGGGCGCAACATCTGGGGGTTAGTGTTAGGGGGCGCAAATCCACGGGTTAGGGGGCGCAAATCCACGGGTTAGGGGGCGCAAATTACTTGCCTTGCCCCGGGTGCTGACAACCCACGCTACACCACTGGTGGGGTATAAAGAATAAATTATTATTATATTACGTTTGCTTTGCCCCACCCCCACCCCAATCTTTCTCCTTTCACTCCAGCACAAACCTAACCTGCACACTTTCTTTGCACTTTGTGTTGGGGGTGGGAAGGGGAGGAGGCAGTGGGGAAACCACCACCCCCTTCCTTAGCATCGGGGTCCCAATACCAATCAGGGGTCAGACAGCTAGTTTAAAAAAAGAAAAGAATCTCCCATGTCTTCTCTAGCTTTCCTCTCCCTGCCACACAACCCAACTCATCTTTTGTTATGGCTCAGGGACCTCAGTCCTGGGGGAGGGGGGCTGGAATTCATATCCTCCAAGTGTCCCGATTCTACACATGCCACTAAGTGAGGTTCTAGAATCCAAAGGGAAGCTGCACCACTTCAGTCTGCAGGTCACAGCTTTGAATCCTTGCATTAAAACAAAAAACAAAAAAACACTGCAAGTAGAAATCTAGCAAGAACAAGGAGCAGGTGGCACTAAATGTTTTGAGTGGTAATTCTTCACTTGCAAGGAGCATTTGCTTAGGTGTTGTTTTTACACAGAGAAGCATAAAAAAATAGGAAATCTACCACCTGTCACTTGAAGTGATAACAGCTCATTAGGAACATAGGAACTGTCTTGTACCAAGTGAGGCCGCTAAGCTCAGGGTTCTCCCTCTTTCTTTCTTTCTTTCTTTCTTTCTTTCTTTCTTTCTCTTTCTCTCTCCACTGATTGAGGGCTCATCCACACTTCCTCACTATCCCATGCCTAGAAAGCGTGGGTCCAAGTGGTTTTCCCCTTGCCCTGCTCCTTTCCCAGGGAAAGCCAGCCCGTTTTAAATCAGAGCCAATTTCAATCCAGGGAAAAAGCCTTAATTGTCCTTTGCTCCAATTGATCGCTAAAGAGCAGTTTTCCAGCTGCAGAGACGGAAGTGTGACCTTAGGCAGCCTTTTCTAGGAACAAACCTGGCATCTTTTGCAAGCAAAGCAGATGCTCAAATGCAAATTTATGTCCCTTTTCCTAAAAATAAAGTAAGATCCCAGTCCTTATGATATTGAACAAAGGGCTGATTAAATAGGAGCTGAGGAAGCTGCCTTGTACCACATTGCACCATTGGTCCACCTAACTCAGTACTGTCTACACTGCGGTTCTCCAGGGGTTTAGGGACATTCTGAGCCCTATCAGGGACTGAACCCAGGACCTTTTGCATGCAAAGCAGATGCTCTAACCACTGAGCCACAGCACTTGCCTGCCACTGCCCTTTCTGCCCCCCTTATTCTATGCTGCATGTATAGACCAGATCTGATGGGAACTTTTAAGAAGGGAAGGCACTACCTCCTGGCTTCCAATCCCATAAAGCATGGAGAATCTCAATGACTGTTTGGTGCTGCACCATCAGGCAGCTGGGAAGAATTTCAGAGCGTAAAAGAGGCTGGCCCCAGTGCCCAGAGGAAGGGGGGAGGTCAGAGGACCTCCTCACCACAATCTGCGCAGTCACAAATGGAAGAAGCGAATCATTGGAAAGGGCATTGTTTTAGCCCTGTGCTCTGTGGTTTTTTAGGACCAGGCATCTCAGCGGAAGGAGGAAATGAATTAGTTTGACATATTCCAGGGAAATGGGCAAGGGTACGGACGAGAGGTCAGCCCTGCCATGCTGATGGTGGCTGGAAGTGTGGCTGGGTCCACCTCCCTCAGCTGAGTTCAGAGATGGGCTACAGTCTAGTTTCAGTGGAGGAAGAGCAAGACCAAGGATTCAGAGATGGGTGCTGTGGTCAAAAGGCAGGCTGGTGATCAGATTCTGGATCAAGGAGCATGAGGCTACTCAGTCAGACACCAGGTTTCTCAAACTGAGGGGCTGGCTTCATATGGCCTGGTGGGTTCCAACTGGATTGCACTGCATCCTAGAAGCTACTGTTGCTCCAAAGAGCCTAAACTATGCTTACCAGACATCCCCGTTTCCTGGGGACAGTCCCCGGATTTACAAATCTGTCCCTGGACAAAATCCGTGCCTGGAATGTCCCCGGATTTCATTTAATGTCCCCGGATTTATATTTTAGATGTTGTAGATTTATTAGTAGGGAATGAATGTTGCATGATTGTTCAATGGCACAAGACACATCATATGGGGACTTCCGGCGAGGCAAAATGGCGGGCGTCACAAGTGAGCAGCTCCTGAAGCCAGCCAGAGCCAACTGCGCTACCAGGCTGGCTCCCGGCTGCTGAGACTGCCGCTGCTGCCGCCACTGCCAAAGGGAAACCGGGGATGCCCGGCGCGTCAACTGGGGGAACCACTGACACACACCCCCTACGACCCAAATCAAGCTGGGAGCGAGACTGCCCAGCCACCCAGTCAACTACCCAGTGGCACTCCGGGGCCAGGAAAACCCCAGAGCCAACACAGGGAGAAGGAGGAGAGGAGAAGAAGAAGGGAGAGAGAGGGAGAGGAAGAAGAAAAAAGAGGGAGCCCTGACCTTGCCACGCTGCTGCTGCCACTTAGGAAGAGAGGTAGGAGAGCACTGGGAGGGCAAGGACACATGGCCGAGCCCAGGCCCGACCCAAGCGTACTCTACGGCGGCTAGCACTCCAAGAGAGCAGGCCGGGGTGCAGAGACACGGGCTGCACGACAGAGGAGACCACAGAAGAGAAGATATTACTTATTTTAAAAAAATTAATACCTTTCTTAAAAAATAACTTTATTTCTCTCTTTTCAAAAAAAAAAGTGTCCCCGGATTCTTTGAAGAAATCTGGTAACCTTAGCCTAAACTGCCGAGTCTGCAGCAATTGTGGGGAAGCAAATGTGGCCCCCATGCTTCTCTATCCGGCCCTTAGGATCCTCCCCAGGCCACACATCCTCCCATTGGCATAGCTACATGAGCTGTTCCCCGGGCACGAAATTGTTAGGGGCACGAAATTTCAGCACCCAGTGCTGCCTCAATACAGCTGTGTATTCCATCACTAGGCTCCGTTGAAAACGGCCTCTCCATGCGAACCAGGAAGTGACCTCTCCAGACAACAGAACAACACTTCTTTTTTTATCGCTGTGGCTGCAATCTCCTGGGCAACAAGGATGCTGTTAGGCAGTTGAATGCACATGCATACTCCATCCGTTTCCTTCCCTCGCACTATCCCCTCTGCACGGCCCCAGGCACTGGCAACCTACGCTACGCCACTGCACCCTCCTGAGCCACCAGCCCCACTTTGCACCCTTCTTGAATCTTTTTCCTTGGCTGTGTCCTTGAACTTGCATAATGCTTCTTCCTTTCCTGGATGGAGGGGTGTGTGTGTGTGTGTGTGTGTGTGCGTGTGTGTGTGTGTGTGTGTGTGTGTGTGTGTGTGTGTGCAGAAACTACATTACACTACAAAGGTTAAAAATTGCTCAGCCCACTTTTACCCCTCATTCCACCCACCACTGTCATGTGTCCCCCAGAGCTTGCCCAGAATGTGGCCAGTGAAATGAAAAGCCAATGCCGTTTCTTGCTACCAAAAGCGGGCACAAATTTCTGCTTCTTCCATTCACTTAATCACCCTCTAAGGGCCAAGACAGAGCCGAGAGCAACACAGGGGGGAAATCCAGGACTTCTTGGGAAACGGATCACCCTCCAGGAACCGCCTCGGTAAGGACAACACGCTGTATACAGTCCTTATGCAAACACCATCATCTCCTGCGTTATTAATGGGTGGCGTTCGCTGGCTCTTCATTAGCGTGGAATATAAACAGAAAATCATTTGCTTACCACTGATTCCAGCTTGAGCTGAGCAAATTTGGACAGAGGTAGTCAAACACAGAGTTTGTTGTTTGGCTAATTGCAGCCATCGTGTAAAGTTTAGATGAAGCGAGCACTGCGGCAGCTGGAAGGGAGAGGGGGGAACAAAGCAAAAGGCACCCACAGGATCTCATGAAAATCACTTGCTGCTTCTGAATGCAAAGCCAACAGTAAGGCAGGCAGGCCCAGGAGAGCTCCTGCGCTGTGGGTTGTCCAAGAGATGGCATTAAGCCATGGGTCCCATGCAGGGGCACAGAGGGTGCCAAAAGCCACCCAGGCATGCCCATAAACTGTGCCTGACAGAAGTCACTTACCGTACCATGCCTATTAGTTTGCAAGCAAAGAAATTTGGGGCAGGGGCTACACGCATGTTAAAAAGTGGCTGGTGAGTTTTGTTTCTCAAGTCTATTTTTGATAAGCTATCCTAAAAAAAAAACAACTAAAAAAACCAACCCTAAGATGTTGTTGATACACTTCAAAGTGACAACATTCTGAGTCCCAAAACTGGGATGTGTGTCTTCTGTCTGTGTTCTGGTGTGAGTCATGTGACCCACATGAAATCACAGAGCCCAAAATCTCGCATTTTTTAATCAAAAAAAATTATTGCTTTTCCACATTTATAACAAATTTAACATGTAAAAAACATGAAACAATACATCTTACAATACTAAAAGAAAGGGGGGGGAGGAGAGAATAAAAGTAAAAACAGTCATTAGTTTCTGAAATCCAAGTTAACTTTCATTGTAGTCTGACTTTCTCGATTCCACTCTAACTGAATTTCATTGTTTCTCCTTTGTAGCAGTTCTCCAAAATCCTCTTTCTAATACAATTAACTCCTTCCACTAACTATCTTCATCTCTTTTCTTTTTTAACTTAAATCCATATTCAAAATCTTGCATTTTGGGGCACTGGGCAAGTTTGCAGTCCTGAAAAAAGCCCTTTTTTGGAGGGTGTGATCTCAGCGCAAGATCACGGTGGCCAAAAGGGTCATCATGCTCTCACAGGAAAAAATGGGATGTCCCATTTTTCCCAGGACACTTGTGGGATATGTCACTGCCCTGGCTCATATCTCTTCTTTCATCGCCCCTCCCCCCCCCACTTCCTTGCTCTTTCCCCCCATAGTTTTTGCTCCCCTACTATCTGCTCTTGTCTGATTCCACTTTTATGCACAAAACACATGGTACAGTGGCCTCCCTGACATGCAAGCAATGCCATACACATTACAGATCTTTGTTCTGTTTTGCACCTTCCAGCTTTTGTGGGATGGGCTTAAGAAAAGGGAGGGGGAGAATCTTTCCATTAACGGAAGCCACAAAATTGCATACAGCTATCCGGTGAAGACTTATTAGATCCCGCCAGCAGCAACCAACACTAACCTTTTAAATGCGAATTTACTTCACAGGCTGCTTGCCCCTCCCTGCTGAGAATGTTATATTTCTCACAAGCAGCCGGGCCTGTATTACACGTGCTGTGAAACTGGCACACTTTGTTAGGAATGTCAATAAACAGACCTCCGCAGCATTTCTCCTTCGACATTAGGTGGGTAGGGTATGTTAGCTGTTTGCACTGCTAGCAAGTTAAAGTCCGCCAGCCATAATGTCGCTGCATGAAAGGGTCAGTTTGCCTGCAGGGAGACATCGCATTTTAAACAGGCCTTTGAAATGCGGGGGTTGACTTCCTAAGAGAAAACCAACATGCCCTTCAATCATCCTGGGCAAATCACTCTCTCCCTTTTTTTGTGTGTCCCCCTTTTTTGTGACATCTCCAGGTCTCCAAAAGTTACACCTTGACTCTCCTGTGCATACATTTAGGCACCTGTGCATGTCACTGCACTGGTTCACTACAGTGGTACCTCAGGTTACAGACGCTTCAGGTTACATACTGTCAGAGCTGCTCCCAGATCCTAGCTCACAGAGGATCACGCTAGCCAGCGTTCACTTTATAAAAGTCTTTATTGAGTTACAGTTTCCATTTCCAAGCTGCCGCGTGCAGCTCTACGTCTTATAAGCTAGACCGGCGAAGCTCCGTCTGAGTCTCCGCCCCTTGTACACCAACTTAATATCCTAGCCTTACTCCACCTTTTCCGCCTGACCGTTCTTCTCTGGGTCCCTCTGCCCCCCGTGGTCTCTTCCTTCCTGGACTCTTCTGACGCTGACCCCCCGGACCCTCCTGTCTCCTTGCGTCGGGCTTTAGGACCTGGCTCCCTTTCCGGGCTGCTTACTGCGCCGCCTTCCTGTGCATTTGAACTTGACGCGCGCGCCCAACCTTCCACTTTCCGCTTGACCGTTTCTTCGCTCTCCGATGGAGGTGTGGCCACTCCTGACTCATGCCCTCCCCCCTGCTGCGAGCTGCCAGAGCTCGATACCTGGCGCCTTTCCTCCCCACTGCGCTCTGTTGGTGACGCTGGCCCCGATTTCCAACTGCTGCCCTCTGAACCCTCTCTGGACCCTTCTTCCTGGGGTGTCCCCCTAAGCTCCCCCCTTGCTCTGGCCACTGACGCTCCTTTCTGTGAATCTTCTGATTCACTGGACAGACTCGGAGATCTCGGGTCGTCGTCGTCACTCATCTTTTCTTCGGACTCCTCCCCCTCGCTCTCTGTTTCCTCCCTTGCCCTCGCCTCTGCTCCTGAACCCCTGACACATACGCTTCAGGTTACAGACTCCACTAACCCAGAAATAGTGCTTCAAGTTAAGAACTTTGCTTCAGGATGAGAACAGAAATTGTGCTCCGGCAGCGCAGCAGCAGCAGGAGTCCACATCAGCTAAAGTGGTGATTCAGGTTAAGAACAGTTTCAGGTTAAGTACGGACATCCAACGAATTAAGTACTTAACCTGAGGTACCACTGTATAAGACTCCCAACAACTGCCCCCCCAGGCAGACCCATTCCCTGCCTCCGAAGACAGTGAAGGGCATACTGTTATACAGCAAGCATGCAGCAGAGCCTTTAACAACAGACAGTTAAATGCATATTTATTTATTAATATATATATATTTATTAGTTTTTTTAACACATCATTTTCAATTAAACATACTTTTACATCTTATTCAAATTTTTGACTTCCATCAATCCTGTCTGAAAATTTTCCAATCTAATCTCTCAGTACGCATGTCTTATCTTCCCTATTACATTTCAAACTCATAACCAATATCTCTGTCTTTTTCTACTTTGTAACACTTTGTATATTTCTCCTTATGAAACTTCTTGTAGTCCTACTAGTGTAATTTGTTGATTACAGTTGCTCTTCAAATAATTCATATACAGTGGTGCCTCGCAAGACGAAAATAATCCGTTCTGCGAGTCTCTTCGTCTAGCGGTTTTTTCATCTTGCGAAGCAACCCTATTAGCAGCCTAGCGGATTAGCGCTATTAGCGGTTTAGCAGCTATTAAAGGCTTAGCGGCTATTAAAGGCTTAGCGGATTAGCGGCTAAAAGGCTATTAGCGGCTTAGCGGCTTAGAAAAAGGGGGGAGCAGGGAAAAATCGGAACACTCGCAAGACGTTTTCGTCTTGCAAAGCAAGCCCATAGGGAAAATCGTCTTGCGAAGCAGCTCAAAAACGGAAAACCCTTTCGTCTAGCGGGTTTTCCGTCTTGCGAGGCATTCGTCTTGTGGGGCACCACTGTACTTCTTCTGTAAATCTCTGGTCCCGCAGGTTTCGAATCCTTCCTGTCATTTTGTCCAATTCTGCATAGTCCATTAATTTCGTCTGCCATTCTTCTTTCGTTGGAATTTCTTCTTGTTTCCATTTCTGGGCTAACAATACTCTTGCCGCAGTTGTTGCATATAAAAACAATTTAACATCTTGCCTATTAATGTCCTGACCTATAATACCAAGTAAAAATGCTTCTGGTGACATTAAATGCATATTGCCAAGGGCAGGGGAGGGAGGAGAGGGAGAGAGAAAGAGACAGAGCTGAAGTACAAAGGGCCAGTGTTGCAGCATTGGGGGTGGCACAGGGATGGTTGCCCCAGGTGCAAAATTGTTAGGGGCGCAAAATTTCAACACCCAGTGCTGCTTCAGTATAGCTGTGTGCTCAGCTCCATTGTGAACCAGGAAGTGACCTCTCCCGATAATGGAACAACTCTTCTTTCCTCATCTCTGCAGCTGCAATCTCCTGGAAGATGAGTTAGGAATTTGAGCAGGCACATGCATATTCTGTCCATTTCCACCCTGGGTGTGGCCCTGGGCTCCGGCAACCCACGTTACGCTGCTGCAAAGAGCAGCATGCAGTGGCAGATCTTGGGGTCTCAAATTTCAGTGACACCCTCCCTGCGTGGTATTTTTTTTCAAAATATATTTATTAAAGTTTTTAAAATATAACAATAAAAAAAGAGTGGCACCCTCCCTGCGTGATACCAAAATTCAGTGCTACTCTGCCTCTTACTCTGCATTGTAAATCATAGTTGCTGTGTCCCCAGCGGCTCCCTACCCAGTGCAACTGAATCAGAGGTGCTCCCCTAAAACTGTCTCTGCAACAAGGACTCTTTTTAGAACATAAGGAGACCCATCCCATTTCTCTTCTCACATTGCCCAACCAGATGCCCCAAGGGAAGCCCATAAGCAGAACTTGAGTGCAATAGCAGTGCTCTCCTGAGTAGACCCATGAAATTTTCCAAATCTTTAAACCGGCATGCACCCAACTGAGGCAGACAGGGTCTAGGGATGCCAGAAACTGGGGGGGGGGGATATTAGAGATGTGATGCTAAATTTGTCTTATTGTGCATAAAGTAAAGGTAAAGGGACCCCTGACCATTAGGTCCAGTCGTGGCCGACTCTGGGGTTGCGGCACTCATCTCGCTTTATTGGTTGAGGGGGCCGGCGCCCAGCTTCCGGGTCACATGGCCAACATGACTAAGCCACTTCTGGCGAACCAGAGCAGCGCATGGAAATGCCATTTACCTTCCTGCCAGAGCGGTACCTATTTATCTACTTGCACTTTGACGTGCTTTCGAACTGCTAGGTTGGCAGGAACAGGGACCGAGCAACAGGAGCTCACCCCATTGCGGGGATTCGAACCGCCAACCTTCTGATCAGCAAGTCCTAGGCTCTGTGATTTAACCCACAGTGCCACCTGTGTCCCCTTATTGTGCATACTTCTTTTAAAATGCAAATAATAGACACAGGGGAGGTCAGAGCATTATTGGGACTGCAGCAGGCAGCAGGGAAGGTTAACCCTTTCCTCCCCTCACCTAGTTAAGAGCCCTGACAGGAAGTCCCATGCCTGAAACATAGGTATTGCCCATAATCACAAGAGCACTCCTTAGCAGCACTTTAAGGCTAGAGCTCATCACCTGTGGAAGGAAACTTAGATCCCTTGTAGATTCCCCAACCCCGGCAGTCCTATAGACCTTCTTTTTGTCTTTGTTTTAGGGAAACCCATCCCACAGGTATCCAAGATCCATTAGGGTTTTCTACGTTAAAGAGTCTAAAGTCTCATAAACTGATTAATTGCCACCTCAGATTGTTTCCTCCTTGCTTCCCACCTGCATTCCCATCCTTGTTGTTTTTATCCTTAGATGAGCTGGGGGTCCCAGGAGAGGTATATCTTCCTTCATCATAACAGGGGTTCCATGCAAAAAAGGGGGGCCTGAAAGGATCTAACAAGAGCGCAGCCACCCTTGGCCTGTCCTCACTGCCATCCTCTCTGGCTGTGAGCTGACAACAAGAGGCAGCTGTCTACCTGAGAGCTAGAACGTCTAGCCTCCTCCCTAAAAAAATAAGGCCAGGCATCACCTAAGTAATCCCTAAAGCCCAAGTGTCAGGAATGGCTTCCTAATTCACTACAGCCCCCTGAAAAAGAGTTTCTCCCCCCAATAGAAGAGGCTAATATTTGTACTTGGACCTCCTCCTTGCTTTTTCTCTCTTTGGCTTTCGAGAAACTGCAGCAAAGCATCTTTGCATTCTCATTTCCCTCTTCTCAACTCTAAGGGCTTCTTTCAGTGCACCCTCACTTCACCAAATTTGGCATTAGATATTTTTCTGCTCCTCTGCTTCAGCTGAGGGGCTGCCAGTCCATCTTGAAACTTGCTGCTTAATCAGTTTTCTTTTATTTCCATAACCACCTGCATATTAATGACTCTTGTGTAATAAATTACACATTCTTTGGTGCCAAGCTCTGCTCTCTTGTCGGGATGTGAATTCCTCCTGACAGAAGTGTGTGACTCTGAGCTGAACAGATGAAAACACATGTTCCCCCTGTACCTGTGAAAACTGGACACGCAATAACACCATGACAATCTCAACGTGCTTGTTTCTACACAACGTGAGCAGGCCAAGGCGGGTGGGTGGCACATGGTTATTTTCCTGGTCAACAAGCCGACCAAGCTTATTCTGGCCTCTTCGACTTCCTATTTGTGTTCCTCTCATTTCTAGGGCTGCATTGTGGGACCTGGAAATCTAAACCAATGGAGAAGGTTGCAAATTGCCCTACAGAATCCCATTCTTGAAGTGCAGAGCCTTGCAACTACCCAGCCTCATTGCGAAAAGAGGAGCTCAATGGTGGATTCCCTCTGGCTCCACAACCAAATTATCCGCTCTCTCTACCACGTGAGCGGCAGGCCCTTGACTGGCTCCTGGATTTTAAATTTTCCTTTAAAGCCGAGAAGTAAACAAAGCCGTGGTAATGAACATGAGCACCACTGGGCCCAGCTGTACCGATGCAATTTGCAGTTGTTTAATAACCTCTTCATGGCTTTGAGCTCTGCAGCCAACAAGCTTTTCCTCTCTGGGTCTTGCGTCCTGTATCCGGCTGCAATGCATAATTGCTAATAAGCAACCAAAACAGGGGTTTAGCAATAATTAAAGGAACCTACGGAAGACTCCCCACGTTCCCAGGCCTCATGGTTTTTTTAAGCAGCTTGTAGAAGTGCAGGAAAAATTGGGTGGGTTGGAAGGGAGATGCCTGCAGCCCTTGGTGCAGATGCAACTGCAGTGGGCAGGGGGGAGAGACTGAATATAAAATAGGTCACTGCCCATGTGCACATGTTAATTCATTTAGATTTGGAATTGTGCCAAGGCTAACATTGCCCTCATCACCTAAGCCTCAGCACATGTAACTGAACTGAACCCTGATTACCCTGTGACCTTCATTTTCCTCCTTCCCAGTCCAGTTTTAGATAGTAGGCTCCTCAAGGCAAGGGCCTGCCTTCTCCTTAGTTCTCTGTCAACAACATGCATATTGTAATTTGAACTTGTAATCCCTGAAACCTAGTCCTAGAAGAACATGCAAAAAGGAGATTGTGGGCATGTGAGGGGAGCCTTACCATTAAAACACAGTCTCCAAATAATGGGTGCTAGAAACAAGGGCTGCCAGAGAAGGATTAAGCCAGGCATCCCCAAACTCGGCCCTCCAGCTGTTTTGGGACTACAACTCTCATCATCCCTAGCTAACAGGACCAGTGGTCAGGGATGATGGGAACTGTAGTCCCAAAACAGCTGGAGGGCCGAGTTTAGGAATGCCTGGATTAAGCCCTATTTGGGACTAAGCTTTAATGGACACAGCTGGGAGATGAATGGCAGCCCTCCGATGACTTTAGCAGCCAATTGGTGACAAGGCAGCCTGCCCATAAATGCCTGGATTGATCTTCTTCTTCTCTCCATGCTGTAGTACAGACAGAGAAGCAACTTGGAAGGCCTTGTGATGGGTCCTAGTAATATCCCAGTTATATTCAGGTGAATAAAATGGCCTGTTAGCCAGCCCTTCCTTGCTGAGTTTATGCTTCTGCCAGTCAAAATATGAGGCGGGGTCCCTTTATTTTCCTGTACATGCCTGTCTTGTACACACCTGGAGTCCTGCTCCACATCTGCCTGCTAACTGAAGGGCAGCAGGGAGGCACATGAGGTACGGGGCCTTATTGTGGTGGTGCCAGAGTCCTAGAACAGCCCACGCCAACCCCCAGAGATGGACCTGCCAGGCTAAGGGTTGCCTCTTGCAAGAGGCCTTTTCTTTTGGGGAAAGCTGAACCAATAATCTGTTCTGTTATCTGCTGGTTATAATATTTCATCATGCAGTTGGATGAAGTCCTAATCATTTGTCCTTCTGTGCTGTTTGCTGCTTTCAGTTCTGCTTGTGGAAGAGTCTTTTTAAAAAAACAACAACAACACAGAGAGAGAGAGAGAGAGAGAGAGAGAGAGAGAGAGAGAGAGAGAGAAAATAAACTGTGTGAGTGTGATCAGGAATCTTCTCTTTCTATAAAGCCACTTCCGACCTCAGGAGGAGGTGGTGTTGCAGGCTTCACGCCCCCAACACACGCGCAGAGGCTGGCTTCCAGCCCTGCGCGATCAGGGGAATCCTCGGGCCACGTCATCCACTAAGCCAGCCAATCGGCTGGCTCGGGGGGGTGGCTTGCCTCATTTGAGGTAAGCTCGGCCCCAGGATCGCCCTCTTTGGACCACTCAGCTGCTGAGGTTTTCCACCCACCCGCCCTTTAAGTTATCCATCTGACCTTGCTATGGACCTCGGTTGGTCGCCGTTAAGGGGCCTGGTAGGAATTTTTTCCACTTGGCAAATTGGCACCGGCCATTTGGTTTTTCGCCTACCTCGTAGCAAATCGTCACAACTCCTTTGGTTTTGGCGGTTAGGCATTGGTAGGGGTATTGTTATGTAGATGTGTTGGGGGGGAGCGCCATCACCTCCCCCAAATATTGAAGGGTAGTCCGGTAAAGGATTCCAGGGGGTGTGGCCTCATCTGAAGCCTATGGAGGTCAGGACCTAAAGCGCGCCCCCGAGCGGTGACCCCAGGGAAGTCCCTAGTTGATGTGCATCAGCAGGGCTCCCCCTGCTGGTGTTAACCCTTCCCGGTCTTCAAGCAAACAGGCTGAAGCCGGTTAGTCGGATAGGATCAATGCCTAAGCCAATACCGCTCTTTATCTGTAACCAATAAAGTTGTGGGCAATTTTAGCCCATTAACCTAAAATAATGGCATCATTATTTTAAAATAATGGCACCCCGCGACGGGGTGAGCTCCCATTGCTCGGTCCCTGCTCCTGCCCACCTAGCAGTCCAAAAGCACGAAGTGCAAGTAGATAAATAGGTACCGCTCCGGCAGGAAGGTAAACAGCATTTCCGTGCGCTGCTCTGGTTCGCCAGAAGCGGCTTAGTCATGCTGGCCACATGACCCAGAAGCTGTACGCCGGCTCCCTCGGCCAATAAAGCGAGTTGAGAGCCGCAACCCCAGAGTCGGTCACGACTGGACCTAATGGTCAGGGGTCCCTTTACCTTTACTAATGGCATTATGTGTCTTTATTTCTACTGGTGGGAGGCGGGAACTCGCCACACAACTGGAGAGCACAGTTGGCAAGGCAAGAGACTCTTATTCTCAGGGTCGTGGGTTTGAGCCCCACATTGGGCAAAAGATTCCTGCACTGCAAGGGGTTGGGCTAGATGACCCTCGCGGTCACTTCCAACTGTACAATTCTATGATTCTATGATATCTGAAGGGGGTTCCATTCCAGGAGCATGGGAAAGCCCGTCCGCCCCAAAGCACACAGCCTGCAGAGAAGGGAGGGAGGTGAACAGCGCCCTTTCCTCTTGTGCAAACTGAGGGGAGGAGGGAGAGTCAAAACAAACCCCTGTGAACATGAGTAATGGGCTGGGAATGAGCAGCCCGAGATAAAACTGAATAATAACACGTCAAAAACTACATGTTGTGGATTTTTATTCCCCAGCGGAGTCTCCCTCGTGTTAATCCATCACTGTAGAAGATGCAAGATTACAGCTTTCAGGGGGGGAAACTCCAGGAGATAAATGGGAGTAAATGAGGGTTTATTATATTAGTTGGGATGATATAATTTCAGGCCTCCCCTTATTGAATCGCTTACAATCGCTGCTGAAAGGCTGCTCTGTGGGGGTCAGCCTCATCACCGCTGGAGTCCTCCCCCCACTCCCCTCAGGAGAAAGGCCTGTGGTGGGTTGTGGAGCAGGGAGACAGAAAGTTGCTCAGATATGTGGTAAGTTGGGCATCCTTTCAATGGAGGGGGGTGCAAAGGGACCAGGAGGTCTCCTGCTGGCAGAGTTTAGGCCTACAAACTATGCTGAATTAAGCTTTCTAAGGACTTTGATACTTAAAACAAAAACTCCTAATTGAGAGGCAGCTTGCCCTTATTTATTTAAACTATTTATATACCACCTCTCATTAAAAGAATACCAAGATGGCGTACAATAAGGCAGTTCAATACAAAGTAACAGTTCAAAATCAGGACAATATACAATTTTTAAAATTCCAGTAAAATCAACATGTAACTACAGTAGCCAGGATCGTTCCACTAGTAGCAGAGGGTAGGGAAAGCCTGAGTAAGTGGATATGTTTTTAATGGTCAGCAAAAGCTCAGCATAGTAGGTACCTGCCATTGCTGGGTGAGTAGCTCATTCCACAGGCTGGGGCCAACTTGGAGAAGGCCCTCCAAGTTGCCCTAAGATGAACCTCTGCAGGCTATGACGTAACTAAAAGGGTTCCTCCAAAGGTATTGGGTCACATCCACACCAGAATTCTTCCCCCAAAGAATTCTGGGAACAGTAGTTTGTTAAGAGGGCTGGGAACTTTTGCGCTCTGGGGGCTTAACTACAGTTCCCAGGATCTTTTGGGGGAAGCCATGAGCTTTAAATGTATGGTGTGGATGTGAGCATTGTAAACAAACTATATTGCAGTGGACATACCCATTGATGCTGATGGGAGACAAAAACAGGATGCCTGCCTTCAGCACCCTGATGCCCTCCAGATGTTTTGGACTACAACTCCCATCCGCCTTAGACACCACAGCCACAGTCCCATCAGCCCAGCGCCACAAGGCAGTGCTAGCTGGGCCTGATGGGAGATGTAGTCCAAAATATCCGGAAGAACATAAGAGCAGCCTTGCTGGATGAGGACATCTAGTTCAGCACCGTGTTCTCACAGTGGCCAGTCAGATGCCTCCTTTGGGCAGCTCACAAGCATGCACAGATTGCTTTGTGAAAATCCACACACAAACAGCTCAGAATGTGCTGTCTACTTCCTTATTACAAGGAATATGATACATGCAATGGGCCAGAGATAGAGCAGCTGTGCCCTGTGGGTGTTTCTGTCTGGGAATATAACCGGGAGTTGCTTCCAAGATCATGACTCTCTAGATCCGGGATAATCTTTATAGTGCCATTCAACTATCTATGCTAATCTAGTTCAGTCTGTGGGGCTAACTGAGAAAGGCGCCAGCCCTCAAATTTTCCAGTTGGGTTTTGGCCATAGACCATGGGTTCATCCACACTTACCTTTGCTTCATGTTTTCTGGGCAAGGCTAGTGCTTTAAAGCTCTGTGACCAAAAGCTTTCTTCCCTTTTTGTTTTATTTTCTTTGTTTGCCCCAGAGCTTTCTCCGCCAACACTCACTCTTTACTGATGAATCGGAGCAAACGGCAATCTGGAAAACCCAAATTGCCCTTTGCTGCGCTTCAGCTTCTAAAAAGTGGATTTTCACGGGGAACACTCTGGGGCAAGAAAAAGAGTATTTGGACATGAGCTTTAAAGCGCAGGCCTGTGCCTGGAAAATACAGGACTGTGTGTGGATATTAACAAAGGCACAGCAATTATTCTGGTCTATTAATGTGATACGCATTGCATTTTTATCACCTGCTCAGAAGCCACAATCTGTTTGTTTCTAGCTTCCTCGGTGCATCTCCCACCCACCCCCAAATGGGTGTTAATTGCAAAGGGGCTGCCCTGCCCCCCCCTTCTGCCTTTCCCCACCATCTGCCAGTACTGCCATCTCCAGCAGCGCCCCTGGCAAATGGGGCGTGAGGATTCGAGAGGACAAATCTATGTCAGGCCAAATGTCACGCAGAGTTCCCCTCACCCTTCCTCCTACTTTGATAAATTCCTTTCTTGAGCTGACAGTCATTCAATTAGATTGATTAGAGTGAAGTGTCTTCCCAGAAAGAAAAGGGCCCTTGAGCTGTGGGTGGTTATAAAAGAGCCTGGCTGGAGTCGAGAGTGGGGAGGGCTGGGTGGGTCAGACCAGGATGTGAAATGGGGCAGTGAAGGGGGGGGTAGTCCAGCCGGCACTGGCCTAAAGTGTTTTAGTGAGGCAGAAAAATCCCAAACAAAGTCATGAGGACCTCCATCTTGGAGAGCCTCACTCCGGCTTCCCCACCACATTTTGCCTGATGGTGTGCTTTCCCCACTGGCTAGTCCTGAAGGCTTGCCTTGGCCTCCTCCCTCCAGAGCCATTAGCTGCAAGGAGCCCCTAAGCCGAGCTGACAGGGAAGGAGGATCGCTCATTCCTTGCCCGGACGGGAAGATGGAATGATGGTGTGTTTACCATGCAACCTGAGGCATGGGCGTGCAACATTAATCTTTTCCACCTCCAACCCCTCCTCCCCCTCTCAATTCTGCTTTTTAATGAACTGCTGCTTGCCACACTCAATAAAATCAGCACTTTTGCAGGGATCACACCGGCAAGGAGGGAAAGCAAAGAGGATAGCCGGGGACACGTTTTCTGTGGCGTGCGGGGATTCCGACGACTTCAGACTAGCTGGAAATAAACACTTCTGACTTCCCTTGCAAAAGACCATTCCGATCATCTGAACTCCAGTCTGCAGCTTTGCACCGGAGTTTCCCCACTCTTACCACGGGTGCATCGGAAATAATATGTAATGTTACCATTTCTCTCTCCCTCTCCCTCTTTCTCTCTCCCTCCCCCAGCCTTCCACCCTCCCAACTCTACAGTGAGTTCTGGGGATTCCTGTTCCTTTCCATGAGACCTTCTCCACTTGATGCAAGCCACTACTAAACAGTGGGGAGCTTCCATGGCAGGAAACTCCAATCTCTCAGGTCTCCATCACTCGCCACACCAAAGATACATAATGAACGCTTAACAGAAAGTGCGGAAAGAAGACCTGGGGGGTGGAGAGGGAAGTCAAAGACAGAAGGGGAGAAGGCTTTGAAACTCTAGGCACTGTAATTTCTCCTCTTTGTCACCCTGTAGACTGCAGAGGGTGCTGTGTTCAAGTTCTGCACAGGCCTCACCACAGCTGCTCTTTATTTATGGGCCCTGTTATGAGAACAAAGACTTGCCCTGCTGGGTCAGGCTGAGGGTCCATTATCCTGTTTCCATCAGCAGCCAGCCAGGTTCCTCAGCAGGGCGTGACCTTCATACCGCAGTGCCAAAGAGCCTTGGTTTGCCTTGGATGGCCAGGCCAGCCAGCCTGGTGCCGAGAGCTGTCCATCTCAGGAGTGGAGCATTGCTGGAAGGGGACCACCCCTCACCAAAGCATGGTGCATGTTCACGGGGAACCTGGTGCTAATTTATCCATACAATTCAGAGATTCCTGCAGCACACAGCCAGGTGCCTCAGCAGCATGCAGCCTTGATGGCCTTCCTCCATTTGACCCCTGCATGCATTCCCAGGTATACTGCCTCTGAACATAGGGATTCCATGCTCACAGGTACAAGGAAAGAAAGGTGCTTCCACCCCATGTGAGTGATGGAGCCATAGCATGGCATACAGCTGGGGAATGCACCAACTGTCTGGCTCAGTATAAAGGCAGCTTCCTGTGTTCGTTTGTAGGACGAGTGGAGAAAGTGCAGAGCAGATGCAGCCCAGCGAGCAAAGGAATATTTCAGGGAGCCTAACCCAGTCCCTCCGTCATTTGTGATGGAAAGCTTTGCCCTGAGCATCAGAGCAGAAAGAAGGAGCACCTTTTTGTCTGCTGTTTGAATGGAGGGCAATTGCCAGCAAAGGAGCAAATGGAGGCAGCAGCAGCAGCAGCCTGACTAGATGACTGTCAGCTGATGAGACAGTCTGGACAAGGGCTGTAGTAGCAATTTGAGCGGAGGGAGAGAGGAGGCAGATTTGATCTCAGAGATGCTGCACAGAAAAAACAGGCCCAGAGAGCTGCGCTGTTGGACATTCTAGTGTGGGAAGACTTACGTGCAAATTGAGGAATTTGTCTGCTGGAGAATGAGGAGCCTGCTGGTGGCAGGCTCAGAGAGCTGCTGAACACACGCACAGGTATTATCTAGGCTGCTGCATCTGGGCTGAAAGCAAGGAGGTGGTAGGGCTCTCCTTTTCCACCGTTATTCTGTGATTCTCAAAGGGGCCTTTGAGAAGAGGAGCTGCCCTAAGCATAGGAAAGGGACGTCAGATTTCACATTGGTTAGAAAGCGGCAAAGTGTGACAGATGGGGGGGGTTGCAAGAAAAGATCTTTAAAAATGGGACATGCTTCATATCCCAGAGCCAGCAGGGCCTTCTGGTACCAGACCAGAAGTCTGGATCATTGTCAGCAACTAACTGCCCAGGGCTTATTTCGGTGAGGCCCCGCTTGCCTGGCTGGGGAGAGGTCTGTTCCTTCCCTTCTGTGGATTTATGTGGTGCCACCTTCATAAGCACAGAGTGTGGCTGTTGTGGTTGTCACAGTAGCCATTGAACATATCAATGCTGGCTTGGAGCAGATGCATTTGGTGTGGGTGTCCTCTCCTGCGTGGTCCCTCATCTATCCTCCTCATTGCCCTTGCTGCTGGGTGAATGGGTGGATGCTCACTTGCCAGGGCCAGAGCTGGTGAATAAGCAGGCGTTACAGCTCCTGTAGGATGTAACCCATTGGAGCAGTCAAATACAACACTCCTTGTTTCCCTAGAGTGGGCAGAGGCAGGGGGATGTTACTCCAGTCAGTATAACTTCCTGTTCCACTGGTCTGGAGTGTCCTCCCCATGAATGTGACCAGGCAGATGGGCGTGACGCTGGCTGACTCCATAAAAGAGCCGAGTCACGCAACCATCTCTCTCTCTTGATGCCATGCTGCTCTCCTGCAGCCATTTTGTTCTCTTGATGCTGTTCTCTTAATGTATTTTGCTGTCTGCTGGCTCTCAGCCAGCAGCACATGGGCTCAGTCCCCATAAGGGATGAACTCACACTATGTTCTGTAACTACAAGCTAAAGTCTGTCTTCAGAGATTGTACTGTGAACTGAATGTGAGTAAACTTCTTGTTACTTTTAAGTTATTGTTTCTTGATTCTTTTAAGAGGGATCAAAGGGGATACCAGGAATAATCTTAACTAAAGAGATTCAAACAAGTCTGCAAACTAGCTTCTTGCTGTATTGAGGGGAATCTGCTCAGCTACATGACTCACTAGCGTGAGTGAAGGAAGGGTGATATTTAATCAATATATCCTCTCCTACTATCCTTAACAGGGATGCGGGTGGCGCTGTGGGTTAAACCACAGAGCCTAGGACTTGCCGATCAGAAGGTTGGCGGTTCGAATCCCCGTGACAGGGTGAGCTCCCATTGCTCGGTCCCTGCTCCTGCCAACCTAGCAGTTCGAAAGCACATCAAAGTGCAAGTAGATAAATAGGTACCACTCTGGCAGGAAGGTAAACGGTGTTTCTGTGCACTGCTCTGGTTCGCCAGAAGTGGCTTAGTCATGCTGGCCACATGACCCAGAAGCTGTATGCCGGCTCCCTCGGCCAATAAAGTGAGATGAGCGCCGCAACCCCAGAGTCGGCCACTACTGGACCTAATGGTCAGGGGTCCCTTTACCTTTACCTTTACTATCGTTAACATTCCCACAGCTCCTTCTGCCGCTGCCTCCTCTCCTTTGCTGGTTCTGTTGCCCTCCTGCTCCTCAACTCTCTGTCCCACACAGTGTTAATGGCCACCTCGACAGGCATCAGCCAGGCACAAAAAGGAGCAGCAGCAGAGGTGGTCTCTTGGTTGCTGGCAGGCCCCCTGCTGAGGTGCAATCCCCTCTGAGTGTCCTGACACCTTTCTCTTGCCCAGCCAATGCAACTCATGTCCACGACCAGGCCAGGGTTAATGCAAACCCTGAGCAGAATGCAAAATGTTAAACACGGCAAGGACTGTAAAGGAAAGCATCTGTCAACTCTTCAATCTTCTGTCTTCCAGACTTTTTTATTTTTATTTTTTTAAAGCTATGCCCACCAGCAGCACACAACTTCATTATAAAGAGCAGATACTGTATATGAGACCAGAGACTCACCCGGCACATCCAAATGAAATCCTGTACCTTCCTGGCTTTGATTTGCATTTCTGCATCTCAGTTTCCTTCCCCCATTTTAGCCTCAGCAAGAGGAAATCTGATGAGGTCTGTGCGGTGCCAGCTGTTGAAACGTGCATGTTGGGGAAGATAAGGAGGTCTTTCACAGCCGGCTTGATGCTCTGCTCAGCCTCTGATGAGGAGTTGCTTGTGGTGGGGAGGGAGGGGATCATCTGCATGAATTGTGCGAGTGCATATTGTAGGGGTGGATCCTGAGAGCAGAGAGGAAACTTAATACCAAAATATATACAAGCTGGTTATTTAACTATCAATCCCTATATGTCATCGTGTTTATTTTATCATGGTCTGTTTATCAGGATTTTGAACCTGGCCCCTGCTAAAGACTTTATTTGTTTTCAGTTAGCCCTGAAATAAACTCCCTGCTTACCCCTGTCACAAAGCAGTTCTCAGAACAATATAGTCTGCCTTTGCTTTTTGCTCAAGTTTTCCTAAACCCCATGAGAAGACAGCTCCACATCTGGGGAGCAGGCGCCACAATCACCACCTTCTGTACCCTCACCATCCAAACCTGCCACATGGCAGAAGTAAGGTGTAGAATAGCCTCCCCACAGAAGTACATCTATGTACAGCTTTCAGTAAATGCTGAGGACTCACCTTTTCACCCTGGCCTTTGACGTCTGAGATGTATTTTTGGGACCCACCCTATTCCTGTGACTGTAATGTGTTTGAACAGTTTTTAATTCTGAATTTTAAGGGACATGGGTGGCGCTGTGGGTTAAACCACAGAGCCTAGGACTTGCCGATCAGAAGGTCGGCTGTTCGAATCCCCACAACAGGGTGAGCTCCCGTTGCTCGGTCCCTGCTCCTGCCCACCTAGCAGTTCGAAACCACATCAAAGTGCAAGTAGATAAATAGGTACCGCTCTGGCAGGAAGGTAAACGGTGTTTCTGTGCACTGCTCTGGTTCGCCAGAAGCGGCTTAGTCATGCTGGCCACATGACCCAGAAGCTGTATGCCGGCTCCCTCGGCCAATAAAGCGAGACGAGCACCGCAACCCCAGAGTCGGTCATGACTGGACCTAATGGTCAGGGGTCCCTTTACCTTTACCTAATACTGAATTTACATTGTTGTAACTCACACCTTGTGGTGAAGAAGAAGAAGAAGAAGAAGAAGAAGAAGAAGAAGAAGAAGAAGAAGAAGAAGAAGAAGAACAACAACAACAACAACAACAACAACACAAATCCCTCTTTGGGCTCAGCTATACAGTTGCAAACATAACATTTTAAGTGTGTTTAAAGTGTATTATATAAATCTGATGTTAGGTGGCCATAGTGAGCTTATGGCAAATTCAATATATTTTTCAAAACGCTTTTTTAAAAAAGCATTTTCATAGCATGCTGGTTTTTTTGTAGGCTGGAGAGAGTGCAGTGGGACATAGGGGACCCAGGCTGCATTTAAGGGAGCAGGAAATGGCAGTATATAAATGGCAGTTAAAAAAAAATAGGCAGCATATAAATGGAAGTTTTTTTAAAAAAATGAAACAAACAAGTGAAGTTATTATTCACATAGGGCATGGTCTCTGGTGCAGAGCAGCTGCATGCAGCACTGTCCAATCACACCAAAAGTACAGCCGCACAGAGCTTCCCAGACATCAGAGGACAAGAAATGGGGGGGGGGGGAGGAACCTCTCACATGATCAGCCTAGGAGTCAGTGGCTCCTCTTGGAGTGAGTCGTCTCAGAAATTTGCAATAGATGAGAGCAATTCCTTTTTTCTGTCCCCTGATGACAGTCTTAATTGCTCAAAAACATGTTGGGATTTATATTACTTGCATTAATAAGTTTGTCTCTGGCACCTGTTAGAATTCTGTTCATTACAGCCTGTCGTTTGGCAGCCAGATTTAGATGCCCATCATATTCTGTCACACAAAGTGGAGAAACGTAGACAGGGACAGAGGGAGCAGATGCAAGAGGTTGAAATGAGAAGCCACCCATGCGACGATTGTGAGAGATCAGAGCTGAAATATTTCATATGACTGGGCATGGCTAGGAGACTCTGGGGGAGAAAAGGCTTGGACTGAGCTGCTGCAGGGGGGCTGGAGGGGGAGGTTGTGGGGCTGAACTGCTGTTTCAGATGATCAATAACCTATCAAACTGTGCAGCTGTCAACAGAGAGATTCTGAGTAGCACCAGATCCACAATGAACACCTGCCTTGAAGTACTCTTTGACCAAGGCAGGCTGGGGTCTCCAACCCTCTTTCCTTCCAGGCACACTAACCTGGGGGGGGCATTTTCCCCCTCTACACGTATCAAGTATCCATTGCCAGTACAGTGTCCAAAAGGTTAATTCATCCAAATGTTTTGCCGTTTTAAAGTCCTCCGTGATCCAGCTGCCTGGTGGAAGTATGGATTCAATGACTATCCCCATATAAACGCTGGAGTCATTTAGCATTAATTAAAGGGGGGGTATTCTTTTACTCTGATTGCGTGGTGTTTATTACTTTCCACAATTAGCAGATTGAATCTCTTTTATCGCTGTGCTTTCATTCCCAACTTGGTAGCGGGGAGGAGGAGGGAGGAGGAAGAAGAGAGAAAGTGGTATTGTCCAAGCAGAGAGAGCAGCCTTCAACCACCCAGCTCAGAATCACCTTTGTATTCACACTGCTCTGCCTGACTCCAGGCTCAGGAACGGGTGGGTGGCGAAATAAATGCCATTGGCTTGTGGTACTGAGTTGTATTGACTGGAAATATCTACACAGACTTTCTGCCTAGCAAGGGCCCTGGCTATATAAACGGTCAGCAGAGCACAACTTGAGCCCTGAATCCATCTGGTCCACAACCATCCTCTCTGTCTGACCCAGACGGTGGAGGACTGCAGGGAAACTAACCCTCAGGCAGGCATGGAAATAGCCCCCCAAGCTGTAACTTGCCCAGTCCTAAGTTATATGCACTCCTAAGGAGCTCGGCACAAAGTTCAACCTCTTGCCTATTGTTGGTGAAGGTCAAGACCTCCTGACAGCTAGACTTTCTGCATCCCTAATACCACTTTGGGTTTCCTCCAAAGAGCCCCTTGAATGAGCTGAGTCGTCTTCTTGAGTATTACTGTGTCTATTCAAGGCCTAAGCCCCCTCATTGGAAGGGCATCTCCAGGCAGGGGCAACCTCCTGCCATAACCATCCTCAGAAGCAACTCCATCCACCAGCCTGTACTTGCTCTCTGATGAGAGAAGGCCTTCTCCTTACCCCACCTCTGGCTGTAGGTCTTTCTCAGCATCTGCTTCTGGAGAGCAATGTCCTACACTGGCTCAGCCAAGGATACAGAGCAGTATGGTCCTTCTTTTAGGGTCATTGCCAGGGGTGCAGGTAAAAAAATTGCCTGCTTCATTCAAAATCAGCATGATGATTCTAACTAGCTCCAGTCCTGTGTGAGGTTTCCGCCCACCCCAGTCAGACTGACCTTTCATCAGTTGCACTGCTTGTGAACATTCTGTTGCTGTCACCTTGTCACTGAGCAGCCTGTAACCCAGACCCTCCAGGTATCCCTATTTTCCAGGCACATCCCTGATTTAGAGAAGCCGTCCCAGTTTCTGATTTGATCCTGGAATGTTCCGCTTTTCCTTAGGATATCCCTCTTTTCATTGGATAAATGTTGGAGGGTATACAGTTGTCTGACCCCAAGCCGTCTGAAGGCAATCCTGTATAGGGAAGCTTTTTTTAAAAAAAAAGTTTAATGTTTTATTATGTTTTTATATATGTTGGAAGCTGCCTAGAGTGGCTGGGAAAGCCCAATAAGATGTGTGGGGTATAAATAATAAAATTATCATTATGGAATGGGACGTCCCTATTGTCATCGGAGAAATGTTGGAGGGCATGGTAACCATTCCATGACTTCAGCCCTGTTAAGGGAAGTTTTAAATGTTTTATCGTGTTTTTAACATTCTGTTGGGAGCTGCCCAGAGTGGCTGAGGAAGCCCAGCCAGATGGGTGGGGTATAATTATTATTATTATTATTATTATTATTATTATTATTATTATTATTATTACTACTACTACTACTACTTCACAGCCATTTGGCTCACAGCCAGAAAACAGACACATGTTCTAACCCATATATAAAAAATAATATGGGATTCTGTTGCTCTTCAAATTGACGCTACTGGAAGATGTGTTCCCAGTGGAGAGCTCAGCTGCCTACGGGTTCAGCTCTCTTGCTTCCCACATTGATCTACCTTAAGGAATGTTGTAAAACTGCTTTCAGTGGCTGCAGCTGGACCCCCTTCTGCTGCTGAAAACCCAGCCAACCTGTTGTGCATCTTTTTCCATTCTGTTTGGGTTCTCACTTCCCTACCCACGCAGCAGATGAAAAACGAGGGAAAGAAAACCCACACAGAAAATCTCTCTCTCTCTCTCTCTCTCTCTCTCCCTTTAAGTTCACATCCCATCAGTCTGCTTCTAGAAATGCCAGCAAAAATGGCAAAAGCAGTAGGAGCAAATGCTTTTGCCTTTGTGATGATCTTTCCTTGTGATCTATCCTGTGGCTTGGGGCTGGGGTGCGGAGTGTGTTTGCTTGAGATAGGGAGAGTCAGATTTATGAGGTGGGGAGGGGGATCCTGGTTATTCCAAATCTTACCTTCTTCAGAAGAGTTGTGGGTGGGAGAGGAGAAAGAAATCTTCTCTTTTAGAGTCCTGGTGTTTTGGAGCCCCTGTTTGGGGGTACAGCAACTGAATCACTTCTTCTGGGGTACCAACTAAGACAACCTTTTGCAACCTCACATCCTCCAGAAAACTCCCGGACACACACCCAGGCTTTGTGCAAGAACACAAAGTCTCCTCATTCCAGACTGGAGCACATTTGCACATTTAAAGCTAATGCACCAACTGCACCCTTTCCTGGACCCAGCCACGGTGGCATGTGCCTTAGTTATATCCCATTTGGATCACTGCAACATGTTCTAAGTTGGGCCACCTTTGGAAAGTGTTCAGAAACTTCAGAGGGTCCAAGTTGTTGCATCCAGATTGCTGACCAGAGCCAGTTACAAGGAGAACTGAACCTCCTTGTTGCAACAGCTCCACTGACTACCAGTTCAAATCACTGGTTTTGACCTGCAAAGCCCAATATAGCTTGGGTCCAGGCTACGTGAAGGACCATATCTCCTTATGTGTGCCTGCCCAGGCTTTGAGATCTTCTGGGTAGGCCTTTCTCTCAGTCCTGCCACTTCCATGGGCAAGTTTGGTGAAGACATGGGAGAAGACCCTCTTGGTGGTTGCTCCCAGACTGTGGAACTCCCTTCCACGGGAGACTACACTAGCAATGATTCTTCAACATCAACTTTGTCGGACTGGTCATGTTGTTTGGATGCCTGATTATCATCTTCCAAAGCAACTACTCTATTCCGAACATAAAAATGGAAAGTGTAATGCTGGTGGTCAACAAAAGAGGTTTAAAGACTCTCTCAAGGCAAATCTTTAAAAATGTAGTATAAACACCAACAACTGGGAAACACTGGCCTGTGAGCGCTCCAATTGGAGAATGGCCTTTACCAAAGGTGTCATGGATTTTGAAGACGTTCAAAATCAGGACGAAAGGGAGAAACGTGCTAAGAGGAAGGCATGCTTAGCAAACCCTCACCGTGATCAACTCCCGCCCAGAAACCTATGTTCCCACTGTGGAAGGGCATGTGGATCCAGAATTGGCCTCCACAGTCACTTATGGACTCACTATTAAGACCATGTTCATGGAAGACAATCTTACTCGGCTACAAGGGATCGCCAAAGAAGAAGACACTAGGCTGTCACCCTCTCTGCTTTTATTTCACTAGCAGGCAAATACTTTTTTGTTCCGGCAGACCTTTGGTCACTAACTGGCTGTTGTGGCAGGGTCTCCTGGGGGTGGGTATTATTATATTTCTTTTTGTCTCTTTAAAAGTGGTTTACACTGCTATTTTTAAGAGGTTTATTAATTGATTTTTTTTTAATATTCATTGTGTGCATTTTTACTGTATCTGTTTTCATTGTTGCTGTGAGCCACCTTGGAGAAAGGTAGGATATATACATAATGCAGACGAACATCTAGGCCCATGTAAGTAATCATGAGCTGAATGAACTAAGAACTGCTGCCTAGGCCTCCAGTCTGGACATGCTTAAATACTGGGTGAAGCAACTTACCCCACCAAACACTGGGTTCAGTGCTTGAGCTTCTTCTTTTCATGTAGGAGGTCCCATGTTTAATCCTCAGCATCTCCAGGTAGGTTTGGGAGAGGCCCCTGCCTGGAACCCTGGAAAGCCACTGCCTGTCAGTGTACTTAGCTAGCCGGACCAGTGATCTCATTTGGCACGAGACAGAATCCTAGAATTCTAATGTGTTCCTGCTTGATTCTCATTATGCAGGAGAGCCACCTATTGCCTTGGCTGCCAAAAACCCACTTCACGAAATCTTCCGGTTACTTTGTCCCTTTTCTGCTTCACAGGATACAGGTGTTGTTCCACCCAAGTGCACATGTTTTTTGGGGGGGAGAGATCTTTGCAGCCAGCTGTTTCGGGGCATTCTGGGCCACTTCCTCAGGAAAACCATCTGCAGAAAGGAGTGTGCAGAAACCCAAGTGAGGTCTGGGCACTTAAAATGCAGCCTGGAACAGCGTCTCGTGTCCCCTGTCACTTAGGCTCTTACCAACAGGACAGTTAAAAACCAAACAACCATTATTATACTTAATAACTAGTTTCCAGATCATCAACTCATCGAAGTTTGACAGGCACAGTTAGTGTCAGCTCACACAGCCTAACAAGCCGGAGCAACAGGAGCGAAAGCAAAGCAGTGGCAGCATATTATTCTGGTGTGCACCTGTCCATCCATCCATCTGCTAGAACAACACACAAGGGCAACTTGACACTGCAGGCTTCCGCTTCGTGAGCGCCAATCACCATGACAACCGGTTTTCCCCTGCATACCTGGGCAAGGCAAGAGACTACGCCATCACCTGCCTGAATATAACCAAACCCACCAAGTGGGTCCATGGAGCTTGGCTAAGATCATGTCTCATATGGAGGAGGCAAAGGGCACAGGATATTTTCAGGTTGTGACAGATCCGTTCAGGAGGGCAGCCTTGACTTCTGCTTTGCTCCCCCTGCTCTTTACTTCACGGGGTACTCTTCCCCACGTATGTCAATCCCACAGAGGAAACTGCCGCCTCCCTAACCCATTTGCAAGCAGGCTTAGTGGTACTTAGAGAAAATGTCATGCAATGGCCTTTTATAAAATTAAAAAAGCATGTACTAACTCACTTGCCTGTCCACAGAACAAATGTCTGCAAGGGGTTTGTCCCTCTCTGCAGTGATTCTGCTCAATTTAGGTGATTAGTGAAATCCAATGGGCTGGAAACAGTTTAAAAGGGATTGTGGCTTCTAAGTCCATGACAGTTTATGTGCAGGAAGCAGAAGCAGATTAGATGATAGATAGATAGATGATAGATAGATAGATAGATAGATAGATAGATTGATAGATGATAGATAGATAGATAGATAGATAGATAGATAGATAGATAGATAGATGATAGATAGATAGATAGATAGATGATAGATAGATAGATAGATAGATAGATAGATAGATAGATGATATATAGATAGATAGATAGATAGATAGATAGATAGATAGATGATAGAGAGATGAGAGAGAGAGAGAGAGAGAGAGAGAGAGAGATGATAGATAGATGATAGATAGATAGATAGATAGATAGATAGATAGATGATAGATAGATGATAGATAGATAGATAGATAGATAGATAGATAGATAGATAGATAGATAGATAGATGATAGATGATAGATAGATAGATAGATAGATAGATGATAGATATAGATAGATGATAGATGATAGATAGATAGATAGATAGATAGATAGATAGATGATAGATAGATAGATGATATAGATAGATAGATAGATAGATAGATAATAATGATGATGATAGATAGATAGATAGATAGATAGATAGATAGATAGATGATAGATAGATAGATAGATAGATAGATAGATAGATAGATAGATGATAGATAGATAGTAGATAGATATAGATAGATAGATAGATAGATAGATAGATAGATAGATAGATAGATAGATAGATAGATGATAGATGATAGATGATAGATAGATGATAGATAGATAGATAGATAGATAGATAGATAGATGATAGATAGATAGATAGATAGATAGATAGATAGATAGATAGATAGATAGATAGATAGATAGATATAGATAGATGATAGATAGATAGATAGATAGATAGATAGATAGATGATAAATGATAGATAGATCATTTGAGTGTCCATCACAAACATTCAGCTAGGACTCTGCAAGCCTTTATTAAATTAAATTAAGTTCCCACCCCACCCCCCAACAAGTATGTCAAAAACATAAATACCCATTTCACCTGATTTTATAATGATTGCAATATCGTAAGAGAAACTGGCATGCAAAACCTACAATAAATGGAGTGTCTCCTTTGTAGCAAGGAAGAGGGCAGCAGTGGCTCTTGTCATCTGCACTGAGTTCAGAGCACACCCCAGGGGAACTTCAGCAGTGGCCAAACCCAAGGTCCCATTCTCTAGTAAAGCTTCAGAAAAAGCATGAAACCTTGTATTATTGCAGCAATTATTTCAATCGTTTCCTGATGGTTTAGTGCCTATTGTGCTTTTCTGTTCCTCTCTTTTTTTGAACATATTGCTTTGTGCTTAATCTTTTGTTAGCAAGTTGAGCTGCTGGAAAAACGATCTATGCATATTTTAAAGGAAAGATGTTTCATGATATAGGCTGCTGCACTCAGGAGGAAATTTTAGCATCTCATCCTGCACCCTCCCATCCTTAGGATGTGTCTTCCTGTAAGGATGAGTCCCCAGCAACAGCTCCTGCTCCTCTCCCCTTATCAAACCCAGCAGTTATAGAATCAGGAAAGGGCCCTTTCAAAGCCAGTTCCTCCTAGAACAGTGTTTTTCAACCTTTTTTGGCCAAAGGCACACTTGTTTCATGAAAAAAATCATGAGGCACACCACCATTAGAAAATGTTAAAAAAATTAACTCTGTGCCTATATTGACTATATATAAAGTAATTCTCTTGAATAGGAATCAAATAAACACAAAGAAGCATGGTTTAACATTCAAGCATGGTTTAATATTTTTTTCTTTAATGGCAAATAAAAACGTTGCGGACCGTTCTCTGCTCAGCGGGGATCGATCTGCTGATCCCCGCTGAGCTGGTGGATGACAGCTCCGTCTCCGCACTGTGTGCGGAGAGGGAGATGTCAGAGCCCCGCTGCTCTCTTGGGGAATCGGATGAGAGCGGACCGCCTGTCCGCTCTCATCCGATCTGATCCCCACCCAGGATGGAGGGAAAATAGGGTGGACACAGTCAAGCGCCTGCCTAGTGGGCGAAAATTTGACTTTTTAAAGTGTGCCGCGGAACAGTGGTTGAAAAACACTGTCCTAGAAGATAGGACCAACTGCAGACCAGGCCTTACCAGCCTTCAGAAGGCTCCAACTCTCTGCTGAGACAACACCAACTTTCTGCTGAGGATAAAACCACCATGCTCACTGGGAGTTGGCCATGGTCTTGATAAGGCCTGCCTCCATCTCTACTTGATCTTACTTGGTGTGCCCTACAGTTTAGTGTGCCAAGGTCTCCTTCCCTGTTGTTGATGGAATCAGTTCACCAAATTAGATCCATAGTCCAGGAGTGCTCTTGAAGCTGATACAGTGGACCAATGGGCACCCAATCTGTCCAAGGATGTCCTTTATCCACTACAATGAATTCACAATATATGACCATTTGTGAGTCTTTGGGATTCAGCAAGTATCATTCATGCCTTTGTCACCTCTATGACTGATTGCTTCAATGTACTTTATATGGAGCAGCCCTTGAAAATGGTCAAGGTAAAATACATCTACTTTAGGATATCCAGCTCTGGTGGCTGTAGCTGCTTGGCATCTGGGTATAGCTCAAAGTGCTAGTTTGTCCTTTAAAGCCCTGCAGCACTGTAGCTCAGGGAAGATCAGTGTACATATAACAAGTTCTGGAGCAGCCTTTGTCAACCTGATGCCCTTCAGCTGTTTTGAACTACAACTCCCAGCAGCCCCATCCAGAGATAAGGCTAGTGGGAGTTGTAGTCTAAAACAATTGGATGACATCTGTTTGGTGAAGGCCACTCTATCGGTTTATGAATAATGTCTCCACACTGGGTGGGAGGGCCTTCTCGGTAGTGGCACCTGCCCTGTGGAACGCCCTCCCACCAGACGTTAAAGAGAAAAACAACTACCAAACTTTTAGAAGACATTTGAAGGCAGCCCTATTTAGGGAAGCTTTTAATGTTTAATAGGTTATTGTATTTTAGTGTTCTGTTGGAAGCTGCCCAGAGTGGCTGGGGAAACCCAGCCAGATGGGTGGGGTATACATAATAAATTTATTATTATTATTATTATTATTATTATTATTATTATTATTATTATTATTATTGGGGGTTGTGCGTATGAGCCTTTATTTAAGCCAAAAGTCCAAGCTACAAACCGTTCTTCACAAGGGAGTACTCTAAACTCCTGAACAATTCACCAGATTAGAAAAATAATGTCCTTTTGTTGTTGTTAGTCTAATAGACCTACAGAGTTGCTTTTTCCTGATCGAATTAGTTTGCCCTTTTCCTTTTCTTCCTGCATTATATCCTTTTTTTCAACCAGTGATAGGAGAGCAAGAGAGAGAGCCAGAGATTGCAGCTGCATATATGTTATTTTAAAGGTGGGCGCACCATACATTTCCATGATAGCATTTCTAAGGGTCCAGGCAGAAGGAGAGTCATTTGCTGTCCTGTTTCTTTCCTCACAAACCACATCCCTTGTCACTCGCTGCCTGCCTTCCCCTGGCACTGAACTGGTGCTACACTGCCATCTTTTGACTGCCTGGCGAATATGACTTAGCAGTGAAGGGGGCAGGCAAACAGCAAGCCCCTGAACTGAAATGAATATGGTTCCTTGGACCTTTGCCTGCTCCTATGTACTGCTGAGATTTGCAGTCCCTGCCTGAGGAACCCTACTCAGATGCAGTGAGAAGCAAAGGGCAACTTTTAATATTTGATTGCCATCCCCTGTTTCAGTAGCACACTACAACCAAAATAGCTTTTGACTGGATGTGGGGTGGGAGTGCCTGTCCCTTGCAGCCCTGTTTGTTAAAATTGGTCCATGCTAACAAATCAGCTAGAGACATCATCTTGCCAACAAAGGTCCGTATAGTTAAAGCTATGGTTTTCCCAGTAGTGATGTATGGAAGTGAGAGCTGGACCATAAAGAAGGCTGATCGCCGAAGAATTGATGCTTTTGAATTATGGTGTTGGAGGAGACTCTTGAGAGTCCCATGGACTGCAAGAAGATCAAACCTATCCATTCTGAAGGAATGAGAAGAGAAGACTCCCTGGAAAAGACCCTGATGTTGGGAAAGATGGAGGGCACAAGGAGAAGGGGATGACAGAGGATGAGATGGTTGGGCAGTGTTCTCGAAGCTACCAGCATGAGTTTGACCAAACTGCAGGAGACAGTGGAAGACAGGAGTGCCTGGCGTGCTCTGGTCCATGGGGTCAACAACAACAAACCAGAAAGAGGCATTGTCGGACTGCTTTTTGAGACGATGGCATTTGTGCCACAGGGTCCAGCGGGGGTCTGTTCTATTCCACTATTGAATATCCATCTGAATCGGGAGAGGCTGTGTCAACGTTTGGAAGCAGTGGCAGGCTAGATGGGAGCCAATAGACTGAAGCTGGTAAGAGGGAGGTGCTGTGGATAGGTGGTTATCATGTCCAGGATTTAGGGAGGCAACCTGTTCTGATTGGTGTTGCAATCCCCCTGAAGTAGCAGGTACATGGCTTGGGTGTTCTCCATGGTTCAAAACAGTTACCTGAGGATCAGGTGGCCTGAGTGGCAAGGAGTACCTATGCCCAGCTCCTAGACTGAAATACACCAGCCATGGAAGTCTATGCTGTAGTAATTTCACAACTGGACTACTACAATATAATGTGCTCTGCATGGGGCTTCCCTTGAATGTGGTCTGGAAGTTGCAGCTAGTGTCACCAGGCTGTTAAACAGGGCATCAAGACAGGGCCATATTATCATTTTCCCTTAATGCAATGCACTGGCTGCTTTTGAGCTCAATTCAAGGTTTTGGTACTGGTGTACAAATATTCAAATGGCCCAGATCCTAAGTACAGTGGTACCTCGGTTTACAGATGCTTCAGGTTACAGACGCTTCAGGTTACAGACTCCGCTAACCCAGAAATAGTTAAGAACTTTGCTTCAGGATGAGAACAAAAATCATGCTCCGGCAGCGCGGCGGCAGCAGGAGGCCCCATTAGCTAAAGTGGTGCTTCAAGTTAAGAACAGTTTCAGGTTAAGAACAGACCTCCAGAATGAATTAAGTTCTTAACCCAAGGTACCACTGTACTTACGTACAGGATCACCTCCCTCAGTACCTGCTAGGCCATGTTTTGAGACCAGTGGCGATCTTGGTGGGGTGCCACTCAGTGTGGCATGTGGGTCGGTGCCTTGCAACAGGGTCTTCTCTGTGGTGGCACCCTATTTGTGGCACTCTTTTCCTGGTGTGATGCACTGGTCCCCTGTATTGTTGGCATTTTGACAAGACATATTTATTCGCCCCAGCCTATGAGGCATGAACATTGGTCGAAATCTCGGCTGCTGGTTTTATCTCTATTTAGTTTTCAACACTACATTTTTATTGTACAGATATTTTTAAGATGCTCACCATCGTGGGCTCCCATGGGAGGATTTTGGGGTAACAATAACAAGAAGAAGAATCTCTGTGGTGCAATGGGTCGGTGTATGTGGCTCTTAACCAAGAGGTTGTTGGTTTGTGCCCACCCAGAGATGGCTGCATGCAGGATTCCTGAGCAAGAGTACATCTGGGGCAAAGGAGCCCTGCGCTAAGGCTGGGCTGGGAAATAGGCCTCCTCCTTACGTAACCTTGGAGACAGGGAGAAAAATCAAGTGCAAGAAATTGCAGCAGAAGGAGCCGGCCTGGCAGCAGGTAAAAACATTGACAGACAATGAGAAAAACAAATTGAGGAGCCGCGAGGGAGCGAGGGGAGCCAAAACCCCTTGTAAGACAAAAAGGGAAAGAAATCCCGCAAATATACGGAAAGCAGCAGAAGGGGGTTTGGGAGGAGAGAGAAGGGGGTTGGCAAAAGACCAAGAAGTGGAATCAATAAGACACCAGGAATGACCCCAAAGTGGCTCTGAGGTGAGGCTATTTAGTAAAGTGAGAGTGGAGAAGAGATACGAAATGGAGAGAACGAGGAAGGGAGAGGAAGAGAGGCGGGGTGGTTTGTTGCAGAAAATTGACCAGATCAGGTGCAAAGCAGGGATTGAAAAGGTAAAGGGTGCTGATTTCCCTTGAGAGCACCTATGGCTGTTCCAAGACATTTCAGCCAGAAAAACAGAATTGCCTCCATCCCCAATTAACATCAGCAGCAATCCAGTGGAAACATCTCTTGCACAAGGTATGCATGCTCATTTCAATCCAGCATGTGGAAGAGAACTCCCCGCTGCAATACACAGCCCTGGCACGAGCTGTATTTGCCCGTCTCCCCACCTGACACCTTTAACGGCATCAACCATTTGCCAATTCACCTCTCAGGGTGCAGCCTCACCCCCTGCCTCATTAAACTCTGGGTCTTTTGCAGTGAGAGCTTAATTTAGCATTCTCAGACATGCTAAGTGGGCTATATCCAGTGGTAGTATTACTCAGAGCAGATGCATTGAAGTTAATGGATATGACAAGCAAACTCATTAATTTCAATTGGTCTACTCTGAGTAGACCTTAGCTGAAAACCACCCAGTCTCCCCTGAAGAACCAGGGAGCTGTGACTCTCCCCAGGGACCCTGACAAGTTCATCACAGTGCATGACTCCGAGGTGGCAACTCAGTCTCACAGCCAGTTGTCAGAGGAAGACTGCAACAGTGTGCCCTCCTTTGTTGGGAAAATCAACTTCCCTTTTGTGCCATTCACAACGTCTTCTAATTAAAAGCTGGATTGACTTTTTTGGTACATATTTAATGCTTTATATTTTAATAAAGAGCTGTTCACTTCTCCTTGCTCCTCTGTGTACATTTCCAAAAAGGTAAATATAAGGAGATAAAATATGCTTTCCTCCACCCGCTCACCCACGATTCTTGCCCTGAGATTAAGGATCTCATCAACAGCAAAATTATTCTTGAAATGTTATAAAATCAGCACAACCCAGTAGACATGGATATATGCTTTGTGTTAATTTGAAGAAGGGAAATGCCACAGCTTTAAATAATGACCAACCATGAAAGCCACCAAGTTTTGAATATACAGTGGTACCTTGGGTTACATATGCTTCAGGTTACAGACTTCGCTAACCCAGAAATAGTGCTTCAGGTTAAGAACTTTGCTTCGGGATAAGAACAGAAATCGTGCTCCGGTGGCTCGGCGGCAGCAGGAGGCCCCATTAGCTAAAGTGTTGCTTCAGGTTAAGAACAGTTTCAGGTTAAGAACAGACCTCCGGAACGAATTAAGTACTTAACCTGAGGTACAACTGTATTTTAATAGAGAGAGAACCTCCAGCATGCTGGAGACTGAAGAGCTGTCCATGGTCCTTAAAGGCAGCCAGGAAATGCAGCAACAGATGCCTCAACCAGCTTACCCATTACAGTTTTGCCCCATGGGAAGCATGGGAACAGTAGCTCCAACAGCATGCTGCGGCTTCTGCTACAGAGTCCTACCTCCAATCTCTAAGAATCACAAGACAGGAGAGTTCTATGGCACTCAGGTCCTGCTTGGGGGCTTCCTATTGGGTGTGGGTGGCGCGATGGTCTAAACCACTGAGATCCTTGCGCCTGCCGATCAGAAGGTTAGCGGTTCAAATCCAGATGACAGGTGAGCTCCCGTTGCTCTGTCCCAGCTTCTGCCAACCTAGCAGTTCAAAAGCATACCATTGCAAGTAGATAAATAGGTACCGCTGCAGCAGGAAGGTAAACAGTGTTTCCGTGCACTCTGACTTCTGTCACAGTGTTCTGTTGCACCAGAAGCAGTTTAGTTATCCTGGCCTCATGACCCGGAAAGCTGTCTGTGGACAAACATTGGCTCCCTCAGCCTGAAAGCAAGATGAGTGCTGCAACCTCATAATCAACTTTGACTGGACCTAACTGTCCAAGGGTCCTTTACCTTTTACCTTTTCACCATCTGGTTGGCCACTATGAAAACACAACAGTAGACTAGATGGGCCACCTTTGGCCTGATCCAGCTTCAAGGCTCTTCCTAATGGAGAACCATGACCTGCCAGACAGGGTTGGACTTCTGCTCCTATCAGCCTCAGTCAGCATGAATAATGGTTGTAGGTAACGGGAGCTGGAGTCCACAGCATCTAGAACAGGGTGGTCCAACATGTGGCCTGACAGCTGCATGTAACCCTCAATGCCTTTCTCTCTTTTCTTTTGTACCCCAGCCCCCCAGCCCTCACACTGCCTTCCCAAAGCCGGGAAAACAAGGTGCTAGGCTTTGGGAAGGAGGTGTGAGGGCTCTGACAAGGTCCTCCCACCTTCTTTCCAAAGCCTGGTTAGTGCTTTCCTGGCTTTGGGAATGTGGTGGAAGGACTCTAGGACCCTGCCAGAGCATCAGGCCTCCTTCCCAAAGCCCAGCCACACACTTTGGGAAGACAGCATGAGGGCTGGCAGGGACATAAAATTTTGGCCACACGCACATCACACTCACACACACTCACACTCACACACACACGCCTGCCCATGCAAAAAGGCAGTGTGCAACCCTCAGGTTCCATATTGAGGTTCTCTTGTGGCCCATTTAGTATGAAAAGTTGAACTGCCCTGGTCTAGAGGTACCTGGGCTCCCCTATCCCTCCCTTACACACTCACTGAACTACAGTTCCCCGGATTAAAGCATAATCTTGCAGTATTCAAGACCATGACCTGAACAGCAGGTTTACCTTTGCAGCCTCTTCATTACTTAGCACAGGTGAAGAGGCTCCTTCCAGAGCTGCCTCTGCCAACTTGGTGCCCTCCGGATATGGTGCCCCGCAAGACGAATGCCTCGCAAGACGAAAAACTTGCTACACGAAAGGGTTTTGCGGTTTTTGAGCTGCTTCGCAAGACGAATTTCCCTATGGGCTTGCTTCGCGGTGTGGTAGCCTTTTTTGAGGTTTTTGGTGATTTTTGAAGCTTTTCCAAAACTTTTCCGACACCGTGCTTCACAAGACGAAAAATTTGCTAGACGAAAAAACTCGCAGAATGAATTAATTTCGTCTTGCGAGGCACCACTGTATTTTGGACTGCAAATCCCATTATGGCCAGGCTGGTGGAGGTTCCTTGTTTGATTTGTTTGTTTGTTTGTTAAATTAATACCATGCCCTTGATACCAAAGGATACCACGGTGGCTACCAGGTTTATGGGTACTGTATTCTAAGTCATCTGGATGGCACCAGATTGGGGAAGACTGTTGCAGTTAAAGCAGACCTTGGCTCCAGGGCAGCCCATCCCAGTGGCCTTCCTTTCTGTCCAAACCATCACCTCTGTCTGGGGACAGGCAAGAGGTTAGCACCAGGTACCTAGCAATCCACAATTAGCTCTTGCTCTTAATTACCCACATTACTGATGAGCTCATCAACTTAATCTAATTAGTCCACTGAAGCTCCATTGCCAATCCTTTTTCCTTAAAGAATGTGCTGTGTAAGACTATTATCGCTCCTGAATTAAAAAAGAGAGAGAGAGAAAAGAAAAAAAAGAAAAGAAATTTGTCTTCCTGTTTACACAACTTGCCAAGGAAGCAGAGAGCCAGCACTGGTGAGAAGAAGGGAGGGACAGCAAGACAGATGCTGGCAACCATCTGCAGTGGGTATCCTTCTTTCTTTCCTTCCTTCCTAACTTCCTTCTTAACAGCACAGCTGTTTTTTGTGCTGGTCTATCCCACCCACCAAGGGATGCGGGTGGCACTGTGGGTTAAACCACAGAGCCTAGGACTTGCCGATCAGAAGGTCGGTGGTTCAAATCCCCGCAGCTGGGTAAGCTCCCATTGCTCAGTCCCTGCTCCTGCCAACCTAGCAGTTCAAAAGCACATCAGTGCAAGTAGATAAATAGGTACCACTCCAGAGGGGAGGTAAACGGCATTTCTGTGTGCTGCTCTGGTTCACCAGAAGCGGCTTAGTCATGCTGGCCACATGACCCAGAAGCGAGATGGCCAGTAAAGCGAGATGAGCGCCACAACCCCAGAGTCGGCCACAACTGGACCTAATGGTCAGGGATCCCTTTACTTTTACCTTTATCCCACCCACCAAGCTCTTCTGTAACCTCATAAAAACCTATATGACTTCCCTGCCTAGGGATGAAGGCATAAAGCTATCAATGGATGCTGATCATGATGACTATATACTAGACTACCTCCAAGATCAGAGGTGGCATGCCTCTGAATTCCAGTTGCTGGGAATCACAAGCAGGAGAAGACTATGGGGTTAAGCCCTGCTTGCTGGCTGCCCATTGGCATCTGGTTGGTCTCTGTGAAAAGAGGATGCTGAACTAGATGGGTGTCTAGCCTGATCCAGCAGCTCTTTTTCCTATGCCCTTGAGCATCTCTATGGAGTGCAAGGGCAAGTTAACCTTCTCAAACATCTATGAAGCAGATCAGGTTCTCTTGCTCCTCATTTTAATAACATTACCCTTCAAGAATAAGGATCCTGGCTTGGCTGCCCCATAACCATCATTGCTCCAGTCCAGGACATGCTTGGCCCACCAAAAAGCAACAAACTGAAACATTTCCCCTTCCAGGCTGTTAAAAAAAAAAGCTGAATATGTTTGCTCTCAAATCAAAGTGCAGACGCAGAGAGCAAGAGGCAGGTTTTGCTAGCACAGAGCTTCACAGACCCTTTGCAGGGAGGGCAGCAGGCTCCAGCTGTGTCCATTCCAGATGTGTGCCTGGCTCTGACTGCACATGTGAAGAGGCAAATCCTTCTGCTTCAAAGAACTCCCTGGAGCTCTCTACTACAAAGGATCCTGACCCACAAGGGAAGAGAACATGCAGAAATCTCCCATATGAAGAGAGGTGAGGAGAGCACCGTGCTCTTCTGTTCCTCGACTAACGCCTTGCGTTGTTCAGGAAGAAAAGCAAACTTCTGAAATAACCATGAGATCTGTTCCTTGTAGCTTTGACTCTTGATTCCATGCTGGCCTATGGAAGTTGATCACTCTAGAAATGTGTGCCTGCTGCAAGTTTGGGATGCTCATGAAGCAAAAGCCCCTTCAAAACATTCAGGCACTGAGGCTCTTCTCAAGATTGGAAGCCAGGCAGCAAGCTGTGTCCTCCACCTCTTTGCTCTGTGAGGCTTCTCTTCGATGCAGATTCTAAGCACTCAGACTAGACACCCAAATGAATTGGGTCCTAGAGTCCTCAAGGGAAATGCACTGGTCACAGGAAAAAATGTACTACCTGCTACAAATAAAAGAACATAAGAAGAGCCATCAGTTCAAGTTAATGGCCCATCTAGTCTAGCATCCTATTCTCATAGTCACCTACCAGATGTCTGTGAGTTCAAGAGCAATTTCTAGCAATTGGTATTCAGAAGCCACTGGCATTGGAGGTAAAACTAAGCTATATATAGATATAGAGATAGATAGATAGTAGAGATAGATAGATAGATAGATAGATAGATAGATAGATAGATAGATAGATAGATAGATATAGTATAGTATTGTGCTCTCTCTCGGTCTCGCTCTCGCTCTCTCGCTCTGTGTGTATGTGTGTGTGTGTGTGTGTGTGTGTGTGTGTGTGTGTGTGAAAAGAGAGAGAGAGAGAGAGAGAGAGAGATTTGAACAATTTTATGGAACTCCTTGCAAGCTGAGGTCATACAGGAATAGGAGAAGGCTGGGTTTCCTTAATAATGTAGGAATTTCTCTAAAGGTTAACTTCAGAACAAGCCTCCCTATCTTCTGAAAGATAAAAAACAGAAGAAGGTCCTTCAGGGGCCCTGTCTTTAGAAAGCACCAAGCAAGTGCATCAATCAGTTCTGTGGCACCTTCTCTGTATATTAAGTCCTTAACTGAATGCACTGTCTTTTCGCAGTTCCAGGAATGCCGTCTCTGTCTCTCTCTTTCTCTGTTTGCTGGAATCAATGCAATCCCCCTAAAAGCTCATAACTCGGAGGTAATTATAAGAAGCATCAATTACCCGACGATGTGGATTCCATGAATTCAATTAATTTGCATAGTGATCGATTCAGCCGGGTCCTCTCCAGGCTCCCTGGAGAAAGTTAGGACATTGTTCTGCACGCTATTGATTTTACAATGTAAAACCAAACCGCGCTATCCTCTTATTCAGTGCTGTTCATTCAGCCATATTAACTTTCAGATCATTTATTTTTGTATGTCTTTCAACTCTGTTTGTTGCTATCACACAAATGCAGAGTATTACATTGTAGAGAATAATTGAATCAATACACAGTCATGGTACTTTGGGTCTCCCAGACTGCTGGCAAGAGGCTGCAACGAAGCTAGGAGAGGCTTTTTTTCCTAACCTTTCCAGTTATTAAAACGGTTGTCTGGCTTCATATTAACTTTCAGCGCTGCGCGATTGTTATTGTTTTGCTTGGCCTTGGAGTGGGAGAGGCAGGTGCTTTGATGAATAGGTGGAGAGGTTTTTCTCTCTATCCTCCATTGACAAGGCTGTTTTTGTAGCATCAACAGCCATTCCCCTCGGCGCATTGCAACAAACATCACTTCCCCTCCTCCAGCAACAGAGCAGCGAGAGTGAGATCCTGGCCAGGCAAACAGAGCAAAAACATGTTCAGCTAAACAGAAAAGAGGGTCTGCTTCACTGGGCCTCAGCAGACACAGAAGGAAGGGGCAGAATTGCTAGGATGAAGGATGGATGGGAAATCTCTGGGATGCAGTTATCCTCTTTGAACTTTCCAGAAAAATGACATGCACAGAGGAAATGCTCCTGGTTCACAAAGCATAGGGGGTTTTCTTGTTTTCTTTCACTGCAATTCAAACCAGACACTTGTTAAAATGTTTTCATCCCATGGCCACCCAAAAAGCAACCTGCCACAACTAATGCTTTGATGATCTTGCTTCCCATGAGATCTGCAATTCCCATCATGGAGTTCTGCAGCAAGAGTCCCTGCCATAGAAACAGAAGAGGCTACAGTGAGAGCTGGCCCTAAACTTTCTTCCTTTCTCACTGGAAGCCAGCAGCAGGGCCATCATACCCATAGGCACTAGGGGTGCGGGACACCCGGGCACCGGACTCTCGGGGGTGCCAGGCCAAGAGTCCGGGGCCTGGGAGTTGAGTCCGGGGAAGAGCCCGTCTGTAGGTCAGAGTGCCACAGTGGACTCTTCTGCTGTAGGCGACTCTGCACCACGAGTTCAGGGGTGACCAAGCCAGCAAGACACTGAGGCAGCCGGCTGGCTCCACCCTCCTGCGCGCCTGGGACTGGGCAAATGGGGGGGGGCACCAGGCAGATCTTTGCACCCTGGCACCACACATGCCCTGACCAGCAGTGATTGAAGAGAAGGAGAGCAGCAGGAACAGGACAGGAACACTGCTCTGAACTCATTCATTTATTTGCTTGTTCATTTTATTAGATTTCTTCTCCACCCCTCACAGCCAGTGTGGTGTAGTGGTTAGTGTGTTGGACTGGGACCTGGGAAACCCGAGTTCAAATCCCCACTCAGCCATGAAGCTCACTGGGTGACTGTGGACCAGTCCTCTCAGCCTGACCTACCTCACAGGGTTGTTGTGGAAAGTAAAGAAGGAGCAAGAACTATGCATGCCACCTTGAATTGCTTGGGAGCAAAATAGTGGGATGTAAATAAAATAAATTAGAATGTCTGGGGGCATGTCACAACAATAAAAGATGCAACTGCAAAGCAACCAAAACAGTTACAACTGTAAAACAAGTATGAAAACAATTATTGCTAAGGACTGCAATACTTCAAGGGTCACCTCTCCCCTTATGAACTGACCTGGACCCTGTGGTCATACTCTGAAACCCTTCTTCATGTGCCTCCAGAGGGCGGTGATACAGGAATGGCCCATTTTGTGGTGGCTCCCCACTTGTGGAATGCTCTCTTCAGGAACACTTGCCTGGCACCTTTGCTACATATCTTTAAGCACCAAGCAAAAACATTCCTTTTCTCCCAGGTCTTTCGCTAAACAACCTGTGGCCTTTTAAACAGTAGGGGGTATTGTTTTTGCTTGTCACTATCGTATGTATTTTTGTGTTTTTATATTGTAAACCACCCTGTGATCCTTGGATGAAGGGTGGCAGAGAAACTTAATAAATAAAATAAAGCAAATTGAACTAAAAACAGTTGCTTATAGAAAAACAGTTACATATTGCCGCAATGCAGATGCAGAGTAGGATAAAGATCTCCACTTCAAAGAGGAAGGACTTCAGTAGATGCCAGAGAAAAAAGGGAGACAGGGTTTGTCTAATATATAACTCATCTCTGCTCTGCTCCATTTGCCTGGCACTGGTTATGGTGTGCAAGGCAAACCATTTACCTCCTGTCCAGTTTTTAGAACTTTACTGTGCAGTTCTTCTTTCCCTTTCCTCTGTGGTCCCTGGAAGCAACAGGTGTGTCCTCGCTTCAGAAACACAAGGATGCAATTTGCTACGAAGCAAGATGTGTTGGAGAGCTGGAAGGCAATGCGAAGGAAGCAGCACTCACCCACTGACCTGAAAGAGGTGCTTGCCTCCTTGTTCAGAGGGTTGGCACTCAGCCTCTATGTTCCCATATACACACAAGCATAGACACACACCAGGCAATGCTCACAGCCTTGTGCGTATCCAATCCACCTCACACTCACAAAACCTAACTGCAGAAACTTGGGTTCTAGTCCCTAAGCCAGCGGTTCTCAACCTGTGGGTCCCCAGATGTTGTTGGACTACAACTCCCATCTTCCCTTAGCTCTGGCCTTGCTAGCTAGGGGTGATGGGAGTTGTAGTTCAACAACATCTGGGAACCCACAGGTTGAGAAAGGCTGCCCTAAGCCATGAAGTGGTACATTGGATGGGTTTGGGCCAGTCTCTCTCTCCGCCCCCCCCCCTTCACCTAAGCCAGTGGTTTCCAGCCAGTGTGCCATGGCACACTGAGGTGCCTTGAATGATGGTCAGGGGTGCCAAAGGAACCAGGGGCTGCTCCTGCTGCAGCTGCAGCTGTCTGGAAAACCTCCAAGAAGAGGGGAGAGGAGGCTGAGGGAACACTCCACAAGGGAGGGTGTTTGAAAAAGGCTGAGGGGCCGCCAGCTCTGCAGGCAAGAGGTGACATAACTGGGCTCCTGAGGTCTGGAGCACATTTCCTCACAGGGGAGTCACAGAAAAAATGTAGTTGGTCATGGGAGCCATGGACTCAACAAGGTTGAAAACCTCTGAACCAAGCTACCGCAGAGCAGGGCTGGGTGATATATCAGTATATTGTCCCAAACCAGTTTAAAGTCCATATTGCGATATTGGTTTCATAATTTTGGACCAGGCAATATATCGTGAATCATGTGTGTTTGTGTGCTATGCAAAAATCACAATGTCGGGAAAACCATAAAGCCAACCAATGCCTCTTCATAGCGCCATCCTTATTTCAAACATTGTGATATATTGGTGTACCGCGATGTTTAGCTGGTGATATATCACGACGTTGAAAACCAGCTATTGCCCAACCCTACTTCACAGTACTGTTGTGAGGGAGAAGGGGAGAGAAACCATGCATACTGCCTTCAGCTTCCTTGAGGAAAAGGCAGAATATGATTAATAGTACAGCTCTTGCGTAATCATGAAGTCTCCCTGCCCCCACACGCAGTCTCCGTGATGCATCTCAGAGGGGTTTCCCCCAAACACAAAGTCCTACGCCTCCTCTGATAGGGCAATCAGCCTTCTCAAGTTCACATGCAAAGGTCCTGCAGTGTTGGAGTGCTCCATTTTATTTTTTAGAAAATGGAAAAAAGCCCTGCTAATTTTGCCTCTTGCTGGCTGCCAGCGGGACGCTCAGCTACACAGATTTGTTTGGCGTCAGAAAACGAAGAACACTTGTTGCTGATGGCTACATTTGCAGCTAAGCTGTGGTGAGGGGAGCAGCTGTGACTGAGAGACTGGCAGGGAGACAGGAGATTCAGGCGGCTTCCCCAGATCTCTTAGCATTAAGGAACAAAGGAAGAAGCTGCCTGAACCAGGTCAGGCTGTTTGATGTCCACTGAGAAGCTCAATATGATCTCTTCTGACGGTCAGCCAACCCTACGGGGTCTTAGGCAGCAAGAGGCCTTTCCAAAGACTGGCCACCTGGCCATTTTGCATTGAACCTGCAATTTTCAACATGCCAAACAGGTGCTCCACCACTCGACTGTAGCCTCCTCCTCTCCTTGATGGTTGTCACCCATTCAGAAGCCAATGGGGCTCATTTGCGTTTAGAGTTAAGGATGCAGGACCTCAGCTCCTGAAGACAAATGTGACCCTTGACACCTCTCTATCTGGCCCCCAGGATTCTCCCCAGGCCATATCCCTTCTCTCATGCTGCTCTGCCCCCTCTTCAAATGCTGGGATGGCTCAGTCAGTAGAACATGATACTCTTAACCTCAGGGTTGTGGGTTCAAGTCCCATGTTGGACAAAAGATTCCTGTATTGCAGCCCTGGACTAAATTATTATTTGATTGATTGATTGATTGATTGATTGATTGATTGCCCATCTGACTGGGTTGTCCCAGCCACTCTGGGCAGCTTCCAACAAATTAAAACATCAAACACAGTAAAACATCAACCATTAAAAACTTCCGTATGCAGGGCTGCCTTCACATGTATTCTAAAAGTCAGATAGTTGTTTATTTCCTTGACATCTGACGGGAGGGTGCTCCACAGGGCAGGCATGGCTACTGAGAAGGCCCTCTGCCTGGTTCCCTGTAACTTCACTTCTCATGGTGAAGGAACTGCCAGAAGGCTCTCGGTGCTGGATCTCAGTGCCTGGAGATGCTCTTCAACGTTGATCCTCGGGGTCCCTTCCAACTCTACAGTTTTGTGGTTCTATGGTTTTGCCTGGCTGGAATGTGTCACACCGCAACAATGCCTCTGGCTTATCTACGTGGAGAGTGGGGATCTGTGAGATTAGTGTGTGCGCATATTGTGTGTAGCTGGAATGAGTCTCCTGTATAAAAGGTAAGAGTCACGTGAAATTCTCATTCCAGTGTTGCACCTGGCTCCACCCACCAGTGGTATACAGCCTCCAGAAGGTTGCCCACCAAGGGCTAGAAAATGTTTCCTACTACTACTGGGATTGGAGGTGGAGTGATGTCTGGTGCATGTCAGAGGCCAGATGGACCCTTGATGATCCTGCTGTGCTTCCCAGTGGAAGGGAGGAGCTGCCCTTCGCCCAGCTCAACCTCCTTGTTTGGTGAGTCCAGTACCATACTCCCACGTTGCTTTTCATTCCATGCCAGGACCGACGGTGCCCTGGGGTGCCCAGCAGAGGGCACAATGTCAAGCCGCACCCCGCCTCCTGGCACACCCTGGAGGCAGCTGCCTGGCCCTCCTGCAGACCCAGCTGGTCCTCTCTCCCCCTTGTCTTTCTGTTCCTCAGAACATTGGACCACACACATAAAAGTCGGGGGTTTCAGAGAGGGAAAACCTCCTGGAGGAAAGTCCTAAAGAAAGAAAGAAAAAGAAGTGTGTGTCTGTGTGTGTGAATGTGTGTGTGTGTGTGAGAGAGAGAGAGAGAGAGAGAGAGAGAGAGAGAGAGAGAGAGGAGCCCTCTCCTTCAGATTCAAATGGTTAAGAAAAGAGAGGCCATTTTTTAATTTGGTTTCCCCTCCTACCAGGATATTAGACAGCTAAATAGCAATGTGCCTGTTTCCTTCAGATAACCAGCTCCCAACGAGGACCCTAATTGTCCCCGGAGTCTCTCTGCTGCCGTACCGAGTAGGTCATTTACTGAAACGTACACACAACTAAATAAAAATCCATTTTCCAAGCGAAAATTCTATTCTTATCAGAGTTCTGCAAGAGGGTTGCAAGCGGGCCATGTTAATTGAAGCTTTGATGTTTGTTGGAGGGGGCCTCTAATCAGCTTGACAAAAGGCGCTGAGACTCTGCAGCATTGTGTGTGCAGCACCCGGCGGCAGGAGGGGATGCTGCCCCAGGAGGCTGGTGGCAGGGGGCCAGCTGGAAGCCAACCAGGCCCTCACCTCCAGAGCAAGAGGGGCAAGGGAGATGAAGGGGGTGAGCAAGAGAAGATGGGAAGCAGTGCCCCGTCCTTTTGAGTGGGGTATTGTATTCTCCACCAGGAAGGGGTACTCCATGGGCATGGGAGGGCACCAGAGACAGTGGTCAGGAGCCAACAAACAGTACCAGTCATTCTTTGTTAGTATATAGAGTTTGTATGCAACAGAAGAAGTTAACTTTATTTAAAGGAATCCTTGCTTGGAGCACACCATTAGTTGAAAGGTATTCCATCTGAGACTTAGTACAGTGGTACCTCAGGTTACATATGCTTCAGGTTACATACGCTTCAGGTTACAGACTCTGCTAACCCAGAAATAGTGCTTCAGGTTAAGAACTTTGCTTCAGGATGAGAACAGAAATCGTGCTCCAGCGGCGCGGTGTCAGCAGGAGGCCCCATTAGCTAAAGTGGTGCTTCAGGTTAAGAACAGTTTCAGGTTAAGAACAGACCTCTGGAACGAATTAAGTACTTAACCTGAGGTACCACTGTATACCATAAGTATGCTTATGTTTATTAAGGGAAGTACACTCCTGATAGGAAAGAGTTTTATAGTCCTAGCCGGCTAGCTTTCGTCGGAGAAGCCTCACTTGCCCCTTTGTTCTCAAAAGATGTATCCAAGATGACCTTATGCTTCAAGGTCCAGAGAAAATGAGAGGAGGAGGAAGTTGTAAGCAGCATGTAACCTAAGGTGTATCAGTCTAAACTTCAAATGATAGATAAAGGTTATCACGGAGGTTAAAGGCACAGGGCTAGTATGACAATCTGGAGGCCCCTTACTCTATCTGTCTCAACCCCATGCAAATCCCTTTTGTGCAACCTGAGTCACACCCAAACTTCCAATACATTCTGTGTGCCCGAGGGGGCTGTAAAATTATTTTTCTCCTGTATTAGTCCTGCAGCATGGCACATCATGGCACACCCCATTTGAAACCCAGAGGAGAACTTCTCAGGGGAGTAGGGGAGACTCTCCTTCCCCATATATATATGTTGTATGATCAGTGCAATATATATATTTTTATCTTCAGTGGTTCAAGCCAGGGCAAACAAAAAGCAAAAAAAAAAAAAACACCTTGACACATTAACTGTTTTGTGAGCATCAGCATATGGTTTTAGTTCCAGTTTTTAGGTATTATAATCCCCTGTTGTTATAAACTTTTTCACGTGAGCTAGTTTGACAGCATTGTTGCTGAAAGGGTGCCATAGAAATCCTGCAAACAAGTACATATTTTAGCATCTAAATAAATGAAGCCTCTTCTTGGGGAATTAAATAAATAAACAGCTCAGAGCAATAAAAGAATCATTTAAAATATGCAGCAGTCATTAAAAGAAATAAAAGTTGCAAGAATGCAGGAGCAGCAAGATTTCCCAGTACTGAAAGTATTTCTAATATATCCACCTGAAGCCTCAAGCTTTGTAAAAGGGGGCTGATGGGCTTGAATGATGGGGTTCAAGGGCAGGGAGCCCTTAATGAAATCAGCAGGCTCCAACCGCTTGGGCTCATTCTCCCAAAGCATTCCCCGCCCTCTCGTCACCACCCACCTAAAGCAGCAACTAAGGGAGCAGTTACAGAAGGTGTGAAGCCAGGACCCTCTCTGAGTGTTACTACAGTGGTACCTTGGTTCTCAAATGCCTTGGTACACAAACAACTTAGAACCCCAAACACTGCAAACCCAGAAGTAAGTGTTCCAGTTTGTGAACTTTTTTCAGAAGCTGGACCCGCTCCATTTTGGGTGTTAAGCTTCCGTTTTGAGTGCCACACTTCCGTCTTGAGTGTTACGCTGAGGTCTGTCTGTTTCTGCTAATTATTTTGCCTTTTTGTGGCTCTTTTTTGTTTTGTTTTTGTGCCTGTGTGGAACCCAGTTCAGCTACTGATTGATTGATTGATTGATTGATTGCGTGACTGCAGTAGATTGTTTATTGCTTTCATTTTATGGATCAATGGTCTCGTTAGATAGTAAAATTCATGTTGATTTGCTGTTTTAGGGGTTGTTTTTAAAAGACTGGAACGGATTCATCCATTTTGCATTACTTTCTATGGGAAAGCGCGCCTTGGTTTTGGAACGCTTTGGTTTTGGAACGGACTTCCAGAACAGATCAAGTTTGAGAACCAAGGTACCACTGTATTGGGTATAAATCTGGTGTTTGTCCACAGAGGGCATAGACTTTGGGGGTGGATGGACACAGACACTTGTGTAATAACAAAAAAGGTTCCAGCTGAATGGCACACCCCATAGCTCAGAAAATAAACCCAAGTGGCTTGCTAAATTGCCACCCTTATACTGGCACAGCATCACTGCCTTTATATGTCTGTATTAGCCCAATCAACACCACAATGCAGATTCCCATATGCAACAAAGTGTGTCTACAGTCAGCACAAGTCCCCCACACGACACTCACTCCCACCGTCACATCAGTAGCTTTTTCAGATGATAACACGTTTCTCCTTTTTTTTACCCACTTTGGCACATCTTCAGCAATATCCTCCAGCAAATCAAGCGATTCCCTTCTTGGGATGTTTTCAATCTGTTTTATGTTGATTTTAATTAAAGAATTTGAAACCGAACAAACAGTTCGTAGCAGGTGGCTACACAAGTGTGAAATAAGCAAACTGTTTTATCTGCCACAAAAGTCCGCCAGTAAATTTCTTCAAATTAATCTGAGCCTTTGAAAAGCCGGTTGATTCCGACCAAAACGCTCGGTGATATGGTCTCCCCCCATTTCCTAAATATTTGTGTCTCCATCCCTATCTTTAAGGAGCTGCTTCATGAGAATATTGTGATGCTGTTGTGATAACAAGAATTGTGCTTACAGCTGTAACTGAGTGGCGTTGTTGTTTTCCTGGGAAAGGGGGAGCGGACTCTGCTGCCGTTGCTTCCAACGTTGAGTGCTATTACCCTACAACGCATCTGCTGGAATATCATCACAGCCAAACTGGCATCCAAAATTTGGTTTGTAAGCAGAACATTATTGATGTAGACATCTGTACACTGGAAGCATGGAGACATAAAGGCATGCAGGTCTTGATGACCACACAATTTAAGTTACCTTCCTTTGCCTTCATCTGCTTGCCTTTTCCTCACCATTGGCTACTTTCCAGTCCTCAGGTATGGAAGCGGATCTGAGGGACAAGTTACACATTTCTGTTAGGAAATCAGCTATATTGCATTTGAGTTCTTTGAGAGCTCTTGGGTGGATGCTATCCAGACCAGGCAATTTGTCGGTTTTTACTTCGTCTATCATCACCACTATTTGCCTCTCTTCACTAGACTCCCTTCCTGCAAAGGTTAGTTCAGGCACCAGGATCTGCCCTGTATCTTCCACTGTGATGACAGATGCAAATAGTTCATTCAGCTTTTATGCCATCTCCTTCTCCTCATTTAACACACCTTTGATTCCCTTGTCATCCAAGTGTCCAGCCACCTCCATAGGCAGTCTCTTGCTCCTTATGTATTTAACAAACTTCTTGTTATTGCTCTTTATGTTTCCAGCAATGTACTCCTCCGACTGCTTTTAAGCATCCTTTATTGTCTGCCTGCATTTCTTTTGCCAAAGTGTGCATTCCTTTTTGTTCTCATCTGGACAAGGTATCTGCTTTTTGAAGGAAGCCTTTGCCACTCTAAGAGCTTTTTTGACTCTCTTCATTAGCCATGTTGGCATTTCTTGGCCCTGGTGGTAACTTTCCTGATCTGCAGTACACACTCTAGTTGAGCTTCTAATACTGTGCATTTCAAAAACTCCCAGGCATTTTGCACTTTTCCGTTTAAATTCTCTTATATCAGCCCCTTCATTTTGGGGGTGTTTTCTCTTTTGAAGTCAAATGCTACCATGTTGGATTTTTGTGGCAATTGGCCATGTGTATTAAATTTAATAGCACTTTGGTCATTGCTCCCAATTGGTTCAACAACACTTACATCTCCCACCAGGTCCTGGGCACCACTTAAGATTAAGTTCAGAGTAATATTATAATGAGGCTGTTATTGGAATGATATTGGGGGAAACATATATATATATATATATATTCAGCCATACCATCCTTCTGGTCACTTCCATGGCTGATGGTTCTAGGGTACAGTCATTTAGGGTGTCTGGAAATTTTAACAGGAACACATATGTAGCCAATCTATGTGAGGGTTGTTGAAGTCACCCATTGTCAGGGATTGGACTCAAGAGGGTGAGACAGAGGAGGAATGGCGGAAAAGCACACACACCCTTCTTCTAACACTGCAAGAGAAGAGGAATGCAGCATTGATTTACAGCAGGGGTTTGAGGAAAGTCGTGGCTCAGAAAGAGATGAACAGAAGAGTTAGGGAGTGTTAAAAGAAGGCGGGGCGAGACAGAGGCAGGGCAGCCAACCTGACATGTTGTCACTGGAGAGTATTTCTGACACCCCCCCCTCCCAGAACTCAGTGTTCGTTAAGAGTGCAGGAACAAAGGAATCAGAGTCATTTGGCCACAAGCAGCCACCATAAGGGGAGAAGCTGTTGCTAGGAAAGAAGGAGGAGGAGCCCAGTTGAAGCAATGTCTTTGTCCTGAAGTGAAGGACATGAATCAGGAGTTGGTAATGCAGGTGAGCTGTGCATAAGCAAGCTGCCAGCTAGCTCTGCCGAGGCTCTTTTTATTAGCACAATATGCAATACCAGTCAGATACATTTTGGACTGTGCCCTTTACATCTTCCAATCACGAGATTGTGGGATGGTACAAAGTTATTTTGGCACCTGTTTCCACCGCGTCACTTCCCCCTTGAACAATGTATGACAAAAAGGAGACAAAGGTCATAGACAGAGCACAGCAGACCACTGAGAAAGCCAAAGGTTAGATAGGGGGCATGATGTTCAGACAGCTGTGGCTTGTCTGTAGGTGGAAGTATGCTCCACACCTGGCAGTCATTCCTTTAGTCCGGCTTGCTGCATTCTTTTGTCTCTCATTATTATGACTGAATAAACTCATTAAAAATGACTCTGCCTTGTTTTCTCTGCTCTTGCTGCAACCTGGAGAGGAATAGCTTCCCCAAAGCCATGACACCCATTACTACATTTCCTCTTTTAGATGTTCCCTTGATTTTATTCTTCATCTCAAGATCTGGGGGACAATAGCACCTCCCTAGTAAAGCATTGCTCTCGGGGCCTGGTATCACCACTCCTAGCGACTCCGTCGAGGAGTCTGTCCCTTTGGGGATTTCTAGCTTGCTAGAATCAATAGCCTCTTTGACATACAGAGCAACACCACCTCCACTACATGATCCTACCTTGTCCTTCCTATGGCACGCCAACACATCAATACTGTGTGTACAGGATCATGCAAATTGCCCCAATGCATTCTAAGCTGCCACAGGAAATCTGTTCTCAAATGATAAACAATTAATATTCTAAAAAGAAAATACAAGCTTTGCCTTTAAAAAAACCCAAACCCCCGTTAAGAGACAGCTGACTATTCCAGAAAGTCAACTATGTACACTATCAACAATACTAAATTCTTCTGAACAGACAACGAACAATGGCTTTTCTGCTCAGTGCTCATGTGTGTGAAAAGGTACATACCAAAAGCAAAAGAGAGATCGATGCACATCTTATGTGCACCTACCCCCACTTCCTGGCTGAGGGCCCACCAGTGGAAGCCAGTGGCTATTCAGCCTCAGCTTGCTACTTTCTGGTGGCCACAGATAGCAGCATCCCCGTCCACAGGTCGATCAGTACAGTACAGCTTCCACCAATGAACATCCTCTCTCCATCCTACCTGCACAGCTAGACTGAGGAGGCGGCTGTGCTGCTTTCAGCCTTGGAATTCTGGCTGGCCTGGCTCAACTTGGCTTCCCCAGCCCCTCAGTGAAGAATTTCCAGCGGGGAGGGGGAGGGATGGCCAGTTTCCCAGGCTCCTCTCTGCTCAGTCCTGAAGACTTTGGCAAGGTGGCATTTCTCTGCAAACAAGAAGCCTCTTTCTGCATTAACCTTGAGGATACAAAGACAGTAAAGACCCTTTTATCTTGGCAACAGGCTGTGCATACTGATCACCCCTTCCTCCCCCTCCACCACAAGCAGAATGCAAGGCCCCCCATGCCCACAGGCCTTTCTTCTGGAAAGTCTGCATTGGAGAGAGAGGCTTGGGGGGGGGGGAGAACCGCTTGCTTCTCTCCAGCTCCCAGGCATGCCCTCTTTTTTTAAAAAAAAAAGCAAACCACACACACACCTTATCAGCATCTCTCCACAGCCACATTTGATTATCCAGAAATATCAACAGCAAGGATAAAAATCTGAAGGCAACCCAGTGGGGGCCGGGGGGCCCCAGTCACATCTCCTTGCCACTGAGCTCATTCCAGGTTTCCCTCAAGAGAGAGCTGGAGATGGGGGCAATCTTCTCTCCCCACCCCCCACCCCTCCCATGCAAAGAGAGAAACGCCACTGCCTCTGAAAGCAGGAATAATTGCATGTTGTTTTTTTCTTGTCTTCAAGACAGGCCCCTCTGCCAAAACTAGCTGGGTTTTCAGTCTTGCAGCATGCCTCCAAAACACCCAGAGACTACCTGCTAACTCTGCTACCTACATACCTGCCAGAATTTGAAGATCCAAAGGAGGGAGGGTGAGTAGAAATGTAAAAAAGAAAGCAATCAGACCTGGTATTCAAAGAAGGGGACAAATGGACAGTTAAACCATATGAACAAGTGAAAGAACATGTACGGGACTGGTTGCACTATTGGCAGATAAGTAATATGTTTAAAAAGGAGGTGAAAGAAAAAGGGTATGAGGAAAAGGATTCGAAGTTCCAAACAGAAATTGTTAATAATGACCGTAAAATCATATCAAAAATGTATAAAATTCTACTAGAATGGCATACGATGGATGAGGAGGTGAAAGAGGTAATGATCCACTGGGCCAGAGATCTAGGGTACAGTATAGAGCTGGAAGAGTGGCAAAAGATATGGAATCAAAATCTGAAATTCACAGCATGCATAACACTAAAAGAAAATGCCATGAAGATGGTATATAGATGGTACTTAACACCGGTTAAATTGGCCAAAATGTATAAGATCTGTAATAAATGCTGGAGGTGTAGAGAGAAAGAGGGCACGTTTATGCATATGTGGTGGGAATGCGAGAAAGTGAAGGGCTTCTGGGGAAAAATATATGATGAAGTAAGGAAAATGCTACAATATAGCTTTGTTAAGAAACCAGAGACCTTTCTACTAGGGATAACCAGAAGGGAAATTAAAAGGAAGGATTTCAAACTTTTCCAATATGCAATAACTGCCGCGAGGACGCTGATAGCTCAAAGGTGGAAACAAGAACAAGTACCGACTCTGGACGAATGGAGAAATAAACTAATTGATTATGCGGAATTAGACAAACTAACGGGGAAAATTAGACTTCAAAGAGACCATAAGTTTTTGGAGGATTGGGGAAAATTTAGAGAGTATTTGAAAACTATATGTGAGGAGAATACAACGCTAGTGTGTTTTAAAGAGGCTTTGTGAAAAGTGAGGAATATCGCAAAAATGTAAATAAGGATATAAAGAAATTACTTAAAGGTGATACTATATATTAAGAAATGTGTAAATAGGAGAATTATTATGGATGACTGTCAGAGGAGTGGAGGGAGGTTCAACAAACTAAAATACGTGATGTGGAAAATGGAAAGATGGAAGTTTTTATAGAAAATGTAATAAAAAATATTTGAAAAAAAAAGAAAAAAGAAAGCAATCATTCTGCTCTGGTTATAAATTCTGAGCCTTCTGAGCATCTCTTGAATAGGCAGCAGACAAAGCAAACAAGATCTACTGCCTTTATCCTATAAAGTTTTATGTAGCCAAAGGGCTAAGTAGCTGAAGGATGAGAGCCAGTGTGGTGTAGTGGTTAAGAGCGGTAGTCTCCTAATCTGGGGAACCGGGTTCGCTTCCCCACTCCTCCACTTGCAGCTGCTGGGTGACCTTGGGCTAGTCACACTTCCTTGAAGTCTCTCAGCCTCACTCACCTCACAGAGTGCTTGTTGTGGGGGAGGAAGGAAAAGGAGAATGTTAGCCGCTTTGAGACTCCTTAAAGGGAGTTAAAGGTAGGATATCAAATCCAAACTCTTCTTCTTCTTCTCCCTTATGGTCAGCCATTTTGTGCCCTTAAGACAGGAGAGGCTCTGCTCAAAATTCCATTCCTACAAAGACCTGATGAAGTACAACAACCACCTTGTACAACATACAGTTTTGGCTCCCCCCTCCCCCCCATTCCCCCCCCCCCTCTTTATGGGTTCTGTTTCTCTTTTTCTTTTTCTCCTTTTTGGTTTGCATCTCACCATGTTTGGTATACATATAGTTGTGCACTTTTTGAACTTTCAGTAAAGATGTTACCCCAAAAAAATCCATTAACGGTGCAACAATATGAAACAGGGCCTTCTCCATTGTGGCACCCAGATGTGAAACTCCCTTCCACATGGAGATCCAGCTATTCCCTACATCATCTGTTTTTAGGTTTCTCATTTTATGTGTTAATGTCCCAGACTTAGAGATTTGGCTGATGTGTGAGAGGGATCTGCCACTAGATTGGCAGAACTTCTGATTTCGTGGATAGGGGGTGACATCTGTTTTATATTGCTTGTTTTATGGTTCTTTTATTGATTTATAATATAATTGAATATATTTCAATGTACCACCTTGGAAACGTTTGGGTTGGAGGAAATAATAATATTACAGTAAACCCACAGCTTAGACTAGGGTTGCGTTCTGGAGATTATGCCTAATGCCAAAATCGCTTGTATTCAAAACACACTGAGTTCAATGGTGGGTGGGATTACCAAAGTCTTTTTTCCTGGATGCCCACCTGCTTTCCATCCCCTTTTTTATTGTCAGGAGTGAGCCAGCAGTAAATTACACCGTGCAAGTTGAAGTTAACTTTTTATTAGCAAAACCATGATCTTCACAGGAGTGTCAGGCCTAAGGAGAACAGCAACTCATCTCCTGTGGGTCTTTCCCCCATGAAGCAGTTGCTGAGATTAAAGGTACCCACCTCCCCTCCTCTCCAAGTTTTTTCCCCAAACAATCTGTGCATCGCTAATTTCTCCTCCACCATTTTCATGCCTCTTCTGGTCCTGGGAGACAAGGGGAGAGGGGAGCTTGTTGCAGCAGGAGGAGGAGACACAAATGACTCTCCACCAGCCTGGCTCATCTCTGCCTTTTGGCCTCCTTCCTCTCCTGCCTCAGCTTCTGCCTCTGATTCTGTACTTTGCTCTGCCACAGACTCTCCTTGCTCCCTAAGTCCTGTTACTTCTTCAGCTTCTGACACCTCCTCCCAGTCTTCTCCTTCTGACCACTCATCATCATCCCACCACCAATCCCCAGATTCTAAGGCTTCTTCCCCTGGGGGTTCCCCAGCTGGTTCTTCCCACCATTCCTCTGAGCCCAACAAGTGCATTACATTCATTCATTCATTCATTCATTCATTCATTCATTCATTCATGCCAAGCACATAAAGCTGAATGAATACAAGTTAAATGTGCATAAGTTGCAGGCTTACTGTAACAGCAGCAGCAACAACAACAACAACAAATGATATCATGCAAATGAATGATCAGGGCAAAAAGTACCAAAGGCACAGAGGAAAGGAGCACCTGGATCTGTGCTCAGATGGAAAGGAGCAGTGCAGCAGCCAGTTTACACCTTAATGAATCACACACACAGCATACACTGCTCAAAGATGTACTGGCACCCCAGGCCAAAGGATCTCCTCCTAGGTTGCATCGTGCTCAAGATGGAGTGGCTGCAGAATCTACCACTAAGTCCACTCCTGGCCCTGTGGCCTCTGAGATGCTGTGCATGGCAACAGAAGACAGCATTTGAACAAATGTGGAGCAGACCAGTTGGCTGCTGAGAATCTGACCAAGCCCACACACGTGGACAAATGGCTTTTTGAATCAGTGCTTGCAGCTGAAGGAGCAAAGCAGGGAAGCAAGCAGCTCAGTTGGAAGCTGCTGGATCATCTCCATGTTGCTAATGCTTCCCACTGAAAATTACCAACTCAGCCACTGTTTGCCAGTGGAGGAGGAACACCCCAAAGGCCATCCCCAGGAAGGCTCTGCCATGGGAACATCTGTGAGCAAACAAGTGCTTTTGGGTTAGTTACTTGATGAGTAATGTCAGCCTGTCCAAAATGCCAGTAAAGATACCACTGAAATGCACCTGCATGAAAGAACATAGGAAGTGGCCTTATTGGCTGTTGAAATGGAACACTCAGGATGAAATGGTGAAATCAGCTATGATTAAATGGGCAAAAGATGTTGGACATAACATAATGATCGCTGACTGGGAACAGTTATGGACCACAGGTATGAAACTCACAGCATGTAATGCCTTAAGAGAAAATTTAATGAAAATGATTTATAGGTGGTACATGACACCAGTCAAGATTGCAAAAATTTACCATTTGCCCGATAATAAATGTTGGAAATGTAATGAGACTGAAGGTACATTCTTTCACCTTTGGTGGACATGCCCAAGGATTAAGACATTCTGGGAGATGATTTATAACGAAATGAAAAAGATATTTAAATATACCTTCCTGAAGAAACCAGAGGCCCTTCTCCTGGGCATGGTCGGCCAAATGGTGCCAAAGAAGGATAGAACTTTTTTTATGTATGCAACAACAGCAGCAAGAATACTTATTGCGAAGTATTGGAAGACACAAGATTTACCCACCCGGGAAGAATGGCAGATGAAATTGATGGACTATATGGAACTGGCGGAAATGACTGGCAGAATCCGAGACCAGGGAGAAGAGTCGGTGGAAGAAGACTGGAAAAAGTTTAAAGACTATTTACAGAAATACTGTAAAATTAATGAATGTTAGAAAAATGTTGGAATGAAGTTATATGGCTTTAGTAGAAATGTTATAAGGAACTAAGTATAAATAGATTAATAGAGTATTAAAGGAAAAAATAAGGTTAGAATGTGTCAAGATAATTATAGGATAGAAAACAGAGGAAGATGGAAAGGAATTGCTGAAACAATTAACGGAAGTGGAATACAAAAAGGGAGGTGTGAGGAGGTCGTGGAAATAAGTGAATGAAAGATAAGATATTGAAATTGTTTGATGTGTTTTAAGCGGTTTTTGTTTTGTTTTGTTAGTTTAATGTGTTAGTGTTGAGTAGTGTTTGTGTATTGTATTGTATTGTATTGTATTGTATTGTCTTTTTTTGTTGTGTTTAAATTGTTGGAAAAGTAATAAATATTATTTTTTTTAAAAAAAAGGAAGTGGCCTTATTGGTCCATCCAGCTCAGTAGCATCTACAGCAACATTCTCCAGTCTGGTGTCCTCCAGATGTTTTGGACCACCGTTTCCATATGCCCTGGCCATATGGATTTGTAGTCCAAAATAACTGAATGGCACCAGGCTGGGGCCAGAGGTTTTTCCCTGCCCTCGTTGAGAAAAGGTTGTAGCTTAGCAGCAGAGCAGGTGCCTTGCATGTAGAAGGCCCCAGCTTCCATCCCTGGCATCTTCAGGTAGAGCTAGGAATGTTGCCTGCCTGGCACTGCTACCTGACACACCTGCCTGACAATACTGAGCTGAATGTGACCCAAGGGCCTGACCCAGTATAAGGCAGATTCCCATGTTCTTTGATTCCAGCAACTGAGCCTGCCACCAAGCCACAACTCAAGAGAGAGGGGGGCTGTGGCGTACTTTAATCCAGCCCTGCCTACAAGCTGGCCGGCTGGCAAGAGCCTGTGTCCAGTCCCCTGCAGGAGATTGTCCTTGGCTTGTCTGACTCCTCCAGGGTGTTGTCAACACAGCAGAAACACAGGGACTGATCTGACATCTGCCAGCCTCTCTGGCCAGACCAGGTGCCGAAGCCGAAGTGAACAGGCATTCTATAGGTGAGTCAGTCCTGAGGGTGCAGCTCCACCTGTTCTGGCCACCAGCAGAAGGCAGGTTGGAGGATGTGAGTACATCACCTTTCACCAGCACAACATCCACACAACAAATTAAATTAGTTGAGAGCAAGAGGATTTATCGACCTCTAACCCTGCTCCATCCAGGGGGAAGGCTGTTGTCTGTCAGCCCTGTTTGTTGCACTAATGCTCAGCAAATTCAACACACACTCAGCCACCTTGACCTCCCACAAGACATCAGGCTGGGAAATTAGAGGAGCAACTTGTGGCCAGCTTCAGTTGTGCCAGACGTGCTGGCGAAATCTTTTACGAGATGTGAAGTTGCCCTGGGATTGCTTCTTTCTCTGTGTCTCTCTCTTGCTACTCTCTCTCTCTCTCTCTCTCTCTCTCTCTCTCTCTCTTAAAAGGATAAATATGCAAACATTTAAGTATAGCGTTTGCTTACAGCCGCAGCTGGCCAAACAGACATTTGTCAAAACCCCAGAAGCCCCTTGTAATTCTAGGTATGAGCAAACTCTCTTTAACCTCTGCCTAACAGCCAGGTTGTAATAAAATTCTCAAGCTCCGTTTCACACATCCCCACATCAGATCTTTTCTGCAAATCTAACCTGAATGCCACTTTAATCATTCTCCTCTCGTTCCTCAAACAAGAATCACGCAGAACCACCAGGGATCTGCAGCCCCAAGATTTGGCTGATTGGCTCAGATCAGCACATTAAATTTAGTCCTTCTCTATGTCCCCCCTTTTTTTTGGCACCTCTCAGCTTCCTCCCCCCCCGCATTTGCGACGCCAAAGCCCATTTGCCTTCCCGCTGCCAACAATGCAGACTCAGGTGCTGTTGTGCAAGGTAGACCCACCAGCACCTCCATGCACAGATGCTGCCAGGCTCAGAAGCACATTCACTGCACTTTCCAACACGCACACCCTTCCGCCCATGCAAATGCTGCCAATAAACCACGTTCAGAGGACTGTTTATCAGGCATTCATAGACATAGTTGCAGGAAGGGGAAAGTGGGGCCAAATGAAGAATTCTCAGCACATTCACATAGCTGCAATCCCTACCGTATACTACCATGGGGGAAACAATGGCATTTTAACCTGTTAGGTTCCAATCTGCAGTGAGAGTATAAAGCCTAGATAGCTGAGTTGGTCAGGGCATGGTGCTGACAATGTCAAGGTTGCAGGTTTGATCCCTGTTTGGGACAGCTGCTTATTCCTGCATCGCAGGGGCATAGCTGTCAACGTTTCCCTTTTTTTAAGGGAAATTCCCTTATTCCGAATAGGATTCCTCGCAAGAAAAGGGAAAAGTTGACAGCTATGCGCAGGGGGTTGGCCTAGATGATCCTCAGGGTCCCTTCCAAATCAACAATTCTGTGATTTCTGGGTGATGCTTATGCCACCTGGTCATTTTACCCTTTTAAAAACTAGAAACATTTTGCAATTTGTAAGGCTGGAATCTGTACATAACCTGAAATTATACCAGCCAAGCACAGACCCCGAGAGAGAGTTATTCTACTTTCAGTTCTACGTTCTACCAAAGCTAAAATTTCACCAAGTGAGGCTTTTCTCCGCATCTGCAGCGATGAGAAGCAGCACATGGAAAAATTCTCCCTTCTGTGCAACCAGATGACTACATAAAGCAGACCAGGAGATGTGGTATTCCAGCACATTTGACTTCCACCATTTCTGTTTTGACATACTGCATAAAACCAAACAAGCTCTGTTAGCTGGGGCTTATGGGAGCAGCATTCCAAAATGGTTGTGGGGGCACCAGGTTGGCAAAGGCTGCCATAAGCTCTTCCTGAGAGCATCCTTTGAGGCGGAAAGAGAGAGCAATTCTTGCAGCAGCAGAGCACGCACAAACACAGCAATTGCTTCCCTGCCCAGTTGCTGAACTTCCAGTTTAAATGCACGTCATGGGCACTGATGGAATTCTATATAGGATGAATTCAAAAATGTAGGCAAGCTGTCCTGGAACTTGGTGGGGGGGAGGGAGATTAGATGGCTGGGCATACTGGTAAATTGTGGGCCAGGACTGAAAGCTGAACAGGCGCGGCTTCAAGGGTCACCTGACAGGATACAGGGGCTTCATCAGAGGAATAGCACAAGAGCCCAACTTGTTCAGTTTTGCCGTGATCTCCCCTGGAGTCTGAAGACTGCAGAATGAGGCGTTCCTGGTGCGAATCACGCAGGCTTGTCTGAAGTCCATGCAAGACTGGTCTCCCGCTGAGCTTCATTTCAGAATCTGGGGATGTCATTACAGGGCGGGGGGAGGAGGGAGAAACAGAACTGTTTGCTCACTGATCTGTGCAACAATTTTCATCAAAACCTCCCCATCTCTTTGCCTTGGGAGACCTGCCCATGGGGACGATTAGACACCACACAGAACCTCATCTCCGGGCAGAGAGAAAGCCTGCCTCTGCATGTTTGACACAGAAGGGAGCAAATCCTAATTACGGCACTCTCTCAAGGACACCCAGGCAGCCGCGGGCATGAGGCAGCACAAGTGAGGGGCTTTCTGATCCTCAACAAACCCCTCTTCCTCGGCTCAGCTTTTGCTGCTGTCCCTAGGTGGACCACAAGAGAGCGCTGCAGGTGGTAACATGCCGGAATAAACGCGTTCGTCTTTAAGGTGCCACAAGATTCCTTTAAAGTCTTTTCCTGAAATCCCCTAAGTCAACTGGGATCAAGGACATTCCCTAACTAAATGGCCCAGACTAGCAATCTCTTCCCTGCAATAATAATAGACAAGTTGGTAAAACATGCAGGTAGAATCCCTTAATTCACTTTAGCCACACTTCCCTCTTCACATTCAGAGTGACAGGTGAGGGGGTTTTGCCCTGACCAAAAGCCACTTTTTTCCCATCCATGTTTTTGGGTTGAACAGAACCTCTATCCCACATTGCTGACTCTTAAGTCCAGAAGCCAGGCTTCCGGATTTAGCAAGTCTTTGTTTGCAGGATCCAGTCTGGAGTAGTGTAGGTGCAAGAGCCACACACGAACAAAATGCAAAAACGAGCTCAGCAAGCGTTTCCCTTTTTCAAGCAGCCTCCCCACATATCCACGCCGGACCTTTGGAGCACGTGGCTTCCCCCCAAGAATCCTGGGAGATGTAGTTTTTAATCCCTCGCAGAGCTACCATTATCAGTGTCCATGACAAACTACAATTTCCATGGGATGTAGATTCTGCAACACGTGCATTTTCACTCTTCTGCTGGAAGAGTGGATCTTTCTTCATCAATGCCCCAGGTGCATTGGCTGTCTCTGAGGCAAATCTAACTGACCCTCAGCCTCTGCTCTCCCCCCCCCCACACACACACACATTGTTTAAATAGTTGTCAGGGTACTGCCTTCCTAGGTAGTTCTGGGAACAAACCCATTAAAGGCTGCCAAGTCATTGTGAGCTGAATGAGCCAGCCCAATGTCAGTTACCCATAAGGCACAGCCAGTCTCACATCCTAATGTGACTTGTATTACTTACTACACTCCTGGGAATAAGCAGTGGCCCTGTAAAGTTAAAGGGACCCCTGACCATTAGGTCCAGTCGTGACCGACTCTGGGGTTGCAGCGCTCATCTTGCTTTATTGGCCGAGGGAGCCAGCGTACAGCTTCCGGGTCATGTGGCCAGCATGACTAAGCCACTTCTGGCGAACCAGAGCAGCACACGGAAACACTGTTTACCTTCCCGCTGGAGCGGTACCTATTTATCTACTTGCACTTTGACGTGCTTTCGACCTGCTAGGTTGGCAGGAGCAGGGACCGAGCAATGGGAGCTCACCCCGTCGCAGGGATTCGAACCGCCGACCTTCTGATCAGCAAGTCTTAGGCTCTGTGGTTTAACCCACAGTGCCACCCGCATCCCTAGTGGCCCTGTAGTCCTGGCTTAATCATAGGTGTCAACTCCATGGGGCCCTGGATGCCCGAGCACCCACAAAATTCCCCAGGAAGGGGCTGGGCACCCACATATTTCGGTGCCAGGGCCATGCATGGCACCCACAGCCTCGAGCACCCATGGTCGCAGGGCCAAGCTGGCACTCCTAAGCTTAACTGGTGTGCCATTAAGTGTATAAGGCACTCCTAAGCCAGTAATGTTTGCACAGATAGCTGGTTACCAGTTTGGATCAAGGCCGCTTTGGAGGAGCACGCATCAAAATGCAGTATTTCATAAGAAACAGCAGGATGTGGTTTGTGGCTAATGTGTGTGCACCACTTCTGAAACCAGCGCTGAAAGAGCATCTCTTACGGGAATAACTGGGAGTGTGTACACACCCTAAAAGTGTTGAGATGTTCTCCTCTCCCCCAGCTGGCTATTTCTGGCCTCAACAGTGCCATGCAGGCAAACATACCTTCCTCCTGGACACCCTCCTATAAAGGTAAAGGACCCCTGGACAGTTAAGTCCAGTCAAAGGTGACTATGGGGTTGTGGCGCTCATCTCGCTTTCAGGCCGAGGGAGCCAGCATTTGTCCACAGACAGCTTCCCAAGTCATTTGGCCAGCATGACTTAAGCCAGAGTGCACGGAAACACCGTTTACCTTCCTGCTGCAGTAAGGTAAAGGTAAAAGGACCCCTGACCATTAGGTCCAGTCGTGACCGACTCTGGGGTTGCGGCGCTCATCTCGCTTTACTGGCCGAGGGAGCCGGTGTACAGCTTCCGGGTCATGTGGCCAGCATGACTAAGCCGCTTCTGGCGAACCAGAGCAGCACACGGAAACGCCGTTTACCTTCCCGCCGGAGCAGTACCTATTTATCTACTTGCACTTTGACGTGCTTTCAAACTGCTAGGTTGGCAGGAGCAGGGACCGAGCAACAGGAGCTCACCCCATCACGGGGATTCGAACCGCCGACGTTCTGATCAGCAAGTCCTAGGTTCTGTGGTTTAATCCACATCACCACCCGCATCCCAACTTCCTGCTGCAGCGGTACCTATTAATCTACTTGCACTGGCATGCTTACAAAGTGCTAGGTTGACTGGAGCTGGGACAGAGCAATGGGAGCTCACCCCGTCACAGAGATTCAAACTGCCGACGTTCTGATCAGCAAGCCCAAGAGGCTCATTGGTTTAGACCACAGCGCCACCCGCATCCCACCCCCTATATGTCCCCTCCTATACTCCTGCCTTTCATCACTTCAGGATATCTTAGTGCTTGTGAACGGCACCTCAGAACTCCTGGATTCAACTTCACGCACCATGGCTTGAGGAGGCAGAAGCTGCCATGCTGCTCCTTGTCTTGTTGCAAAAAAGAAGAAGAAAAAACCATGGCAAGGAGGATCCACCATTGCTGGATGCGCCCCGTTCCGATAAGGGAGAATAATAACTTGTCAAAGATATATATGATGCGTGTTTTCTTTTGATACAGGCTATATATTGGAATAATTCATCAACCTGCTTTGCAGTATTGTATTTGGGGAGGGGGAGATGTTCAGAGGAGAGAGGACGGATACAATAAAAGCAACAGATGCTGGAGAAAATTTCCCTTTTCAATTTGTGCCTCCCACCCCCCACCTGCATTATGTTGCTTTGCTCTGGCATGTCTTTATTAAAGGGTTCTTATCTAGCTTGATTGCTCATTAGGAGGAAGTGGAGATTGACACTGCTGGCCATCAAACAGCCTGCAAAGGGAGGGAGGCTGAATGCATTGGGGTTAAGCAGAATCCTGGAGCTGGGGCAAAGGCAAAGGCAAATCAGACATGGAGAGCAGCTTACATGAGGTCACTCGGGCAAGTGAGTCAAGCTGCACATTTCTCACAGGGAGGCCAAAAAAAAACCCCAAGTCCAACTCCTCTGGGTTGAAAGCCAGAATGATATTGGGGCAGAGGAGGTTCATGCATTTCCTTGATTACAGACCCATCCCAAAAAGTAAGTGAGGGAATACATGTCCTACAAAGGTGGTCAGAGATACATCCCGTGCTGTGAGTGGCACCAGAGCAAAGCATCAAGCTGCATGCAGTGCTCAGGAGACACAGAATAAGGGCAAACTCCAGAGGTGCAGGTGAATCCTTTGAGGCAAACCTGCAAAGAGTCTCTCCCTCTCGGGGCTGTTTTGGCACAGGCCAGACGTCGCCTGTCAACTGCCTTCAATTGCAATGAAATAAAATAAAATAAAGGCTATGTGGGAATGCAGGCTGCCCTATCCAAAAGACCCCATGATGACTGCGAGGCCAGCAATGAGCGCAGCTCATGAGCTCAGCGTCCTTCTCATCCGGAATAATACCAAGTTCCATTAGGTGGTGCTGTGCTGCGCCATTGCCGCTGACTCCCTTGCCTTGGCGCACTAGATTTTGGAAGAGCCCCACCCAGGCCAGGCCAGGATGCTAGAAGCGGCCCGCACCAGGAGTGGGGCCGGCAGCAGTCCTTCCTGGCTTCCAAGCAGCCTGGCCAGGCAGAGATGCTCATCTTCTCCGGACTGGGGACTTTTCTGCTGCCATGAAATGAAAAGTTTTGGCTAAATGCAATGCCTCCGGCTCTGGGAAGGGTGCTGATCCCCGCCAGTGCTTTCTGGAGTCTTTCCAAGGGCAACTCTTCCATGCAAAGTGAAAATGCCTCCGCCTCTACCTTTTCTGCTGCTCTCTGAGCTGGGATGGGGTTTTGTTTTTTTTAAGTTGCACTGAAAATTTATTTTGTCTGTTCTGGATGCTCATCTCATCCATTTCACTGGATCAGCCCATGTGTAAGAGTGAGAAAGAAAACTCTCCCTAGCAACTACTTTCTCTAGACCAGGGTTTCCCAAATTTGGGTCTCTGGCTGTTTTGGGACTACAACTCCCATCATCTCTAACTAGCAGGGATCAGGGATGATCGGAACTGTGGTCCAAAAACAGGCCTGACCAGGGCGAAGGCCTCTTATATACCTGTTGGGATTGACAAGGCATCTGACCCTCACCTGAATCTCATAGCTCTCCTGACAAGTGATTTGGTCTGCAGCCACAGTGTGGAAATAAAGGATGAGATTGCCCAACAGATTCCAGGCACTCTACTATTCAAATTAGCCCCCAGTGTTTTTGTTACAATCCCCTTCTCAATTAAGTAATCGATTTTAATCTAGAATTTAAATTCTCAAAGCTTTCTTATTTGTTAATTTGAGCACGTAAACTACTGCTCTCACTTCATTACAAATAGTATTTCTACCTGCAACACACTTGAGCAAACCTGCTCCTCTTCCTTTCACAGATATTTTGCTGCCATTTGCAACTGTAACTGCCTCTGATTAGTTATCATTTAACTCTTTGGAAAAATAATTCGCATCATGTCATGTGCATGGAAGTTGCCGAACCAATTAACCAACTAGAAGGATTACTGTTAATAGCACCAATTTTCCTATAACTTGATATTGCTGGATAGTTTTGATGAACTGCAAAATCATTTTTAGTTTGCTTTCTATTGCCACCCTGGAACCTTTCTTTATTAGTGCCATTTTGTTTTGTACAATTCCTTGCAAATGAAGGAAGATATCTTTTCTGCTTGTATATGTTGATAATACAGTTTTGGTTACTGAGAACAAACAAGATTGTATAAAAACAAGATTGGGCGCAGGCCTGGCCAGGACATAGGCATCCTGATTGTGACAAAGGTGACCTGTGTGCTTGCTTGCTTGCTTGCTTGCTTAACAGCTGTTGGGAACTTCAAGGTCCCTGCTCTCCCTTCTTATGGTCTTTGTACTGGACCTGGAGGCTCCAATGGAGAGCATTCCATGTCAAGAAGGAGGGTAAGTGGGCACTTTGTCAAATGACAGGGCAGGAGTTACACTGAGCAGGGCCTTTTCACTGGTGGTGCCCATTGTATGCCTCGCTCTTCCCAGACCTGCTCTCTTTTGGCCTGTATTTTGGAGCTTTATAATTTAGAATGACTTTGGAAGAACTGGTTGGCAATTCTTATCAGTCGCTGACGTATGAGCAGATTTTATTTGCTGCTATTCTGGGCTTCTGGTGTACCAGGGTTTATACCAGCATAATAGAGTTGGCCAGGATGCCAGAAGGGATACAATTTATGAGCTTTCTCCATTATCTGCATAGCAGGGGGTGTTCAGTCAACAGTGCAAAGGCTGAGCTGAAGCTTTCCCTACTGGTTACCTGCTTTCAGCAATAGGGGTCACTGTTTGGTAGTACCCAATTGGTTAGCTGTCAGATTCTAGAACTCCCTATTGGTGGCTCTTAGGTAATTCATGAAATACAGAGTCCATTCATAAAACACAGTGTTCATTCATAAAGCAGTAACATAAATCTCCATTGCTACATATTGGGTGTATATTTCAGCAGTTGAACATACAGGTTTATGGCCATGCTGTAGTGTAGTGCTTATGCGACTGTGAATAAAAGGTGGCTGGGCTCACTGTCTCGGGGTTTGGGGGGGTGACAAAACCGATTTCCAATAAGTGCCCCCCTTTATTTCCATAACAAGTCCTTGAGTCTGTACTCTGAATAGTGACACCAGGGACCTAGAAGGTGCAGGTCTTGTCAGTCCAGCCCCTGCATAGCCTCATCAGGGCTGAACTTAAGGCAACTGGAGCAATTTGGCCAAACTGGGTCCCTTGTGCCACTCCTAAGCAGCCCCCAGCACCAGGGTAATCTAGATGGATTTTATTTATATCTATAAGATTTTGCAGACTTTGGCTGTGAACTGGGGCCCTACAAAAAAAAAAATTCAAGTTGCGCCCCACTGCTTCAAATTGGGCCCCACTGGCTAGCCCTGAGTCTCATAGTTGCTGGGCCTGAGTGGCCCTGCCCTCGAATGAAGTCTTGGGTTTACAATTTTGGGAGAGGGGAGACTGCGGCACTGGGGAGCAGGCAGGTTGGCGAGGCCCCCTAGATTTAGAGGCCCAAGTTGTCCTGCCCTCACATGAAGCCTTGGGTTTGCAATTTTGGGAGAGGGGAGACTGCCCACTGGGGAGCTGGTGGGCTGGCGAGGCCCCCTAGATTTAGAGACCCTAGGCTCTAAGTAGACCCTAGTCTACTTAGCCTATACATAAATGCGGCACTGGTGCAGATGAACAGGTCCAAAGTGAGTCCTGCTGCCTGCACCCTTCTGGTGCAGCCCAGCACTGCTGCACTTACAAAAGAGCCGGGTTGTTCAACTGCCATCCCAGCTTCTGTTTCCTTGGCAACCGGAGGCTGCAGGACACAGCCTTAATAGCAGAAGCAGCTCATGTAAATAAGGTCCTCGGCAGTGGAGTTTCACTCCGAACACAGCGCAGGCAGAAAGGCCTCTCCCCAAGGGACTCGCTCAGCTTAAAAAGGCATCAAACCACTGACCTGTGAAACAGACAAGAGTAAGATTTTGCCAGTGGGGTGTGTTTCTCTACTTCTTGCCTCTCAATCTTCTCCTTGGAAAGCTCCGTAGTGTCTCACCAGCAAGAAGGCCCGGCCTTGCTTCCTGCCTTTCTGTTTACAGGAACATAGGAAGCTGCCTTATTCTGAGTTATTCTGGCCTTGCTCCATCTAGCTCAGCACTGTCTACACTGACTGGCAGCAGCTCTCTAGGTTTCCATGCCCAATCCTACCTGGAAATGCCAGGGATTGAACCAAGGACCTTCAGCATGACAGGGGGAAGCAGTATCCCACAACTGATGGGCACAACTGCCAGGGCCAGTTAGCATGTTAAAATATATTTGTACAGTGGTACCTCAGGTTACATACGCTTCAGGTTACGTACACTTCAGGTTACAGACTCCGCTAACCCAGAAATAGTGCTTCAGGTTAAGAACTTTGCTTCAGGATGAGAACAGAAATCGTGCTCTGGCGGTGCGGCGGCAGCAGGAGGCCCCATTAGCTAAAGTGGTGCTTCGGGTTAAGAACAGTTTCAGGTTAAGTACGGACCTCCAGAACGAATTAAGTACTTAACCTGAGGTACCACTGTACTTCACAGTCTGAACTCAAGAACACTCAAATACTTTGGGACCTGGGACCCACACCCTCTGGGGTTTGCCCTAATGCAGGTACCAGAAACTTGACCTCTGCACCAGGTTCCTGGATTCATATAATCATAGAGTTGGAAGGAACCCTGAGGGTCATCTATTCCAGCCCCCTGCAATGCAGGAATCTTTTGCCCAACAAGGGGCTTGAACCCACACCCTTAAGATTAAGTCTCATGCTCCAACCGACTGAGCTATCCCTGGCTCTTCACAGGTGGGATGCAAAGAAGAGGCTGAATCTTTCACTCTCCTGTTGCAAAACATGTGCGCCTTTGCTAGTACAAAGTTGTAGTGGAAATAAACAAAGGCTCTATCCCTGTTTGTTTATTTATTTATTTATTTATTTCTCTATTTATTTCTCTATTATCTTAGTTGCATGATTCTTATCTTACTACATTATAACAGAAGTTGTGCTGAAGCAAAAATCATACTTTGCTTTAAGAAGATACATGTGTGTTTGTGTGCTGTAGCCAGCATCATCTTAGAAGAGGCACACTGTCTTGTACTCAAGAGATGAAGGGAAGAAGCATCGGTCATCTGCAGTTTTTATGACATTTTTAAAGATATTCTACCTGATCGATGAGAGCACTTGCTAGTCAATCAAAATGTTTTTAATTGATTGATCTAAGCAATGGATTAGTCAGTTGTCCAAACAATAGTGTTGTTTATTTCTTTATTTACTTGCTTACTTACTTACTTACTTACTTACTTACTTACTTACTTACTTACTTACTTGCCTAGCTATTGCTTCCCAGGACGCATCCCAAAGTGATCTACATCAGTGATATTCAGGATAATCCAAAGTTCAGCGATGAGTCATAGTGAATACAGTCATACCTCATGTTACGTTTGCTTCATGTTACATTCTTTCAGGTTACGTCCCGCAGCGACCTGGAAGTACTGGAAAGGGTTACTTCCGGGTTTCACTGCTCATGCATGCGCACAAGCGCTAAATCACGCTTCTCACATATGCACAAGTGCCAAATGGCGCCATGCACCTGCGCAGATACGGTGCTTCAGGTTGCACTCTTTTCATGTTGTGAACTGGTCTCCAGAATGGATCCTGTTCGCAACCAGAGGTACCACAGTACAAATGTAATCTAGGGCTGCCAGATTGCCAGCAGGCCTGCTAAGAGACAGAAGCAGCAGTGGTAGAAACAGCTTGCTATGACCATGATACCTGTCGGCAGTAGCGGTGACAACCTGCAAGGCCTGGTGGTGGCAGCACAATCAGTGGCGGCCTGTTGTAGCCTTATGAGGCTTTGCCCTCGGGTGGGAAAAAGTATTGCACCCGGGAGAGGGAGTGGGAGTCAACAGACACTCAAGGAATAGTTTCAGAGAAAAAGCTTTATTTCTACCATCCATAAACTGGTAGAAGGAGCAAGTGTGATAACTCACAAACAAGCACGAGTTCACAGTCATTTGCACAGAGCATATATTCCCCTTCTAGTTCCCTCCCCTTTCTCCTCCTCTTCAGGAGTCCTGCCCCATGTTGAGTTTCCTGAGCATGAACAGAAAGCTCCTTTCTTGGGACTCTTTTGGACTCTTCCCAGGAAAGGGGGGTGAGAAGCCAAGGGGGTGGGTCGAGGAGCTTTGTGGTTCAGCATGTCCAAGATGTTGCAACTGAATGAGATAAAAGTCAGTTCTCAGGCTTGCTCTGACAGAGCTTATTCATTAGCTTTTTGAAGCCTTCTCGTGTTGATAAAAGTAACATTTTGCCTATGCACAGCATCTTGTGAGAAAAGCAGAGGAAAACTTTAGCTGTGAATTTTTAGGAGAGAGAAAGGGAATTTTGGACAATTTTGAGGCCTGGTTGGGGGGGTGACTTCGGGCCTAAGTGGGGTCACCTGTCCTAATCTCCTTCACTGTGAGTCCTCGTAGCAGTAATGGGAGGGGGCAGCAGTAGCAGCAGCAGCCTGCAAAGCCCCTCAGCGGCAGCACAAATAGTGGCAGTCTGCAAGGCCTTGCGGTGGTGATAGAAAATGATGGCAGTAGTGGCGGCAGACTGCGTGAACTCACAGCAGTGACGGGACGTGGTGGCAGTAGCGGTGGTGGCCTGCAAGGCCTCACAACAGTGAAAGCAGCAACCTGCAAGGCCTCATGGCAATGACAGGGAGTGATGGCAGCAGCAGTGGACTGTGAGGCCTCATGGCAGTGATGGGAAGTGAAGCAGTAACAGCATTGGCCTATGAGGCCTCGCAGTGGCGACAGGATTTGGCAGCAGAAGCGGCAGTGGCCTGCAAGTCGTCGTGGCAGAGGCCTGCAGGGACAGGAGGTAACAGGAGTAGCGACATCCTGTGAGGCCTTGAGGTGGTGGCGGGAGATAGCAGCAATAGTAGTGGAAGCCAGCAAGGCCTCGTGGCGACACAAGCAGTGGGGCTTGTGAGGCCTCGCTGTGGTGGCAAGAAGTGGCTGCAGCCTGCAAGTCCTCCTGGCAGTAGTGGGAGGTGGTGGTAGAAGATGTGGCAGCCTGCCTCAGCAGGGCCTTGTAGGAGGCCACCTCTGCTTCTGCCGCCATCTCCTGCCACCACTGCAAGGCCTCGCAAGCCACAACTACTGCCACTGCCAAGACAAGGCTTCACAGGCTGCTGCCACTTCTGCCACCACCACCCACTGCTGTGGCGAGGCTTCACAGTCTGCTGATTTTTGTGCCACTGCTGCTGCTCCGCCGCCCCCCCCCCCCCCGTTGTTGATTCTGCCATGAACAGGCTGCTGCCGTTTCTGCTACCTAGTAGGCCTGCTGGCAGTCTGGCAGTCCCAGATTATTTGTATTCGCTATGACTCATCCCCATACTTTGGATTGTTCCGAATACCACCATTTGGTAGCCAAGCCCAAAACCAAAAGTCTCATTTGGATGCATTTTGGCTTGCCTGCTGCTGAAAGTGACCGTGAAGTGATTGATAATATCATTTATCAGTTTTAGACCCTTAAGTTTTAGACCCTTAACTGGGCCAAAACAAACAAGATGAACTTTAACAGGGAGAAATGTAAAGTATTGCACTTGGGCAAAAAAAAATGAGAGGCACAAATACAAGATGGGGGACACCTGAAGATTCCTAATAAACATTAGGAAGAACTTCCTGACAGTAAGAGCTGTTCGACAGCGGAATTTGCTGCCAAGGAGTGTGGTAGAGTCTCCTTCCTTGGAGGTCTTTAAGCAGAGGCTTGACAACCATATGTCAGGAGTGCTCTGATGGTGTTTCCTGCTTGGCAGGGGGTTGGACTCGATGGCCCTTGTGGTATATTCCAACTCTATGATTCTATGATTCTAAGTAGTAGCAGTTGTCAGGACATTGTCCTGCTCGCCTCTGCTTAGTTCCTTCGTTATTTCAGATATCGTGATGTTTAGCCGGTGATATATTGCGATACTGAAAACAAGTTATCGCCCAGCCCTAGAGTCCAGCAATATCTGAAGAACCAGAGCTGCTGCTGCCGCTTTTGCTACAGCTGTTGTGCCAACTATGCGCAAGGAGCTGTCCTGATACTGAAAATAACATGCTCCCTGCACACAGAGACATTGCAACCCATATTAAGCAGACAAGAAGCCTGGTATATAGCAGAAACCAGGGTCACAAGCTGGGGCAGCCAAATAACAGAAGCAGAAGAGGTATGATGTGACTTGCAACAAATCCAGACAAAAACGCACACTCTGGTGCCTCCCCTCTTCCTACTGGAGATTAGTGGCTCTCCCCTCCTCACTGCCTTTTCCAACACTCCCTACCCACCCAGCTCTGCCTTCCCAGCAGGGGCTGCGTCTCACTGCAGGAATCTTTTTTCTTAATGGTAGACCACATGTCTCCATCCCTCCACCCCTCCCTCCCTTTGCCTGGGAGTATCTGTGAGTTCCAGGAACATATGCAGCAAAATAGCAAACTGCCCACCACCAATTACCTGCTCCCAACACTGGACACCTGCTAATTATTTTCAAAGAGCCAGATGGTGCAGTCATAAAGCGCTTACCTCACATGCACACATGCACAGAAACACAGAGCCATGGAAACAACGGCCAGATTTGCCTCGAAGGAGCTCAGGGACTGGAAATCAAGCTCCTCGCCAATTAATTAGCAATTACTTTGTTTGAAAAATAAACATTCTGGTAAATAAAAGTTGTTGCATTTGGTGGCAAGGAGCAGGCAATGCCATCAGCCTGTGTGGCTGGTGTCCCTGGCTTCTGTCGAGGTCCAGCTAAGAAGCAACACTTCACTTTAGGAGCAGAGTCAATTGCCTCTTGAGGGCAGTGGGGTCGAGTGGCTACATCAGTCAACCTGATGTAACAAGATAAACCTATCCCGAGGCTTAACTAGTAGCTTGAGGTGACCTTGAGCAAATCATTCTCAAATCACTTCCAACTCTAAATTAATTGGATCGAGGAGTGTTGTCTCTGGGGCTTGGCATAGTCCAAGAAGACTACACCATCAGCACATGCGAGACAAAACTTGCAGTTAGGAGCTGCCTTCTACGGAGTTGAGACAAAAGGTCCATTCAGCCTTCTGCATTTAACCTACCTGGAAGCAGTTCTCTGGAATAAGAACGAAAAAGAGGAGCTCTCCTGAATGAGGGCAAAGTCCCATCGAGTCCAACCTCCTCTTCTCACAGTGGCCAACCAGATAACCCATTGGGGAACCCACAAGCAGGTCATGGGTGCAATAGCATTCTCGTCTCTTGTGATTTAACTGGCACTCAGAGGCATATTGCCTCTGGCAGTGGAGGGATAACACAGTCATCATGGCTTGTAGCCATTGGTAGCCTTATCCTCCATGAATTTGGTTAATCCTCTTTAAGAGTCATGACAGCCTGGATAGCTCAGTTGGTTAGAGCGTGGTGCTGAGAACCAAGGTTGCAGGTTTGATCCCCGTATGGGACAGCTGTATATTTCCTGCATTACAGGGAGTTGGACTGAATGGTCCTCAGGGTACCTTCCAACTCTACAAGTCTATGATTCTAAGTTGGTGGCCATCAGTACATCAAATCCCATAGCTTAACTATTTGCTATGTGAAGAAGGTCCTTTCTTTTGTCAGCCCTTAGTCTTCCAACATTCAGCTGCATTGAGTGACCTCCAGATCTAGTGTTATGGGAAGGGAAGCAAAACATCTCTTGCGAATGGGTAGCTTTATTGATTGTGAGCAAACCAAACCAAACCAATAGCTGCAGAGGGGAAACCCTTATAAGTGTGGGAATTAACTCAAAACACCAGGTGAAGCCAATGGGGTGACAAAGCCCCTGCCTTGGAAAAATGGGGGGTATGGCAGTACCACCCACTTACTTCCCCAGGCCACGCTATGGCTGATGGCCATAGATAGGCCTCTTCTCTGTGTGTACGTCTAATCCTTTTTTGAAAACCCATTGACACCAGCGGCTGTCACAGCATCCTCGCTCCCTGCAAACACAAGCATAGATGGAGTGTGCTTGCAAACAGCCACGGCCTGCCAAAAAGCAAACAGGTAACTGGCCCCTGATTGGAAGGCCTATTATGGAGGACTCAGCTCAGGGAAGAACAAAGTGATAGAGGCGGAGAGAAATGAAGGGTGCCAAAAGAGAGCAAACACACCAGGACCTCCTCACTGTGGCGCCGTGCTGTGTGATCTTTGTGGCTCAATATGAAATAGCTTATGAATGATTGAAATGGGGGGAAATGATAGCAAGGGCTTGTGTGGAATAAAGAACGGAAGCAGGGGGTGGGCTGGGCTGCTGGATGAAGACTTGTGCCCTGATGGAGGCCACGCAAAGCCAGCTTTATAACACGATTTGTCAACTGACAAGCAACTCTCTCGTACCAATTTGGGGCTCTGATTTGCCAGCAACTTTTTAATCCTTGAGTTGTTGTTGAATAGATTAAAGTGTCTGCTTCGATACAGGCTGCTGGATGGAAGCATAAATATATCCATCACTTATTCTTTCAGCACCACGGACAGAGATGTCGGTGCCCATCAGAGACGTTTCCAGCAGGGAGTGAGAGCCCTGCATGCAAATGGACCGTCTGGCTATTCAAACTTTTCTTGAAAGAAAGCGGAAGAGAGAAGTTCATTGGGTTTCGGTGGGTCACTCCTCACATCTGGCGGGAAATGGACTCTTTGCTGGGGCTGCTTTCTTTTACCTGAATGCAAGTCTCTTTCCATTCTCTGAATTAAAGTAAGTGTGTGTGTGTGTGTGTGTGTGTGTGTGTGTGTGTGTGTTTAAATATATTTTTACTAAGGATTTCTTAGTTTATAAAATATGTGCATTGTCTCTTTTTTCAAGCTGTGTTTTCTACAGATCAGATTCATTTGTTGTGAGACATTAGTGTTGCATACAATGCAAGGTTAGGAAGAAAAGAGGGGGGAAGAGAGAGGGGGAATGGTGAGTGGGCTGGGGTTGGGTGGCTATGCTTCTCTTCTTCTACTTAGTGTATGTGTGGGGTTTAAGGCTTAAATAAAATGTGTTTTAAGGTAGAAGTGGGCAAGAGGTAAGTTGGGGTCCACTGGTAGGTCTCTGGTGATTTGAAATAGATCAGCAAAGATTTCTGAATCCCAATTATTTAGCAAGAGCTGCAACACTATCTCCCCCTTCTAAATTAATGCTGCTGAAATGAAAAATGGTTGGACTGAGGGAGGGGGTGTAGCCAGAAGTGGATTTTTGTGTGGATGGGCTATGAGCTTAGTTCATTTCTAGAATGCAAACCAGATTCCTGGTTTCAGAATTCTCCCATTCTATGCATTTTGCACCTGTGGATTTGCTTGGTGAATCTTGATATGTGGAACGGGCCACATAATGCACTTTCTACATTTGCAAGGAGTCATTCCCTTAGTGTGGCAGCACCTCTGCTCTGAAACTCCCTACCTATTGACATTAGGCAGGTACCCTTACTATATCACTTTAGGAACAGGAACTTTTCTGTTTGGGCAAGCCTATCTAGGCACATGATCTAGTTGCCTATATTTATTTTTAGAACTGTTGCTGGTTTTATCTCTCTTTTTATTTGGTGGAGGTTTGTTCTAATTCAGGGGTCAGCAAACTTTTTCAGCAGGGGGCCGGTCCACTGTCCCTCAGACCATGTGGTGGACAGGACTATATTTTGAAGGGAAAAAATGAATGAATTCCTATGCCCCACAAATAACCCAGAGATGCATTTTAAATAAAAGGACACATTCTACTCATGTAAAAACATACTGATTCCTGGACCATTCGTGGGCCAGATTGAGAAGGCGATTGGGCTGGATCCGGGCCCCGCGCCTTAGTTTGCCTACCCATGTTCTAATTGGTGCATGGATTTTAGCAATGTTTTATGTAGGATAGTATTTGTACACTGCTTAGAGAGCTTTTGTTCAAGCCATTTATATGGTTCCTAAATCGATGCATTAAACAAAGAAATAAAACATAAGGTAGACCCTCACAAGTCTGAAATCTGCCCTCCCCTGATTAAGATCAGGCTAACAGTCTATATGTGAAGCAAGGAAGAACCATTTGCCAGGTCAGGCAGATATGTGACTGTGAAATGTCTCCTCCTTAAAGCTCGTGTTCATAAGCTGCCTGGAATTCATATTTTGTTAAACATATTCCAGTTAGTTTTGCAGGAACCTTCATTAGTGTTGTGGTGGTGCCATCAGCTTTGTCCTTATAGTCCTTCATCCAAATAATAGCAGCTCCTGGCCATTTTGCAGGTGACAGTCCCCACTTTAGCAAAGGGTAGAAGGTCTACAACTTTCTCCTAACTCAATGATGTTCAGTCCCATGTCTTAGGACAGTGGTGTTCAAAGTGTGCTATGATGGGAATCCCTGGTGCTCCCTAGAAACTGGTCAGAGGTTCTTCAGAGAGATCAGAAATAACACACAACCAGCTTCCCTAAAAAGGCAGCTTGCCCAGAACTATGGGCAATGAAAAGAGCCTTAACACCATTATGGAGCCCCCTTTCATGCAAAGTAACCATGGGACCCAAGAGTCATGGGCGTTGCCACAGGGCAGGTACTGAGCAGGTACCAGAATCCTTTGCAAAGCATTGGGATTCCATAACTATTTCTCAGGATTTCCTCTCCAGACATGTTGACCTGGAAAGTATCCCTTGAAAGTAGAATGATTGAAAACTGCTGTCTTAGAATATAAGAAAGATGACAACAGTAGTCTTGCTGAATCGAGTCATCGAAATAAAATAAAACAAAAATGTCCAGTAGCACCTTAGAGACCAACTAGGTTTGTTCTGGGTATAAGCTTTCATGTGTCTTCAGACACCCAATTTTTTTTTTTATTTAGACTGCGTCAGACCAATGCGGCTACCTACCTGAACTGAGCCATGTTGTCCTACTCCATTTAGTCATCAACAGTGTCCATCTGAGCAGAGCACAACTCTGCTCGTCAGTCCCTCTTGCTTGCCCTAAACATCCAGGACTGGGAGAAGTGAAAAGGGAAGCTCTGTTCAGTTGTCAGTTACTACTGGTAGAGTGGTCTTCTTCTCACCAAGGTAAGGATTCTGCTGGCATTTCCCATAGCGGAAGTGTGTCCCACTTGCAAATTCCCCAGACTAAAAGTGGAGGTCTCCCAACTGGAAGATGCACAGGAACACAAGCCAGAGGCTGGCTCCTGGAGGCTGGAGCTACACAAACAAGAGAGGGATTTGGGTTGTAATCCTGTCTCTTCTCGGTGCATGCTTGGTTGATTGTGTCATCGTTCATCAACTGCCAGGCACCTAGGAGTGGACTTACTGCCGTTCAGGCTGGCTGTCAGAGCAAATCCTTCTCACATTGAGCCGTCAAGCACAGTTACACGCTCATCACGTGAAACTCCCTTTCACTCAGATGGATCCCGATATGCCCTTTCCCTTCCTTTCCCTTGTTCTCCTGATGTCTAGAGAGTCTGGCTGCGGTTACTCAGATTAACAACACTCTGCCTTTGCCAAACCTGGAGGATTTTAAACATGGGGGCATTGCTATTGCAACAAGACTTGACACTGAATTGGCCAAGGAAGATGATGAGCCTCCAAAGAGGAAATCTAATCATGTGTCCATATGGGACCAGTTCCACATTTCAGATCTTGTTTTAGAACAAACTATAAAATGAAGCACTTCGTGGATTGTTCATCTCTGTTGATTGTGAAACTCCCTCCACACTCCTCCCTCAGCTGGACACCAACCCCAGATACCTCTAGCTTGCCATCCAGTCTAGCAGCAATCAGCTCAGTGGCTTTGTTGTTGTTGTTGTTGTTTAGTCATTTAGTCGTGTCTGACTCTTCATGACCCCATGGACCAGAGCACGCCAGGCACTTCTGTCTTCCACTGCCTCCCGCAGTTTGGTCAAACCCATGCTGGTAGCTTCGAGAACACTGTCCAACCATCTCATCCTCTGTCGTCCCCTTCTCCTTGTGTCCTCCATCTTTCCCAACATCAGGGTCTTTTCCAGGGAGTCTTCTCTTCTCCTGAGGTGGCCAAAGTATTAGAGCCTCAGCTTCAGGATCTGTCCTTCCAGTAAGCACTCAGGGCTGATTTCCTTAAGAATGGGTCGGTTTGATCTTCTTGCAGTCCATGGGACTCTCAAGAGTCTCCTCCAGCTCAGTGGCTTACTGGGGTGGTTTCTGCATTAGTTAAATTAGTGCTTGACACTCACATGCTGGAGAGGATGCTTGCAGAAAGGTCAAATTATTCTGCAATGCTGTAGCCAAAGAAATAATCAAAACTACAGGGTTGCCCTGTATGATGACCTCTGCCAGGAGAGAGACAGGGGAAAGGTGCCCTTGTTAATTCTCCTTGACCTCTCAGCAGCTTTTGTTACCACTGACCATGGTATCCTTCTGGATGCAGGTGGTGCTGTGGTCTAAACCACTGAGCCTCTTGGGCTTGCTGATCAGAAGGTTAGGTTGGCGGTTTGAATCCACATGACCATGAAAGGGTGAGCTCCCATTCCTCTGTCCCAGCTTCTGCCAACCTAGAAGTTCAAAAGCACACCAGTGCAAGTAGATAAATAGGTACCGCTGTGGCAGGAAAGTAAACAGTGTTTCCGTGCACTCTGGCACTTGTCACGGTGTCCCGTTGTGCCAGAAGTGGTTTAGTCATGCTGGCCACATGACCTGGAAAGTTCTCTGTGGACAAACGCCAGCTCCCTCAGCCTGAAGCAAGATGAGCACTGCACCCCATAGTTGCCTTTGACTGGACCACCCAGGTTACTATGTTACCCTTCTGGAGTGGCTGTCCAAGTTAGAAGTGCATGGCGCTTCCAGTCCTACTTGGATGGACGCTTACAGAGAGTGATGCTTTGGGAATGCTCTTCGGCCCCATAGAGCCTTCAATGTGGGGTTCCACAGGGTATGATTGATCCCTCATGCTGTTTAACATCTACCTGAAACCACTGAGTGGGGTCATCCAGAGTTCTGGAGTACATTGTCAGCAATTTGCTGATGACACACTACTCTTTTACAACTGCAGATGCAGCAGTGGATGTACTGGAACATTGTATTGCCTTGCTAATGGACTGGATGAGAGCATGGGCATAGCCAGAATTTATGTTAAGGGGGCAGGATTTATGGGGGGGAGAATTGAGAGCTATCTGTGACACGATTTTTATTTATTTACTTGATTTAGAAAGCAGCTGCCCCACCCTCCCTGTCTATGCCCATGGATGAGAGCCAACAAATTGAAGCTCCATCCAGGTAAAACTGAGGCACTGTTAGTAGGCAGTTCCCTGGTCCAGATGGATGGGAGGTTGCCTGCTCTTGATGGGATTACACTCCCTCTGAAAGAGCAGGTATGTAGTTTGGGGATACTTCTGGATCCTTTTCTGTCAATTGAGGCTCCAGTGGCCTCAATGGCGTGGAGTGTCTTATCCCTTTCTGGACAGGGATGACCTAACTACTGTCATCTATGCTCTAGTAACCTCTCGGTTAGCGTTCTGCGTAGGGCCGTCTCTGAAGACAGTTCAGAAACTAGTGCAGAATTCTGTGGCCAAGCATAATACACCAATCCTGGCCCAGCTACACTGGCTGCCAATTAGTTTCTGTGCCGAATTCAAAGTGTTGCTTTTGTCCTATAATGCCTTAAATAGCTCAGGACTACAATACCTCAAGGACTGCATCTCCTTGTTCGAACCTATCCGGACCCCACAATCATCACCTGAGGCCCTTCTTCGTGTGCCTCCTCCATGAGAGGTCTAGAGGGTGGCCACACAGGAATGGGCCTTTTCTGCAGTGACTTCCCTTTTGTGGAACGCTCCTTCCAGAAAGATTCACCTGGTGCCTTCATTATACACCTTTAGGTACCAGGCAAAAATGTGGCTGACTAACATCCTATATCCTTTCAAGTGTGTGGGGGGGAGGGGGTTATTGGTTTGGTTTGGTTTGGTTTGGTTTGGTTTGGTTTGGTTTGGTTTGGTTTGGTTTGGTTTGGTTTGTTCTTGTTCTTGTTTTTATTCTGTATTTTGTGAATCACCCTGAGATCTGCGGAGGAAGGGTGCTATAATAAACAAACAAATGGGAAGTATTTTTTACACCACTATTGATTCCTTTTTTTCCATCTCCAAGGGGCACAACAAACAACTCAAAAATAAAGAATAACTAATGTTCCTTCTGGCCATCACGCACCTGGCGATAGCCCAAACATGGAAGGACTTAAAAAATGTTGTACATCAGATTTGTAGTATAATAATGTTTGGAAACTGGCAATAGCTGAGAAGATCACCCACAACATCACAGTCTCCTGAAGAAAGGAGAAACCAGATACTTTCTTTGCGACATGGTAGAGGTTTCTTTCATACATCAGTGATCACAGACTCACAGACAAGCTCGCACATGCTGCATTGCAAATCTAGATATCATGATAGACAAAACGATATAGCCTCTGTCCGGCCCTGACTTGACTGTATTCTCAGACCACAGCTCCCATTCCTTGTCATCTGAAATCTAAATCTTGAAGATTATTTGATCTTGGACTCTAGCAAATGGTGTATAAACATCTTCTGTCTTTGTAAAACTGCAGCTGTCAGGAGAAAGAGGGATTTGGGTGGGGAAAAGATTAGTCATTGTTATATTTGTGTTAATGTTTTATTTCTACATATCCCCTTAAAATCGGGGGGGGGCAGGGTTTAAATGTTCATTCTTGTTTTGCATCATCACATAGTGAGAAGTGGTATTTGACCTCAGTGGGGGGGGGGTATTAAAAACTAGAGTTCTCCCCAGTGTGGGAGCACCAGGTGCTGTCAAACAAAATATTGGCCATGCTGTAAAACCACTTTGTGGTGACTTTAGAAACATTGTCATGTGAAAAATGGGCTGTTGTCAGAGGGAAGAAGATGGGGAGCCTTGAATGTACAGACTGCAAAACTGAAGTGGATGCAGAAAGAAGCAGAAGACCCCTGGGGAAGGCTTAAGAAGGAGAGTGGTACAATCATAGTGTCATCTATGGAGGATTATTTCAATATTGGCTGAGTGCGAAGGCAACAGGAGACGAGGCTCACCAGCTGGGAGGATGCTGCACAGATGACCCCACTTGCCCTCTCCTTGCACTCAGAGGCCATAATTCCCAAGCCCAGCTTTTCTATGGGGCTGTTGTAAACAGCACGATAAAGACGCCCAGTGGCACCGAAGACAGCTAAGATTTGTGGAAAGGAGAGCAGCAGGACTCGTAATGCAATTAGTGTTTGAACAACAGCCGCAGAAATGTCAAAAGGTAGCAGGGTGATCCAGAGGAAAATTAATTCGACATTTTACTCAGCGACAGTGCGTGTTGCTGAGGTTATGCCTAGTTACCATGCAAAAGCCACGGGATGAAAACAGCCGCTTGGAAGGGGCTGCTCCCATTGCGAGAGAGAGCTTGCTCCTGGCCATGATAATCTCAAGCAGCACCCAGCACAGCCAGTCTGGACCATGAGATGGGCTCTTTTCAAGGTCTTCCGCAGTATCAAGCTCATGGAATCCTGACTGGTGTCCAGGGCAACTCTGAGAAAGCACCAAGTCCATGTGAAGGCACTGCCCCCCCACCCCTGACACCCAAGCCCCACATCCTGCAATTACTTTATCATAAGGTTGCCAGGTGTCCCCGTTTCCTGGGACAGTACCTGGATTTACAAATCAGACCCCATACATAATCCATTGAAGTTGAAAAGTGTCCCCGGATTCATTGAAAAAAATCTGGTAACCTTACTTTATCGCCTCTGCCCCACCCTGCTTATCAGGAGGCAGCCTTCAAGGTCATGGGCTACAGAAAGGGCTCAAAGCAAAGGATATTATAATTCAGCCAAGGAAGGCAGAACACAGAACTTCCGGGTTGACGCGATCTGGAAATGGCGGATTCCCTCCGAGCTCCGGAGGGAATCGGCTCCACTGAGGATGGGTCTTTGCCGCGCCGGCGACGCGGGGACCCTTAAAAACCGCAGGCGCGGAAGCCTGCGGACTGAAGACTCGGCGGGTGCCTTAAGCGCCCCCCCTGATTCGCAAAGAGCCTTTTTAAAGGCTGTGGAGGGGATACGGGGGTGGCGTGGCACTGAGAGTCGATCGCTACCTCGGTGGAGCGAAGCCGCGAGCCATGACCGGAGAGCGCTGACTTCCTTCCTTGAAAATTTGGACTGAAAGAATCACCCGTGAGTAAGACGGATTGGGACTTTATAAAAATTCTACCTTCAATTGGAGACGACCGGGGGGTGTGCTAAAAGGAAGTCCGCACCCCCCCCCTTGCAGACCATCTAAGCAACGACACAAGAGATAAGCTGGAGAGCCTACCCTTGGCGGGGTGAGTTAAAAAGGACACTAACTTTCAAGATTTTACTAAAGGAAATTTTGTGCAGGAGAGTGGAGTTTTGAAAACCTTCCTTTTGTTTTAAACAACCCCCCCCTCCCGGGCTCGGGAACGTCCTGCCTCTGTGCCTGCGTTAGAGCTGCGGAGTTTGACAGCTGTCAAAGCTGCCAAACGGGCGGTTTAAAGTGAGAAATTGCCATTTAAGATTCCTATGGACTAAGACGAGTTATAATTGAGCTGAAACTGTTGGAAACAAAGTAATAATAATCAGTTAAAGGATTGTTGGTGAAAAGGCAAATAAGTAACAAGATTCCCCCTAGGGGGAACTCTGTGAAACTACAATGGATACAATGGCTGTGGAAGGAAAGTTACTAGTGGAAATCGAAAGGATGTTTCAATTGGTGGGAATCTTACAGGAGCAGAGCTTGGCCATGAACAAACAACTTGAGACTATGACCTTGGGAACAGGCAACTCTGCTCTTTGTATTGAGGACCTTAATGAGAAAGAATCCACAGCTGATTGGGAAACAATATCTACAGAGCTGGAAGAGACTAAACAACAAGAAAAAGAAGAAGTAATCCTGGGAAGCAACAACCAAAAGTTGATATCTGTGGAATACAAACAAGGAGACGCTGGGAACATATCCACCACAAGTCTGCGAGAGATACAGAAGAAGAAGGAGGAGGCCCCAAGACAAAATGGAGTACAGGAATTTAAAATAAAGAAATATGATTGGGGCCTCCGTTTGGACTTAGACTTGGAAGAGATAGACTTTGTGGAAATACTTCAGCAGCTACCTTTGAATCTTCTTGTCGGAAGAGGACATACTTTGATGGTGAAAGAACTTTTCCCAGATCTGACGACTGCTATAAAGGACTACCAACAGGACAGGCGGAGAGGAACGGAAATAGATTTGAAAGCCTCGGACGTGAGGAACCCAGGCTGAGAACTTCGAATTTGGATTTTTATTGGGAAGGGACAAAAACCGGGGATGGGAGGGAGGGAAGAAGAGACTCTTAAAAACTCTCAAGACTTTTAGGTTTGGTTAAGATGATTCTTAATTAAGACAAAATGAAAATCGATGGAAGAGAACTTAAGTCCAACTTATGAAAATTAATTTTTATTATAAAAAAGGAAACAAGATGAATAAGATTGTTAAGAGGAGAAATATCAACTTGCTGACATAATCTTGAAACTGGGATGCATGAGGGGGGGTGGGGGGAAGTCAGGGAACAAGGTTATGAAATGGGGATTTGCTGATTTTATACATGTTTTTGTCTTTTGTTTTTTTTTTTGTGTATGTTTTGTCTTTATAAAAGCAGAAAACCAAATAAAAATTTTACTAAAAAAAAAAAAAAAGGAAGGCAGAACACAAGCAGGTGGCTGAGAGGGAAACCTGACACATTCACAGAGGAAACATATCACAGGTTTTAAATAGAGGAAGAAATGAACTACTGGGACAACCTGAAAATGTGGCGGGGGAAAGGGGCAGGAACACCAATCAGAAATCAACCTAATTATCAAAGCACTCTGAGTTGATGGATTGCATTACTAAAATTTGCCAGCTCTTTCTCGCATGTTGCTCAACTGATCGTGGGTTATCCCCTATTTGTGTACGCTTATCTTTATCCAGTGCAATACGTCCCCTGCAGCTCTGGGAAACCCATCAAGTGCAAACCCATGCAAAACATCTTTCCTTGCTAGCACATTTTGGCTGCACCTGCCGATGCGCAGAGAAACGGTCCCCCAGCACACCTCCTCCACGAGGCTGCAAGACAAACTTCCCGTAACATCCCAGCTCCGCTCATCCTTCTTGCGTCATTAATCTTTTAATCAGCGCTGCCAATTAATTAGCAGGCTGCATGAAGAACCCTGCTCAGTCCACTCGTCTTTGCTCTTGTCTGGCAAAGGAAATGAGGATTTATTTTTTTTTTGCCAGAGTGAGTGCAGGCATTATGGCAGCCCTTAAACTTGCAGCAACATGCAATTGGACTCTCTAAGGATACCGCAGTCTTGGAAGCATTTGCCCTCCGCACTCCCGAGATCCCTTTCTTCCACCTTTCCATCTCAAATCACTGTGCTGTGCAGAAACAGATGTCTTGCTTCAGGCACCAGCACACCAGTCAGGCTCCCTTCACTGGCCATTGGGTGTCAGTCTTGCTTCACAAGAAGAGTGGGAGACATCACCAGGACAGGAATGCCCTGCCTTAGCCATGAGGGACCTGCTGGGGGGTCAGGTTTTATTCCCCTTCTGCAACCTAAGATGCTGCAGTAACACTGCTCTTAGGGTGCAATGAGGGGACTTGATAAATACTGTGCGATTTTCACACCTAGAGGTGGAAGGCATGTTTGCCATATCTGAATAGCTAAGGGGAGGTTTTCCTGTCCCTTGTACCACTTGACCGTGGGTGACAACAGCAAAGTGGCGCCTCAGAAAAGAAAAACCTGAGTGCCACTGGCTGGCAAAGAGGCAGCTGGAGAGACCCTCTGTCACCTTCACATACTGCCTGTGATCTTCATGGGAGCAACTGATGGTGAGACACAAGGTGCTGTTCTAGATAGATGCATGCCAGGTTCTCACAAGATTCGGGAAACCATCCAAAATAGTTCTGAGGTTCTGGATCTATGTTCTTGAGGTGTTGGTTCCAGCCTTATCTGATCTCCCTCCGCTCCCCGGGTGACCACATCCACCAGAATCAGTCAGACTATCATCCACCAGGGCCAGGGCCTTTTAAGTGATGGCTCCAACCTGATGGAATGCTCTGTCCCATGAGACTAGGGCCCTTCAGGATTTAACCTCCTTCCATCCGGCCTGTAAGACAGAGCTATTCCGCCTGGCCTTTAATTTGAATTCAGCCTGATCTTTTATTTCGCTTCTCTTCCCTCCCCCTCCCCTTTTATGAAGATTACCCACTCTGAGACCCCACAGCTAATTCTCCCCTGGCCTCCTCGCTGGCCCAAGTAGGACTAATTCAGCCAGCTAGCCCTGGTGACTATCTAATGCTTATTAGATGGATTTCCCCCAAATTGATTTCTGAACTTTGAATTTTATTGTTATTCATGTTTTTATACTGTATTTTATGCTGCTTCTACAATTAAGTGTTTTAAATTTGTTGTTAATAATAATAATAATAATAATAATAATAAATTTTATTTATATCCCACCCTCCCCAGCTGAGCCGGGCTCAGGGCGGCTAACAACAATCAAATAACAATCAAATAATAACACATTCTAAAAATATTTCATTATAAAAATTAGTTAAAATCAAATTGATGCCACCAATTTGATGCCAATGTCAAATTGTTAGCCACCCTGAGCCCGGTTTTCTGAACCGGGAAAGGCGGGGTATAAATAAAAAATTATTATTATTATTATTTATTATAAACAAGAACAGGGAAGTCAAAGGCAGGAGTGTAGGAAGGGGGGTGCGGGGGGTGCGGTCCGCCCTGGGTGTCATCCCTGAGAGGGTGACAAAATTGCATACCGCGGGGGGCGTCATGTACCATGGGGCCTGGCCTGCAGTGCGCCCGGGCCCTGCATCTCTCCTGGGAATGAAGTGGTGGCTTGGGGCCCCACGCTGCCAGAAACGGGGGCAGCTGTGGGCAGCTCACTGTGGCGCCCCCTGGGAAGATCAACACAGCGTGGCTCACCCTGCCCCCACCATTCTGGGTGCCGGAGCAGCTAGCTACGCCCCTGGTCAAAGGTTGTGAGAAGATGTAGCTTTCCTTTCCTGACTCCTGTATGCAACAGCAATGGATCTAGTGATGGTCGGCACACCAACCAAGGAAGCCCCTTGTGGGGGGAGAGGAGCAGTGATGCAAGTCCTGCCTGACTTGGCGGGGGGGGGAGGTCCCCTCCCTCCTACAACCGGAGCCAAGATTGCTAAGGGGAGAGGAGCGATGCCTCCAGCTGACAAGGGATTAATTGAAACCTACTGTCAAAATGTCGCTGAGGAAAATGATTAAGTTAAGGTAAGCCTCTTCTCCACATGACAAGGCGAGGCAGTCAGTCTCAACCAGGTCCCCTTAGGAAAGTGCGGGGAGTAATTAATCAAAAAGCTAATGAGAAATGTGTTTTCTTTCCTGGCCTAACCCCACATCATATTCTTATTAGCTGAGGTTATTACAGTCATAATCAGGCATGCTCGGAGTTCAAATTGGGTTTTCTTGCTCCAGTGCCACCAATTTAGAAAGCCATTAATAGAAAAGATAAACCCTGATAACACAAATCAAGAGCCTTTGTGTTTATTCACCTGTCATGTGATTAGCAGCGGGTGTCACCTGTGGCTGACTGACATCGATTGCCTCTTGATTTATGCTAGGCTTTCCTGACCGGCAGCCATCTTCCCATCATGCACCTGGATACGGCTGCCATGGAGGCTTATCAACTCCCATGGGCTGGCACATCCCCCAGAGCGGAAAAGGTGCCCAGAGTTCAGGCTTCTGGACTGAGGGAAGAGGATAGCACCTGAGTCTAATATTCAGCAGTAAATTATTCAGCCCTTGTATAGAGGTTGACAATGGGGGGAAGAATGGGTTTGTCAGGCAGCTTAAAGATTTCCAATGCTATGTCAAAATGCGCTGACCTGATTAGCTCTTGACTGTGAGGGTGCTGAACAGAGGTAGATTAGAAGAGGAATAGGAGCCATGTGGAGAGACCAGGAAGCCAAGAGTGAAGGGACGGGTCATCAAAGATGCAAGGACACCTCATCATTCAATTTGGCCTCAGAAATTCAGAATCTCAAAGCAATTCTGTGAAACACATCACCAAAGAGAGCCAGTGTGGTGTAGTGGTTAAGAGCGGTAGTCACGTAATCTGGGAAACCGGGTTCGTGTCTCCGCTCCTCCACCTGCAGCTGCTGGGTGACCTTGGGCCAGTCACACTTCTGTGAAGTCTCTCAGCCCCACTCACCTCACAGAGTGTTTGTTGTGGGGGAGGAAGGGAAAGGAGAATGTTAGCCGCTTTGAGACTCCTGAAGGGGAGTGAAAGGCGGGATATCAAATCCAAACTCTTCTTCTTCTTCAAATAACTTAGAATATCTGAATGGCAACCTCCATTCCTACAGACCCTCCAAGGTGTTAAGATCGGCAGGGGGGAACACTCTTGATATTTTCATCACCCTCAGAAGCTCAGGGAGGCCCAACAGAGAGACAGCTTCTAAATTGCAGAATTCCCTCCCAATATAGATGCTTCTGGCACCTTCATTCTGTAATTTTCACCATATAGTGAAGACTTGTCCTTTACATTGTTCTTTGACACCTGAGATATATATGTATATTAGGGTTCACCCGCTTCTCTTGACGGTAACTTGTTTTAACCGTTTTCAATCCTGCAAGGTGGTTAGATTGGTTTCAACTAGGGCCAGGGCCTTTTCAGTACTGGCCCCGACTTGGTGGAACGCTCTGTCACAAGAGACTAGGGCCCTGCAGGATTTGACATCTTTCCGCAGGGCCTGCAAGACAGAGCTGTTCCGCCTGGTCTTTGGTTTGGACTCAGCCTGACCCTTATGTTTCCCTCCCCTTATGGTTTTGATCTATGGGCTACTATTAAAATGAGGCTGCGTTTTAAATTGTATTTTAACCCGTATTTTAAATTGTTTTTTCCCCCCCCCCCATTATGTTTTTATTGTAATTTTACTGGTGTTAGCCGCCCTGAGCCCGGCTCTGGCCGGTGAGGGCGGGGTATAGATAAAAATTATTATTATTATTATTTGTTATTACCGTATTTTTTGCTCTATAAGACTCACTTTTTCCCTCCTAAAAGGTAAGGGGAAATGTGTGTGCGTCTTATGGAGCGAATGCAGGCTGCACAGCTATCCCAGAAGCCAGAAGAGCAAGAGGGATTGCTGCTTTCCTTCACAGCGATCCCTCTTGTTGTTCTGACTTCTGAGATTCAGAATATTTCTTTTCTTGTTTTCCTCCTCCAAAAACTAGGTGCGTCTTGTGGTCTGGTGCGTCTTATAGAGTGAAAAATACGGTATTTTATTGTCATAAGCTGCCCTGGGCCTCATGGTGAAATGTGGGTAAGAAATCCTAACAACAACAACACCAAAGCAGCAACTCTTAAATAGCTTCCTGCTGTCAATGTTTCAGGTGCCTGAATTCAAAAGAGCTTTCAGAGTAATTGTAAGGCAGAAATGGCTTGGCTTTGCAGCAGGTCAGTTAAGGGAGAGAAGGGCTGCAACATTTCTGAGGTACTGCAGTAGGGGAAAGGTCCTCGCCTGCAGGTTTATCATCTCCTGATGACCACAATGTGAAGTTCAGGATATACATGTGTGAAGAGCTTGCCTGTCTCCTTGCATACAATGCTATTCAGTGGAATCAGTCATCAAGGGTGAGGAAAAACGAAGCGTTGGTGTGCATGTAAGTCATGAACTGGCCCCCCAGGATAGGGCATGCTCTTCGCACGGCATCTGGCTTCTGTGCACCAACAGATTAAAGGAAGAGTCCCTCTCTTTTTTTTTTTTTGTCTGTTGTAATTTGGATGATTGTCACAGAGTGAGAACAAGGGACACGTCTAAAGTAGGGTTGGGTGATATATCAATAATATCGTCCAAAACCGGTTTGAAGTTCACATTGTGATAATTGTTTCATAATATTTGAGCTGGCAATATATCACAAATCACAATGTGTGTAAAGGCTAGGCAATATGTGGTTTTCAACATCACCATAACTCACCAACTAAACACTACAGCTAAACCTCACAATATTACCAGCTAAACATTGACAATCAGTCACAGATTCCCAGGGATTCTGGGTAAGTTGCTCAATTGGTTTCCTGAACATCTTCTGAAGCATTGATGCTGAAACAAGTGCATGGATGTGCCCTAACCCCAGCCTCAGAAGATATAGTCAAGGCTCAGAGACAGAAGCCAGAGAAGGGGGGAAAGGGTGGGGGGGAGAGACAGAGACAGACACACACAGAGGGGGGGTGCTTGCTGGGGATTGCCCAGTTTAAAAGTCACACTCCTCAGGTGGGGCTCAAGGTGGCACCTAGGAACACTAATCTGAACTGGAGTTACAAATCTTCAGTCTATTTTGAAGCTGCTGCTGCTGCTGCTGCTGCTGCTGCTGCTGCTGCTGTTGTTAACATACATCATCTTTATTTTCAGATCAAAAATGGATTTCTACAGGTCAATTATATTCAATGTGAGACAATAATGAACACAACGTAAGGCTGGCAGAGAACAGTGTCACAGCAACTTGTGCTTTTGGAGCTGTCTGTGGTCCTGAAATCCAGGCTGCCTTCCCCCAGGAGTTCCTGCACCAGATAGGATGCTTCCTCTTGGCTGTGGAGGTGAATGTGGGTGTATAACTTCCTTTCTTCCTGTGGGGAAAATAGGAATGTTATCCTGCAGAATGTATATCAGCCTATTCCGCAACTTACACATATACTTAATTTTGGGTAGTCCATGAAACCATTTCAACAAACAACTTCATCTGGTCAAATGTCAGGCCCCTTGTAATGGACATATTTGGGACATATGAGCCTACAGAGTGGACTGACCACCATCTTAGGTGGTGGTTGGGTGAATCCTCTAAGAGGCATCATCAAAACCAGCCTACATAATGGCTCGGCCACAAAATGTGGCTCCTCTTCATGCAGAATGTAAGTTTCCTTTGTGGAAACTTTATGCTCTACAAATGCACCCAAAAGACTCCTCAGCTCCCCAAAATATATTCCTTTCTCTTCTGTGGGGTCCCCTGTACCAAGAGCCAGATCCAGCTGCTGCCACAACTTTGCCAAACTACTACAGTACCTGCAAAAGGGACTTTGATGTGTACATTAATAATACTTGACACCACTTGGTGAACCCTCCAAATGCTCACCTGCTGAGCCTCCTAGGGTGAGACTGGAGACCTTCAGAGGCCAGTGAGCCAGTTCCACTCCCAACAAGTACACAAATGGCTGCTCCCATATTGTGGAATTCCCTCCCAAGAGAGGTTAGATTGGCTCCTGCTTTGTTATCCTTCTGCTGGCAGGCTGAGAGCTTATTCTTCTGACAGACTCTTGAAAAATAAGGCACAGATGACACTGAACACTGGGCTGATGTGAGGCCAAACTGTACTTTGATGCTGTTTTTAAATCTATTTTAATGTATTTTAACCAGTGTGTTTTTATTACTTTGTACTTTATAATGATGTTTTTTTAAATGTTATAGGCCACCTTGAGCCCCAATTTCAGAGAAAGGCAGAATATAAATACATTAAATTATTATGATCATTATTATTACTTTTGTTACCAGAGCTGATCCTGTTAATGTGGTGTCTGGGAATCCAGGCCACTCCTTCCTCGGGAGATAAGTCCATTATCCTGTATTATCAATTAACTAATTAATTAAATTTGTATATCACCCTTTGATCTGAAGATCTCAGGGCAGTTCATAGCATAAAAACACAAAATAAAAACACAAAATGCATAATAAAACAGGAACAAAACAAAACAATAACGACTCCCACAAACACATTTAAAAGGACATAGAACGTTAATCAGCCAAAGGCTGAAGAGGAACATTTTTGCCTGGTGCCTAAAGATGTATAATGAAGGTACCAGGCAAGTCTCACTGGGGAGAGCACTGCACAAACAGGGAGCCACTGAAGAAAAGGCCTATTCTCATGTTGCCAACCTCCAAACTTCTCACGGAGGGGGCACACAAGGGAGCACACCCAATGATCACAGTGTCTGGGTTGGTTCAAATGGGGAGAGGTTGTCCTTGAGGTATAGCAGTCCTGAGCCATTTATGGCTTTATATATCCAAAGCAGCACTTTGAATTGGGCCCAGAAACTAATTGGTAGCCAGTGCCGTTGGGCCAGGACTGATGTAATACACTCAAACTGTCCTGCAACCTGGCCATTGAATTCTGCACCAGCTGAAGTTTCAGAAGCAGTCCCATATATAATGTGTTGTAGTAATCTAACCTAGAGGTTACCAGAGCATAGATGGCAGACGTTTGGCTATCCCTGTCCAGATTGGGACACAGCTGAGCCACCAGGCAAAAGCTGGTGGAATAGAGACCCAGAGAGGTTGGGACAAACATTAGGACAGTGCAAGAGGTTGTTACATGGGCATAGCCAGGATTTTTGTTAGCAGGGGCAGGCCTTTTGTTACTGGGGGCAGAACCTGAGTTAGTTATGTATTTTTATTGATTTTTTTGTTGATTTAGGGGGCAGCTGCCCCTCCCTGCCCCCCTTGCCTACACCCATGGGCTGTTATAAGCCCTGGACACTGGAAGTCTCAGGCTGGCTCCCAGCTACCTACTTCTGCCCCTGAGGGTGCCTTTTGCCATTGGTTCTGCTCCTGCCATGTCTCAAGCATCCACAGCTCAGAGAAGCTATTTCACCTTCTGTTCCTTGCAGATGTTCTGACAAGAGATGACTTTTCCCTCCAGTGGGAGAAAGGGATCTCTTTTTCATTGCTGTTATTGCTTTTGCATCACTTCCTACCTACGGTTTTTGGGGACGGCAGTCTTAGATCTTGAGTGTCTCGGCAAGCCCAGCTTGGCTGATCATTGTGACGCCTTAGGTTACTGGAAATGAATATGGATGCACATCTGCCTCCACTTAACAAATTATTGGAGATTGTGTTAAATTGCCCTGAAATTGTCCCGTATGGCAGTGGCTATCACCATTTCTCTCTCTCTCTCTCTCTCTCTCTCTCTCTCTCTCTCTCACACACACACACACACACACACACACAAGTTGGGACTTGCCACCAAACAGTGCATCCCTGGAGAGTTTAAAAACTCACTCCTGATATTGAATATTGAATATTTCATCCTTCCTATGCAGGTGACTTATCCTCTTGCCATCTCCAAGCCAGAGTGGTTGTATGTCTGTATCAAAAACATGGTGAAGAAGCAAAGGGAGCTTATGTGAGAGTTCAATCCCTCCCAACCTGGGGTGGATCTGCGCACAGGGGCGGGGGTGAAAGTTATAACAAAAGGAAAAAACCCTATCTAAAATCACATAGAAAAGTTTTGTGCTCTACAGCGCCATCTGGTGTTGCATGTTTATAATGCATTTAAAACATTTTTTTTTTACTAATATAGTTGAGTCCCTGCTCTGGCTGGCTGGCTTGCCCAGTAGCAGGATGACCAAATAAATCTACAGCCTTCAGTTCCATTCAGCATGATCCTGGCCATGTTTATACCTGGTGGTGCAGACTAACCAATGCACTTTCACACCTCTGGAGCACTATGAGCATAAAGGATGCAGGACATTGGTACTGTCAGGCCTTTAAAGAGAAGGATGTTCCTTTGCTAGTGAGCTGTTTGTCATGTGATGGAGCTAAGCTGGGCTGGGCCAGGTCTTCTGCATCCCTGGGTACCTCGGCTCACTGCTATGAGTGCTATGGTTCTCTTCTTACACTTTTTAACTGATCAGAGCCAAGAAGAATTCTTAGCAAATTCAACATGACTTTATTAGAAATCTCCCTTGGAATGACTCCTCTTTGGGAATGAATGACCTGGCAGCCTTATCCTGAAGAACCTCTAAGGCAGCAGCCTTTCTCAACCTGTGGGTCCCCAGATGTTGTTGAACTGCAATGCCCATCACCCCTAGCTAGCAAGGCCAGAGCTCAGGGATGATGGGAGTTGTAGTCCAACAGCATCTGGGGACTCACAGGTTGAGAACCGCTGCTCTAAGGGTGCGGTGCTTGCTTTCATACTGCTTGCTTTCATCTGCTTCAACATGGCCAGTAAGTTGAAGGCTAACTTGGCCCTAGGACCGTAGCTCCGTGGTAGAGCACCTGCCTTGCTGCATGCAGGAGGTCCCAGGTTCAATCCCTGGTGTCTCCAGGTAGAGCTAGGAAAAGCCCTGTCTCTCGGCTTTCAAGGACCGATGCTCTGACTCAGTATAAGACAGCTTCCTGTGTTCTCTTTGTTGCTGAAACACAGCCAAGCCACTTGCCTCCACAGCACCAACTTCACAGCACTGGCACGCTGATGCTGAACCGGTCTGGGTGCAAACAGATACCACAGCTCTCTTGGTGTCTGCACTGACTCACTCTGTGCCGTTTCATTTCTGCTTTTAAAGATCCATGACATTTTGCCTTTCTGCTTCCTCTTGTCCTGGCCCAGGACCGTACCTTGTTGCCGCAAACGAAACTTCTGCTCTGGAAGAGGCTGCTGTATAGCTACTTGAGAGGGTTCTAGTTAATGTGGAGGGAAACATCTTGGAATGCTCCCCAGATTTAGTCACCTCAAAACATTGATTGCCAAGGAATCATCCTAGCTCCCAGTAGAGAGGTCGATAGTGCTGTCTTCAAAGCCACGTATCTCAAAGCACATGAAACAATCTACATTGGGGGGGGGGCTTCACACTGGAGGAAGAGGCAAGGAAAACTACATACCACTTTCTCTTCTGCATTTTCCTTGACAATTAAGACCTCTGCACTTTCATGACCACGCATCCCTCCTCTGTCCTCTAGATTTCATCCACAAAAGGTGGTGGGTTAAAGGATTCTCTCTTGCATTCATCTCTTTCCTTCCTCTGGCACTGAAACACCAAGGCACCTGTTTCATATTGGCAGCCAGGAAAAGCAGCAATAAAGAGATTGGGGGGAAGAACTGAGTCACAAAACTCAGCCAAGGACATCCAGGCAGTTACAGAATTTGTATTATTATTATTATTATTACTGCTACTCCGTTCGTCCCACTTAATAGCCCAAAGAGGCTCTCAACACCACTTACAAAGATTTGCACAATGCAATTGCATTCAAAAAGATTTGCACCTTTTACCAAAAATAACATAGTGCTGGGTTTATTCAACATTTTTGTCCCCGTTCTTTGATTTGTCTGCTGTAGGCAGGTGGATTCCACAGGGGACGTCTGAGGAAAGGAACTCGCTGCTTTTTGCGGCTGAGGATGCTCAAGCAAAGAAGCCACTAGGCACACCCCTTCTCCAAAAATGGCCACATTAGCAGATCTGCAAGAGAACGGGAACTCCTCTCCCTTCCAGACTGGCACATCAGCCTTGCAGAAATGGAACACCACACATCCCACTTAGGTGAGGGAAAAGATATTTTGCACATGCTCAGGGGCATTCTGTTCTTTACCACTTTGCACTGAAAAACAGGCTCCATGGTAGGAGCTCTGGAGTCATAGCAGGAGCTGTCTCTGACGGGGAAACATATTAATTTAGCAAAATCCAGCCTCACCCATGTGGAACCAGGAGTTCCTCACTAAGGCAGCACTCCACTGGCCAGCTCCACCTGGTCCATCCCTCCCTTTTCTCTCCTCCTCCTCTTCCAGCCCAGTTTTGTTCACCTTGATGAGTTCTTCAGAGGGAGACAGGGGGCATCCTCCGGTCCCCCGCCCTCTCCAGCGTCGTCTGCCGCCACGTCCAGCCACTATCAGCTCCTCCATTGTAAATGCATTGTGTGCTGGCTTTGAAGCAATTATCTGGCTGTGGCAGAGCCTTGGAGGAGCTTTGTGTGAGGGAGACAGCAGCATCTCAGGCGCTCATCTTATCAGCCTGGTGTTAGGTTAATGAGTTTTATTGAATTCCATTCCCCGTGCATATGAATGGGCCTCCAGCAAGAGGGAGTGACAGCCGGCCAGACGGAGCAAAGGTCGGGGCCCCTCTTGGCATCCACCTCACCGCCCAGGACTGCACAGGGGTTGCAATGGGAGGTGGGCGAGTCCCTTCACTGCGGCAGAGCAAGGAAGATGGTGAGACCAGGGCTGTCTTAAGAAGCTGCCCTTCTCCCCACTGTGACTATTATTGTCTTCCTCATCAGAAACTATACTCCAATGATGAGAAACAACTTGTTTCGGGTGTCCTGGAAACTTTTGTCAGCCTGGTGCTCTCCAGGAGTTCGGAACTACAACTCCCATTAGCCCCAGTTAACAGGACCATACAGTTGCGTTCTCTAGTGCGGATGGGAGTTGTAGTCCAAGGCATCTAGAAGGCACCAAACTGATGAAGGCTAGTTTGGAGGACACACCAGCAGGGGCGGAGGAAGGAGGGTGCAGTGGGGCGGTCCACCCCGGGTGTCACCACGGAGGGGGGTGGCATAATGCCAGGCAGCACTCATTGCGGGGCCTGCAGTGCGCCCTAGCCACTCATCTCTCCTGGGAGTGACGCAGTGGCTTAGGCACCCGCAGGCTCCGTGCTGCCTCAAACGGTCTGCCCACCGCCTCCCCCTCAGCTGCAGACTCCTCGGAGACCCCACAGAGTTTCCTGCCCTGGGTGGCCCCGCCTCTGGGTGTAGGGCAGGTCCACCACCCCAGGCACCCAATCGGCTTGCTCTGCCACTGCACACCAGTCAGGTGATTAGGCCAGAATATTTATTGCCTCCCTCCCGTGAAGAATGATCCACAAACTACCCACATAACTGGTTTGACAAAATTCTGCAAATTCTTTCTCTTCTGTAAACCCACCTCTTATCCTCACAATCAAAATGAAGCTTAAGTGTGAGTAATTCCATTTGCACATTGTTCATTTCTTGGCCCCTTGAAAATTTAGACTGGCATCTCAAAGCAGGGTCAGTTAGGTGGAGGTGTCTCTGCAAAGTGTCTTATACAGCAATCACACTCACTGATAGGGGAGAGAAAAGACAGACAGACAGACAGACAGACAGACAGACAGACAGACAGACAGAGAAACCTCCCGTGTTAACATGGCAAGAAAACTCAGCCTCAGGGCTGACCTGAAATTATTGAAACCATCTGTTGTGTGGTGGTTGCAGACATCACATCATTCATGTATAGCCCCATTAACAGGGGACCCAGAATGCTGGTGTCCTTTTCTGATTCTGGAATCTAATTATGGATTCACTTTCTCCAAACTGAATTGTGGACCCTAAAACTACATCTGTACATGCTGGGAAATAAGAGGAGCAGAAGTGGTTGCCTTGGTTCATCTCATCTAACCCAGTATTGTCTACACCAGGATTTCCCAAACTTAGGCCTCCAGCTGTTTTTGGACAACAACTTCAATCTTCTTCTTCTTCAGCAATCACTTGTAGTCAAGTAAGATGGTCTTCCATGAACACAGCCTTAACAGTGAGTCCATAAGTGACTGTGGAGGCCAATTCTGGATCCAAACGTCTTTCCACAGTGGGGACATAGGTTTCTGGGTGGGAGTTGATCACAGTGAGGGTTTGCCAAGCTTGCCTTCCTCTTAGCATGTCTCGCCCTTTCGTCCTGAGTTCAAGTATCTGCAAAGTCTATGACACCTTTGGTAAAGGCTGTTCTCCAATTGGAGCACTCGCAGGCCAGTGTTTCCCAATTGTCAGGGTTTATACTACATTTTTTTAGATTTGCCTTGAGAAAGTCTTTAAACCTCTTTTGTTGACCACCAGCATTACGCTTTCCATTTTTATGTTCAGAATAGAGTAGTTACTTTGGAAGACGATAATTAGGCATCCGAAAAACATTACCAGTCCAATGAAGTTGATGTTGAAGAATCATCACTTTGACACTGGTGACCTTTGCTTCTTCCAGTACACTGGTATTAGTTCGCCTGTCTTCCCAAGTGATGTGTAAAAAATTTTGGAGATACCATTGATGGAATTTTTCAAGGAGCAGGGCCAGTGGTCAGAGATGATGGGAACTGTAGTCCAAAAACAGCTAGAGACCCAAGTTTGGGAAACCCTGGCCTACACTGACTAGCAGCAGCCTGCTGGGTTCCAAATGAGGAATACTATGTCCAGTTCTGGGTGCCACAATTTAGGAAGAATATTGACACTCTGAAATGTGTGCAATAGAGGGTGACCAAGATGATCAAGGGTCTGGAAACCAAGCCATATGAGGAATAGTTGAAAGAGTGGGGTATCTTTAGCCTAGAAAAGAGGAGACTGAGAGGAAATTTGAGAGTCATCTTCAAATATCTCAAGGGCTGTCACATGGAAGAGGGAACAAGCTTGTTTTCTCCTGCTCTGGAGGGCAGGACTCAAACCAATGGCTTCAAGTTACAAGAAGGGAGATTCCAACTAAACATCAGGAAAAACTTTCTGACAGTAAGAGCTGTTCATCAGCGGAACGGCCTCCCTCTGGAGCTGGTGGTCTCTCTTCCTTGGAGATTTTTAAGCAGAGGTTGGGTGGCTATCTGTCATGGATGCTTTAGCTGAGATTCCTGCATTGCAGGGGGTTGGACTAGATGACCCTCAGGGTCCCTTCCAATTCTATGATTCTGTGATTCTATGATTGAATCTGAATCTGTGGTTCTGCCTTTGTGGAGGGAGTTGAAGGATGTTCCCTAACAGAAACAGGGAGAAGCTCCCTGCAACAGCTGCCACCAGTCTGCTTCTTCTGAGCAGTTTCAGAGTGGAAAGTCAATAGCCACAAAAGGAAATGGGCTCAACAGAGGAGCAATCTTTAGAAACTTCTCATCCCTCGGAAGCCCAGGGAGCAACGTGACTTGCTAAAGGTGACCCCCAGAATCCGTGTTCCTCCCTTCCCTGCTCCGCCACCGCTGCCTGCCAGAGGATCCTTCCCTCCCGAACGTGTTTATTTCCACCCAGGCTGCTTTGTAATTTCATTATTTATCTCCCGTTTAGCCTTTGACAGATCAAAGCCTCAGCCGAGGCAAAGCAAGTTGTGGCATGCATGCAAACAAGCCTGATACATAATTAATTACCATAGAACAGTTTCATTAGGAGATGGTGTTACACGGCTGTTTGTCTTAAAAATTTAAGCTGTGTAAAGAGAACAAGGAAAAGTATGTCTTTGCCGTTCAGCCTGCGGTTGTATGACAGCTCTGGGGCAGGCAGGGAGAGGAGGGGGGGTTCAGGGGCGGGAGATGGAGAAACAGGCCATACACAACCCAGCTGCTTTATGGAGGTGAGCTTCAGCCAAGTGGCCCTGCAGGTGAGCTACCTGTCTGGAAGAGGAGGCCTCTTGGGAGATGCTCAAGGAACTTCCTGCTCATTCGCTCCAGGTTGCAGCTCAAATTCACTCAGTACAGAGTACCATCACCTCTTCTTTCTTTCTTTCCTTTTTTGCTACCCATTACCCCCCTTTTTGGGATGCGGGTGGCACTGTGGGTTAAACCACAGAGCCTAGGACTTGCCGATCAGAAGGTTGATGGTTCAAATCCCCTTGATGGGGTGAGCTTCTGTTGCTCGGTCCCTGCTCCTGCCAAGCTAGCAGTTCGAAAGCACATCAAAGTGCAAGTAGATAAATAGGTACCACTCCGGTGGGAAGGTGAACGGCATTTCCGTGCGCTGCTCTGGTTCGCCAGAAGAGGCTTAGTCATGCTGGCCACATGACCCGGTAGCTGTACGCCGGCTCCCTCGGCTAATAAAGCAAGATGAGTGCCGCAACCCCAGAGTCGGCCACAACTGGACCTAATGGTCAGGGGTCCCCTTTACCTTACCCCCCTTTCTGTACTGGCATCCATGGCACCTTTATCAAGCGCATTTGGATTTATTTATATTAACCACAACAAATATATAAAGATAGCTATAGATTCCAACAAACATCATGAAGAACTTTCTGACAACAACAACAACAACAACAATAATAATTTATTATTTATACCCCACCCATCTGGCTGGGTTTCCCCAGCCACTCTGGGCGGCTTCCAACAAAATATTAAAATACAGTAATGCATCAAACATTAAAAGCTTCCCTAAACTTAAGAGCTGTTCAACAGTGTCCCTCGGGAAGTGGTGGACTCTTCTTCCTTGAAGGTTTTTTACGCAGACCTTGGCTGGCCATCTGTCATGTATGATCTAATTGAGATTCCTGCACAGCAGGGGGTTGGATTAGATGACCCTCAGAAGTGCCTTCCAACTCTATTTTGATTCTGTAGTGATAGATAGATGAGATAGAGATAGAGATAGAGATAGAGATAGAGATAGAGATAGAGATAGAGATAGAGATAGAGATAGAGATAGAGATAGAGATAGAGATAGAGATAGAGATAGAACCCTGGTCTCCCACATCCTAGTCGGACACTCTAACCACTTTACTGCACAGGCTCTCTCATAACAGTGCCCCGTGTCCTGAATATAGCCAGTTAAGACTTATTCGTCAGCAAGATCGAAAGTGTCAGGGACTGGACTGAGGAAAAACAGTGGAGACCGCGTGCTCCCCCATCCTCCTGCACTTCACAGAGAAGAGAAAGTACAGTATAGATTTAGAACAGTGGTTTGCAGAAGGTCACAGTTCAGAGGCTGCAGTGGGGAGAAGCTGGGAAATATTCATAGAATCATAGAATCATAGAATCATAGAGTTGGAAGAGACCACAAGGGCCATCGAGTCCAACCCCCTGCCAAGCAGGAAACGAGAGGAGCAGCAGGAAGAAGAAGCGCAGGGGGGAGACAGCTGACAGACTCAGTGTCCTTGGAAAGCATGCCAGACAGCCCCTCTCTCCCAGGTCCCAGCAGGTATTGAGGGTAGGAGAACAGAAAGCTAAGAGGCAGAAAGAACAGATCAGCTGGCGTAGGGGTGACAAATAATAGGAGAGGGGGGGTGGGATTTTACTCGGAGCAATGCCATTACTGCAAGGGAGGCACTTTTCAAAGCCTCTCTTTGAATATTGGATAAAAGACTTGTTAAGAACTCTTCTTGTTTATCTACTTCTTGGCTGCCCACCACAGGAGGGAACAGATTACCTGAAGCCTGACAGAAGGTGGCTGTATGGTGGTACTTCAGGGACATTTATTTTAATAGAAACCACCCACAAAAGTACAAAGATCAAATGTGATTTCAAGCTCGCTGGCTCTTCTTCAGTCTGGGCCAGGAGAATTAATCCTCTCACGGCTACAGGCCGCATCTCAAGTCCACGCACTGCATCAAAATACTTACCCACATTCAGACATGACTTGAAGCCATGCCTTCGCCAGCAAATTGCAAAGGCTCGTCTGGGAACTTTCAGCCTCAGCCTCAGCAACAAGACTGATGTTCCAAGTCTGGTTCCAGAATATGACAAGATCAGGCAGTTGAGGTGCCAGGGTCTCAAGACCAACAGAGGGGGGCACCTGCCCTAACAGCTCTCCTGTATCCACTGTGCAGCCAGGGAAATGAGATACAACAACTTAATAGAAATTGTAGTTTGCATGCCCTGCCTTCTAGACTTTTTATTGGGGGGGGGGTTCAGTTAGGGGCTTCCAAAATCCTGGAGCCAGCACTGGGATGCATCATAGTCCAGGTGTACTGAAGTATTTGATTTTTTAAATGACCCAATTTTCTTTATATATCACAATTATTTATATCCCACCTTTTCTAAAAATCCTTTAAATCAAAGAGACTGAAACCAGATCCAGGCACTCTTGGAGGATACTGATTATCTAGAGCCATTTCAATCAGGGTTTCGGCTTGGTTTCAGCATAGAAACTGTTTTGGTGACCCTGTGTGATGATGATGACAGACAGGGGAAAGGTGTCGCTGTTAATTCTCCTCGACCTCTCAGTGGCTTTCGATAGCACCAAGCACAGATATCCTTCTGGAGTGGCTGTCCAAGTTAGGAGTGGGTGGCACCACTTAGCAGTAGTTCTGGTCCTGTTTGGAAGTTTCATTTACAGAGGGTGATGCTTGGGGAGTGCTATTTGCTCCTGTGGGGTTCCTCAGGGTTTGATTTTGGCCCCCACGCTGTTTTATATGTGAAACCAGTGAGGGGTGTTATCCGGGGGTTTGGAGTACGTTGTGTTAGCAATATGCTGAAGATGTTAGATTTCCTGCTCCATGATTGCAGTCATGGGATTTTTGTCTATCACATGAGGTGTATGTTCTGACTCCACAAAGTGGGAAGTGATGGAGAGAGGATGTTTGGGTTACTGTGTTCCATGAAGTGGGACTATTGTCCTTTGTTCTTTCTCTTTCCTGTCTGATGCTAGAGAGAGAGGGAGCCATGTTGCAGTGCTCCATGTTTGTTTATATGTAAATAAAGTTGATTAGCCAACATGCTAAGTTGCTGAGGTCTGTCACGCAGCTGCACAAACTCTGCAGATCCCTAAGTGTGCCGATGTCTGTTGGCATCAGTCGCTGTGATGTTTGGGCAGAAGAAAGCTTTTGAAGCTCCCGAACAACCAACCAGGAGGGAGAGAACATGCCAGTCAGGCATGTGTCTCTGCCAGAGTCCTACTCGAGTGTAGGACGAGCTCCTGACAGAAGACACATGGCTCTGCTTCTCCTTTACATCTGCAAGTGTTGCGGTAGATGTGCTGGACCGCTGTCTTGCCTCAGTAACAAGAGCCAACAATCTGAAGCCCAATCCTGATAGGACACTGCTAGCGGGTGGTTCCCTAGACCTGATGGATGATGGGTGGGTGCCTACACTTGATGGGGTCACACTCCCTTTGAAGCAGCAGGCAAGTAAATTGGGAGTGGCTTCCATCAGCTTCAGATAGTGGCCCAGAAGCAAAGGTAAATGTAAAGAACCCCTGGACTGTTAAGTCCAGTCAAAGGTGACTATCTCGCTTTCAGGCCAAGGAGCCAGTGTTTGTTCATAGACAGCTTCCTGGGTCATGTGGCCAGCATGACTAAACTGCTTCTGGAGCAACGGAACTCCGTGACAGAAGCCAGAGCGCACGGAAATGCTGTTTACCTTCCCACCACAGCGGTATCTATTTATCTACTTGCACTGGCATGCTTTCGAACTGCTAGGTTGGCAGGAGCTGGGACAGAGCAACAGGAGCTCACTCCATCATGGAGATTTGAACTGCCAACCTTCCAACTGGCAAACCGAAGAGGCTCAGTGGTATAGACCACAGCGCCACCCGCTACACCCACCCAGCTGCAGCCCTATCTGGACAAGGATGGCTCTGGTAACCTCTGCCTCTGAAGACGGTTCAGAAACTTCAGCTGGTGCAGAATTCAGCAGCTAGGTTGCTCACTGGGCAAGACGGTGTGAGCATATTACACCGACTGTGGCTTGAATGCACTGGCTACCAGTTAGTTTTCTGGGCTTGAGTCAAAGTGCTGGTTTTGGCCTATAAAGCCTTAAGCAGCTCAGGACCGCAAAACCTCAAGGATCACCTCTCCCCATATGAACTGACCAAGACCCTGCAATCATCCCCTGAGGCCCTTATTTGTGTGACTCCTCTGTGAGAGGTTTGGAGGGCAGCAGCACAAGAACAGGCCTTTTTTGCGGTGGCTCCCTGTTAGTGGAATGCTCTCCCTAGAGAGGCGCACCTGGTACCTTCGTTCCATATCTTCAGGCACCAGGCAAAAACATTCCTCTTCCCCCAGGCTAATAGTCTATGGCCTTTAAAACTGTGGTGGGGTTCTTGTTTTCGGTTGTTATGATGGTATGAATTTTTGTGTTTTAAGTTGTAAACCCCTCTGTGATCGTTGGACTGAGCTGGCTCCTTGTAGGGATCACCCCATTGATACCTTTGAAAAGGTCTCTGTCTGTTTAATCTCTGCACCCTTCATTCAGCCTGAGCTACAATGAAAGCTCTTCCATTAACTTGCCTTTGGTCGCATTTGCCCCTTGCTGGCCTCCTCTCCTAGCTTTCTCTTCTCTCGGTTCACTCCCTGCTGTCAGCTTGACATGGCAGTTTTCTCAGGGCAATGATCTGCCTCTCCGGTTTCTTTTATAATGTGAGATCATCTATTTATTTACTTCATAGAATTTATACACTGCTTGCTTGTAAAAAATAAATATTTCAAAGCAGCTTACTAAGAGATGAAAACAATACAATTTTCAGCAACAACAGTAAAAGCAACTATCTGAAACGTTCAGAAAAGAAAATCAGCAATAAGATTAAAACAGATTAAAATACGCATCAACATTCTACATGTCTGGGTAGGCAAAATGTTTTTAGGTAAAGGTAAAGGGACCCCTGACCATTAGGTCCAGTCGTGGCCGATTCTGGGGTTGCGGCGCTCATCTCGCTTTATTGGCCGAGGGAGCCGGCGTACAGCTTCCGGGTCATGTGGCCAGCATGACTAAGCCACTTCTGGTAAACCAGAGCAGTGCATGGAAACGCCGTTTACCTTCCCACTTGCGCTTTGACGTGCTTTCGAACTGCTAGGTTGGCAGGAGCAGGGACCGAGCAACGGGAGTTCACCCCGTCGCGGAGATTCAAACCGCCAACCTTCTGATCGGCAAGTCCTAGGCTCTGTGGTTTAATCCACAGCGCCACCCGCATCCCAAAATGTTTTTAGCAGGTGCTAAAAAGAGTACAGCGAAGTCACCTGCCCGGTGTCAATAGGCAGGGAGTTCCAGGGAAGATGCTGCCACACTAAAATGTTGATGCTTAACAACTGCAGAACAGGTATTATTCGGCACCATGCATTCTGTTGAGATGGTATGCATATTTTTTCAAAAGCACCAACACAAAAGTGGCTCCCTGTTTGTGGAGCAGCACCTCTTTCACCTCCTTTCTGATCTCATCTGTGACTGCACCAATCTTGCCCAACTTTGCTTATTATCTGTGTGTGTGTTTTTTTCTAATTCTATTAAGAGATGGCCAGGAGAAAGAACATCCATTTCGGATTAACAAGGTTATTAGCACTTAATTATGTGAGGTGTCTGTAATTGAAAAGGGAACAGGCGGCACTCCATCAATATCCCCAGACTCTCTAAACTCCTTGGGGCTAAATCTGTAGGTTTCTCTTTTTCTTCTTTTTTTTGAAAAATATTATTCACAGGGATATGAAACTATAAATATTAAAACATCCTGCAAAAAAAAAAAAAGAATTACAAAGAGAGCGCAAGGGAGGGTTGTGCTTCCCCTCTGGATATTCCAATGCGTGGGAGGCTCTCGCGTTTACAAATATTCATTAAGGAGGATCTGCTAAGTACCACCATAGCTCACAGAAAGCGGGAGGGGGGTGTTAATTATCCGGGGGAGGGGGATTCAGAGTAAATATTTTTGTAAATTTTCCCTGTGAACATCTCCACGCATATAATCCCAAGCAGAAACAGGCACGTCCAGCCCCTTGCTCCTGGGGGGGCAGATGGAGAAGGCGAAATTAAGATGCTGCCGCAGCCTTCCATATGAAGGTAGGTGGGGGGAGGGAGGTTTCAGGGACTGAGGTTTGCCTGGAGGAAACGTACCCCCAGGTAGGGAAACTTTGCAAGAGCGAGGGCCCCTGAAAGGGGGAGGCGAGGACGTAGCCGGTGGGGAACAGGAAGCGGGGCGGGGTTATTCAAGTAAATAAATAAAAATACTTAACTAAAAGTAGAAGCTGTCGATTTTGACCGATTGTTCTGAGCACTTGGGGTCAAAAGGAAGTTATTTAAAACAACTGTTGTTGAGACATTACAATCTGAAGTTGCTAGACAGACAAGTGGGTGTCTTGCTCCCTCCCCTATCCACCATGGCACCTCCTACCTCTTCAGGTACCCCTGCCCGCCTCCCCACACCCGCAGAAAACATGCCCGCAGCTGCAGCATCCATCCAACCTCCTTCGCTTTGCATCAAACTCGCATCTGGCGCACTGCAGCTCCGGCCACGCACGAGCCAGGCGAAGGCGCCCAGGCAGGTGGGCTCCCGCACCTGGATTGGCGTTTGCTGCCATCTGCTGGCTGCGCGGCAGGTTGCAGGGGCGCAGAGCCGGCTTGCAAGAGGGCGACTGCAGAGCTGCCTGGGCAGCGGTCCGTCCCAAAGGCTCAGGTTGCACGCGCGCAACTCCCTGCAGGTTTTCGTTATGCAAATAGCAGCCCCAAGCGAAGCCGGAGCAGCCTCCCGCGGGGGTGGAGGGAGGCGGAGTAGAGCTGAACTCAGGCATAGGCAAACTCAACCCTCCAGATGTTTTGGGACTACAACTCCCATGATCCCTAGCTAACAGGACCAGCGGTCAGGGATGGTGGGAAATGTAGTCCCAAAACATCTGGAGTGCCAAGTTTACCTATGCCTGGTTTAACTCTTTCTCTCCCTGCTACAAGTCTTCTGCCTTAAATTTTTTAACTAATAACTTAGTTTTATTTCTGTTTAATTTAAATCCTGCCACTTCCCCAAATTTTTGAATCTTTTCTATAACTCCAGGGAGAGAGTTTTTTTGGATCTTCCACTGTAATCACTAGATCGTCAGCATATGCTTTCAATTTAAACTCACTTTTCCCAGTTTTTATCCCAGTGATCTCCTTGCCACCTGCTACAAGTCTTCTGAATCTAACAAAGTAAGAACGTGGCAAGGGTCTTTGCAGCTGGATCAGGTCAAAGGGAGCCCGTCCCCTGCCCAGCATTCTGTTCTCACAGTGGCCAACCAGTAGGAGTGGACTTTGGGCCTTTCAAATTTCAACGGCGTCCTGAGTGAGGCCAAAACTCAGCACACACCCCACAATTCTTCCACTCAGTTCACTACATCATAGTTGTGATGCCCTGCAATGTCCCCTGGGCCTGGTGCCCAGTGCAGAAGAACTGCCCTAAATCCACCTCTGCAACCAGAGGCTGCAGTGGAAAGCAGTGGCGTAGTGTCGGTCACCAAGGTACAGGGCAAGCTGCAAAAGGGGTGGGGCACCACAGCTCCCCTGTAGACCGACACAGGAAGCTCCACCAGTCTGGCCCAGAAACCAGCACACTGCCAGTCAAGGCTCCCGTGGCCACCTCTTCATCCACGCCGGGCACTCTGGTGACAACCCGCCATGCCTAGGGCTGCCTGATCCCACATGGGGCCTTGGCCAGGGGGGTTCTGTGGCAGCCCTGGGGCAGAAGGGGGGTGAAGGGGCCGCCCGGTGCAGTAGCAACCCAGCGCGCATGGCAGCAGCCCCAGCCAGGGTGCAAGAAGCATGCAGCGAGCTGTCCCGAGGCTAGAAAAGGCAGCCAACAGTGGTCTCCTAGTCAATGTGACACCTTTGGGACTGCTGCAGGCCACTTGCGCCCTTCTGAATGTGTGCCCAGGGCAACAGCCCCCAATACCCCCCTGCCAGCACCCTACACCACTGATGTGAAGCCCCCCCCAAAAAAAAAACAGCACCTGCACACCATAGCAACTCTGCCCACTTGCGATTCCCTCCCACAGGTATTCAGAGGCACCCTGCCTCCTCCTCCAGGGAAGGTAGGATAGTGATAGCCACTGATAACTTTATCCTCCATGAATTTGTCTAAGCCCCTTTTAATGCCATCTATTTTGATGTCCGTTACTTCTTGAGGTAGCAAATCCCATCGTTTGCTTACGCGCTGGAAGAAGGAGTCCTTTTGTTTCTCCTGAATGGTCCACCATCCAGCTATATTGGATGTTGGGTTTCTTGCCCTTTTTCTAAACTAAAGAGCGCAAAACGTTGCAACTATTCCTCATAGGGGAGTTGATTGACCCCTAGGAGCAACTTAGCTGCCTTTTCCAGCTTTGCAGTATCCTTCCTGAGGTGGGTTAACCAAAAACTGTATGCCGTAGCCCATGTGCCCCTTACCACAGATTTATAGAACGGTTTTAATCTAGGAGGTGGAATTTGCCTTTTCACGCGGGGCGTACATCTTCATCCGCCACAACTCCTCCAAGTTCTCATTCCTGCTCAGTCACTGCCAGTTCAGACCCCATGGGTTTATATGTGAAATTATGATGGATTTGCCTCCATGTGCATCACTTTACGCTTGCCAACATTGAATGGCATTTACCCGTACCATTCTTTTAGAGCTCCTCACAATCCTTTTCCATTTTAAGCACACTGAACGATTTGGTATCATTATCAAACTTGGCTACTTCACCCCTAAGTCTAGTGGGTTTGGGGGGGGTTAACAAGTTAAAAAGCACAGGCCCTGATCCTTAGGTAAAGGGACCCCTGACCGTTAAGTACAATCACGGACAACTCTGGTGTTGCAGCGCTCATCTTGCTTTACTGGCCGAGGGAGCCGGCGTACAGCTTCCGGGTCATGTGGCCAGCATGACTAAGCCACTTCTGGCAAACCAGAGCAGCACACGGAAACGCCATTTACCTTCCCGCCGGAACGGTACCTATTTATCTACTTGCACTTTGATGTGCTTTCAAACTGCTAGGTTGGCAGAAGCAAGGACCGAGCAACGGGAGCTCACCCCGTCACAGGGATTCGAACCGCCAACCTTCTGATCAGCAAGCCCTAGGCTCTGTGGTTTTAGACCACAGCCCCACCCACATCCTTAGGAGACCCCATTTCTTCCCTTCCTGCAATTGGAGTACTGTCCATTTATTCCAACACTCTTCTTCTTTAATCATCAGTCATAAAAGGACCAATCGCCATCATTACATGTCTTTAGGCACCAGGCAAAAACATTCCTCTTTACCCAGGCCTTTAGCCATTACATAATTCATGGCCTGTTAAAGTTGGGGCAGGGGGAGAGTGACTGATATTGTGCTTATTTTTTATTATACTGCCTGTTATAATGCTTTTTAATATGTTTTTATTAATGATGTTCCATAAAATGTGTTCTTATTGGTATACACCACCCTGGGATCTTTTGATAAAGGAAGGTATATAAATTGAAATAATAATAATAATAATAATAATAATAATAATAATAATAATAATAATAATATCTGCTATTTTCATTTCAAGGGCAGCTCCCATTTGCAAATAGCAGCTTCAGAGGGGCTGCTTTTATGATGACTGTGACCGGAAGAAAAAGAGTTAAAACTTCCCTTAGAAAGGGCTGTGGCTCAGAAGCAGAGCACCTAGTTCATATGCAGAAAGTCTCAAATTCAATCCATGTTATCTCTAGGTAGGGCTGGGAGGGACTCCCATCTGCAGCAGATAGAAGTCCAGAAGCAGAGGTGAGGAGGACGGCCAAGAGGCACAAACGGGTAAAGCTGGAGAAAAGCCACATGTCACTCCACCTGCTGCTGTGACAAGCTCCCCTTCCCCCTGGTCTCCCAGAACCAGGAGACGCATGAAAAGGGCAGAGGAGAAGGTGGCTTCACACAGGTGCAGTATCAGATTGCTTGGGGGAAACCCTGGAGAGGTAGGGACTGCAAGGAGGCAGGACCAAGCGCAGTTGCTGTGCTCATTAGGACTGACACTCCTGTGCAGATCCTGTTTTTGCTAATAACTTGCCTGGTGTGATTTACTGCTGGCTTGCTCCTGTCCGTCAAGCTAATGTGAGGGGATGTGGCTGAGGAGGTGTGGCCCGTGGAGACCCCTGAGGGGCCAGTTGGAGAGGTCTGAGCAGCCACATTTGGTACCACTGCCTCTTCCAGTTCCTCACCACGCTTCCAGTCCTGCATCAACTTTCCAAAGAGGTCCTGCACCCCCTAAAAGATCTGGGAAGCCTTCCCACACACAACATCCATCTTCCTCCTGGAGCATCCCTTATTTCTTCGCAGGCTCATTTGATATGTTGATGACAACCTGGAGCGTTCCACCCCCTAACATGGCTGTAATTGTAGAGCATCTGCTCCCAACAGTGACTGATGAGCCACCGACTCTGACATCAGCAAGAGCTATTAGAGAGGGTGGCAGCGGCAGCAGCAACTGAGAGCCAAAGGCAAAGGGGTAGCCTATCCAGAGTTGCTGTTTTCCAACTCCAGCATGAAAGGAAGTGCACCGAGGCCCCAGAACTCTCCAAGGTGAATTAATGTATAAACCCCTGCCACTGAAAAAGGAGGGACACAGGTGGCGCTGTGGGTTAAACCACAGAGCCTAGGACTTGCTGATCAGAAGGTCGGCGGTTCGAATCCCCGTGACGGGGTGAGCTCCCGTTGCTCAGTCCCTGCTCCTGCCAAGCTAGCAGTTCGAAAGCACATCAAAGTGCAAGTAGATAAATAGGTACCGCTCCAGCGGGAAGGTAAACAGTGTTTCCGTGCACTGCTCTGGTTCAGCAGAAGCAGCTTAGTCATGCTGGCCACATGACCGGGAAGCTGAACACCGGCTCCTTCAGCCAATAAAGCAAGATGAGCGCCACAACCCCAGAGTCGGCCACGACTGGACCTGATGGTCAGGGGTCCCTTTTACCTTTACCTTTACTGAAAAAGGATGGGTGGCAGACCACTGAGCCTTGGCCAAGGCTTCCCTGTGCTTATTCCATGCCTGGCTCTTAAGCCGATGGAAATACCTTTAAAAATATTAATCGGAGGTTGAGTCTAGAAAAATTCCACTGTATACACTTCACTCTGCTTCTGGAAGTAGCAGATGACCACTGTATTGCCCACTGCATGCAACACCAGTCAATCTTGCTGGTCCAGATGGCTTGATGCGGTCATCCAAAAAGAGGACCGTTTAAATACTCCGCCATCTTGGCTGCTGCTCTGTCCTTGCATGAAAATGTTTCTTCCTGTTTTTTGGCACAGTAGAAGCATTCCAACATCTCAGATGGGCTTCTTTAGTTTGTCAATAGCAAGCTGACTTTCAGCCATTTGCTGTTGCTTGCATTTCTTTATGTCCCGGTAAGCTTGGACAACCCTGTCTCTTTCTTCCTGCACGATCCTCTGGCGACCAAGGGATGCATGTAATCTTAGCAACTTGGGGGTTCTGTAATCTTCTCTTAACTTTCCTCTGGGATTCAGAGTAGAAGGACTAGTATGGGAATGGTCTCGGAGGCAATTACACCAAATAAATATATTTATATTGGGGGAAAATAAAAATAATAACCGGCTAGAGGCAGGAGGGGCAAGGCAGCCAAAACCAACCACCACACCAAAGCAAATCCATCTCTGCCAAACTCTGCCGACACATGATCCCCTTTCCAGGGGGACCACCAGGGCAAGACCAGAACTCTGGGTGACAACATCATAGACAATATAGCAGAAACAGCAGCTACGCCGTCTCCCAAGGCAATTCCAAATCAAAGACCGTTCTCCCATGTTGCCATATAGAGTTCCCAATACCGTTTGGAGGTTAAATTGCAATTGAAACATTGAAATTGGGAGTCACCCCAGACAATTCCAGTCAGAAGGCATGGTTGAGACTAGGGATGGGAGATATGTATCATTCAAAACAGGTCTGAAGTCCATATTGCAATATCGGTTTCATAGTTTTTGACCCGACAGTAATCATGGTGTGGGTGTGTGGGTGTGGGTGTGATGCAAAAATCACAATGTGGGAGAAACCATGAAGCAAGTCAATGCTTCTACATAGCTCCATCCTTATTTCAAACATTGTGGTATATCAGTGTATTGTGGTGTTTAGCTGGTGATCTACCGTGATGATGAAAACCAGACATTGCCCAGCCCTAGTTGAGACCTAGGAAAGATGTAGGCCAAGCTGTCACAGCTAAGCTGCACATCTGGGCTGGGGGGTCTCATCCCCCAAGTGTCTTCTCCTAGCTGAGGCACAGGGAACACCTGTCGTCTTCCAGGTGGTTCTGGACTCTACAACTCCCAGCAGCTGACCTGACTCAAGATCCAGACATGATGGGAGTTCTAGTTCAACAGTATCTTGGAGGACCTCCTCTGTCCCCCAGCCCTGAGCTAGCTGGCAAGTGGCCTTTCCCACTCCGGCATGTTTCTATGGAGGTGGTTTGGAGAAGGAAGATGGTGGTGGTGGGGGAGGAACTCTGGGCGATGTTGTGCACTGAGGACTAAGCCCTTAATCTTACCTAAACACATTACTGATGAGCTCATCAACAAAAATCTAATTATTATGTGTGAGGCCAAGCTTAATTGCTTGTCCTTGACATGCATAATGTACCACATAAGCCTATTACCCAGTGTAAGCCTATTATTATTATCATCCGGCTTCCTGTCAAAAGTATAAAAGTAAAACAGTTAAACATTGGGGGGCGGGGGCGGGGAATAATGCCGCACAATTAGCAGCCAAGCCGTCATACAAGAGATCTCAATTCTCAATAGTGTATGGATTTTACCCTCGCATTCCCTCAGGTGCATCAGACAAAATGAGCAACAGGAATACCCTAGAGCCTCTGTCATTTACCACACACACACACATACACACACACACACACACACCCCAAAAAAATTACAGAGCGGCCAGGAGGTGCACTTAAACTCTCACACCCCTCAAGTGCAGCAGAGTGATAAATCCAGGATGACATACCATCTCCTAAGTTCTGTACTAAGGGAGAGTAGAATCTACCCACAAACATGCATAACTCCCTTCCTGATCGGATTACCTGGTTCTCAAGTGTACAGAAGTGTAGGCAAGGTGTGTTGAGGGGCACCTAATCCACAACATGTGAGATGGGGCATGCACCTTAATGAGCTGTTGGCTGATTTTCAGTCCCATCAAGTTTGCAGACAGGTCTTGATAACAGGACAGCACAAGGAGGCTTGGGAAGAGGGAGGAGTCTAGGGAAATGATGTCACAATGGAGAAGCAAGACCATCTTTGGTGGGGTGCCTCTTCTAGCCAAGAGGGTGGTTGTTTTGAGGTGGGGGGAGCAAGTTGGGTGGAAAGTCAACCCTTGGCTTCCCCTCCTTCATCACTTCCTGAGATAACCTCTTCCCTTTGATTTAATAAAATTTTATGACCAGCCAAATCCTTTACCTCTTCCATTATGTCCAGAATTCAACCTTAAACTACAAGTGATATTCCAAGCCTATTACAGTGGTACCTCGGGTTAAGAACTTAATTTGTTCCGGAGGTCTGTTCTTAAGCTGAAACTGTTCTTAACCTGAAGCACCACTTTAGCTAATGGGGTCTCCTGCTGGCGCTGCGCCGCCGCTGCCATAGCTGTCAACTTTTCCCTTTTCTTGCGAGGAATCCTATTTGGAATAAGGGAATTTCCCTTATAAAAAGGAAAAAGTTGACAGCTATGTTCTGCATGATTTCTGTCCTCATCCTGAAGCAAAGTTCTTAACCCAAAGTAATATTTCTGGGTTAGCGGAGTCTGTAACCTGAAGTGTATGTAACCTGAAGCGTCTGTAACCTGAGGTACCACTGTAACGGTTTTAACTGTTTACAATGGTCTTTAAGGTAAGTTATAAATTTTCCCCATTCCTTTTTAAACTTTTGGTCTTCCTGATTTCTAACTCTTCCGGTCGTTTTAGCCATTTCAGCGTAGTCCATTAACTTAATCAGCCATTCTTCTCTGGTGGTGATAACCTCTTCTGTCCAGGCCTGCAAATCTTACAATTTGCAAATGTGGACATTATTATACATAGATTGTAGGCTCAGTGGACAGAGGCTGCATTGCCTCCATGTTGAGTACAGCATCGAGCTCAAAATTAAGAACCGTCACATGAAGGCTCTGCCACCTTCAACCTTTGAATCCCCCTTGCCAAATAAAACCCAAGTTTGCCACACCCTCTCCCTCCCATCAGCTCAGTCGCAGACACCCCTCCTTGACCCGCCACCCTCGCCAACCCCGCCGCTGTGCCCACCATCCCTCTCACGCTGCTTGGCTCCTGCTCATCACTCCCTAATTAAAGCGTGCTAATGAGACAATCAGGATGCCAGCGCCGGCTGCACCGCGTCCCCACCCGTGTGCCAGTGCCGTGCAGACTTATCACCACTCGCAGGATGTTTACAATAATTTTTAATTTGTACAATTATTAATCATTTTTCTATCTGCCTCATTTGCATAATGATTAGCCTGCTCAGTGTTTGCTATGACTGTGAATGACAGCATTTTAAATTAAATTAAGATTTTAATATCCTTTCCCCCACTCTCCTTCCTATGGCTAAGGCTAATCAAAGTCGACCGGCGATGCCGGTTTTGAAGGCAGCAGCTGCCTTTCCAAAAATAACACTCAAAGGGACATGGATGGCAACTGGGCGAGCGGCTGGCACACGGAAAGCGCAATGCCACCCCAGAGCCAAAGACTGGCAACATCTCTGCGGCCAGCCCAGGGGCGGAGGAAGTGGGGGTGCAGATCGCCCCGGGTGTCACCACTGAGGGGGGTGACAAAATGCTGGGTGGCACTCACCGCGGGGCCTGCAGCGCGCTCGAGCCACGCATCTCTCCTGGGAGAGATGTGGTGGCTCGGGTGCGCACAAGCTCTGCGCTGCCCAAACAGTCCACCCACTGCCTCCCCCCCCCCAGCTGCAGGGCGGCTGAGTGGGAGGAGGCAGGCCCCACGGTGCACCCCGCCCCTATGGGAGGCTCACCCCGCCCCTGGGCACACTGCCCCAGATGCCCAAGCAGCTTCCTCCGCCGCTGGGTCAGCCTCTCCACACAGGAATTTTTTCCCAGGGAGAACAGGGGACCATAAGGCCCAGAGCAAGCTGTCAAAAGTCATTCTACAGAACCAAGGGCCTCCTAAGGGCCTCTTTCTTTCTTTCTTTCATCTTTGAAATCATTTTTATTTGATTTTACCAATACAAAGTGATAAAAATCCAAATATATATCCATATACAGTGGGACCTCTGGATACGAACGGGATCCGTTCTGGAGCCCCGTTCGCATCCAGAAGCGAACACAACCCGTGTCTCCCCATGCACGGGTCGCAATTCGCCGCTTCTGCGCATGCGCGTGATGTCATTTTGACTGTCTGCGCATGCGCGAGCGGCGAAACCCGGAAGTAACACATTCCGTTACTTCCGGGTCGCCGCGGAGCACAACCCGAAAGCGCTCAACCTGAAGGAACTTCAACCCGAGGTATGACTGTACAGATATTTCTCCGAATCTCAGGACTTCCCCCACCCCCACCCCCTCCATGGAGTCCCATTTTAAACAATCAAAACTGCATCTTCTTCCAAACTCTAACTTTTATTTCAATCCATATTGTCCATGGCCATTGTTACGCTACAAGTGAAATCAAAATCCTACCAATGTTTCCATCGGCTTACAGTGGCCTCTTAGATAACTTATAAATTTTCCCCATTCTTTTGTAAAGCTTTTGTCCTCTTGGTTCCTGAGTTTTCCAGTCAGCTTTGCCATTTCAGCATAGTCCATCAACTTGGTTTGCCATTCCTCTCTGGTAGGAGGGACCTTGTCTTCTTTCCATCTCTGGGCTAGTAGCATCCAGGCAGCTGTTGTTCTGTACATAGAAAGCCTTTTCTGATCCTTTGGAATGTAGGCACCTGTAATTCCTAATAAAAAAGGTTCTGGTTGTTTTTTTTAATAAAAGTTATTTTCAACAAAAGGGCCTCTTTCAATCCATACAGCATTTAGCACCAGGTAAGTTTAGTACTGCCAACCTAGCAGTTCAAAAGCACATCAAAGTGCAAGTAGATAAATAGGTACCGCTCCAGCGGGAAAGTAAACAGCATTTCCGTGCGCTGCTCTGGTTCACCAGAAGCGGCTTAGTCATGCTGGCCACATGACCCGGAAGCTGTACGCCGGCTCCTTTGGCCAGTAAAGCGAGATGAGCGCCGCAACCCCAGAGTCGGCCACGACTGGACCTAATGGTCAAGGGTCCCTTTGCCTTTAAGTGTCTATCAGTAGCAGGTATGTTAAAGTCCCTGGAGGCAAGAAAAGATCCAGCCAAAAATGCATTCCAGGTGAAGCTCCAGCCCTGCCATTGGGTAGTGGGGCAATCGCCTCAGGCGGTAGAACTTGGGGCAGTGGTGGCAACCCCCTCCTGCAGCTTTACTTCCTAATCCCCTGATTATTGAGCCCTAACAGAGGGAGGGGAGACTGTGCGTGTGTTCAGACATCTTGTAAAGGTAAAGGGACTCCTGACCATTAGGTCCAGTCATGACCGACTCTGGGGTTGCGGCGCTCATCTCGCTCTATGGGCCGAGGGAGCCAGCATTTGTCTGCAGACAGCTTCCGGGTCATGTGGCCAGCATGACTAAGCCGCTTCTAGCAAACCAGAGCAGCGCACGGAAACGCCATTTACCTTCCCTCCAGAGTGGTACCTATTTATCTACTTGCACTTTGACGTGCTTTCGAACTGCTAGGTTGGCAGGAGCAGGGACCAAGCAACGGGAGCTCACCCCCTCACGGGGATTCGAACCGCTGACCTTCTGATCGGCAAGTCCTAGGCTCTGTGGTTTAACCCACAGTGCCACCTGCATCCCTGGTACTTGTACTTTGTACCATCTTGTACTTTGTGGTAAAACCTCTCTCTTCAGGGGCAGTTCTGGCCAGGAGAGTCAAGAGGTCCATGAAACTGAAACTGGAGGGTGCAGAAGTGCAGCCCCAAAGTTAAGAGGTGTCTGTGGCATCATCATACTTCAAGACACCATGCAAACCTGCGCCCATGCCCCTTACCCTCTGCCTCCCATCACTTATCGGTGAAAGCAAAGCAGTAAGTTGTTAAAATTAAAAAAAAAGCAATAGTAATAATGATTATGATTGCACTTAGTTCAACCGAGGCTGCCAGCCGCCAACTCTCTCCCACATACAAAGCCTACAGAGCAAACTCAGCAGAGAAACACAACGGTGAAGAGAGCAATTCCAAGGTGAGCTGATAGAAAGGAAAAGAAACACACATTCGTTCATCTGCCGAGTATTTGGGGACCTGACAGAGGGAGGAAAAGGTATTGGAATACTCCCTGAAAACATATGCTCCTAGATGTCCCTATTTGGGGGGATGTAACCCTGGTAAATCCACACACGTTTAACATTTGACACCTGTAAGCATGCTACAACTGTTGTTCCCTAGGGTCTCTAGCAGTTTCTTCCTGGCAAAAATGCATCTTGGTTTCCAGAGCATATGCCACGGATATGCATGCATGCCTATGAACACGGAGGTATGATGCAGTTCACCACCTGCTCTTTTACACACAGCAGGCAAATTTTAAAACTGTTGATAACAGATTTGTAGGACAGTTGGGTTCACAAACATATGGACTCTAGGAGAGCAATGCCAAGTGTCAGCCGAAGACATACTACTGCTCAGTGTAGACCTCAAACGGCACCACTCCCCCAGTTCACAATGCCTGAAGGAGGCCACTTCACCCCCGGCTGCATAGCAGGGCCGGCCCTCTGCAGGAGTAGCAGGTGCCTTCCAGAATGTGTGGTTTGATTAGGGGAAGGGGGCTGTCAGGAAGCGATCCTTGGCACAGGGACTGGGGTGTAGCAATCAGGACTTTGCAAAAAAAATTATTATTATTAATTATTTTTATTTTTATTACTATTATTTTATCCTGCCCATCTGGCTGGGTTTCCCCAGCCATTCTGGGTGGCTTCCAGCAAGATATAAAAACGTAACAAAACATCAAACATTAAAAACTTCCCAATACAGTGGAACCTCGGGTTAAGAACTTAATTCGTTCCGGAGTTCCATTCTTAACCTGAGGTACCACTTTAGCTACTGGAGCCTTCCGCTGCCACCACGCCGTACCGCTGCCACACGATTTCTGTTCTCATCCTGAAGCAAAGTTCTTAACCTGAGGTATTTCTGGGTTAGAGGAGTCTGTAACCTGAAGCATATGTAACCTGAAGCGTATGTAACCCGAGGTACCACTGTACAGAGCTACCTTCAGATGTCTTCTAAAAGTTCTGTAGTTCTTTATTCCCTTAACATCTGAAGGGAGGGCGTTCCACAGGGAGGGTGCCACTGCCGAGAAGGCCCTCTGCCTGGTTCCCTGTAACTTCACTTCTTGCAGTGAGGGAACTGCCAGAAGACCCTTGGAGGTGGATCTCAGTACGACATACTGGACATACTGTATCGGAGGAAATCCAAACATGGTGTGTCAAAACTTAAGGAAGGCAGAGCATGGAGCAGCAAGAGAACCAGTTGCAGACCAGCTTCCAACAAGCACACAGGCCCTGCCTGCTTTGTGCTCCAGCTGTGCCAGGCACTGGGGCTCTGAGAAATTCCACACCTCTGCTGGCAAATACAGAAGGCCTCTGGGGAGCATCTTTCATATTCAAATCACCCTTGGCAAAGAGGAGGGGGGAGAACAAAAGGAGGGATTTGTGGGCCTTAGCAACCAGCACAAACCCCTTGAGTTGAGTTCTGGCCAAAAGCAAAGGACAAGCCTCTCTGTACAGGAATCCGAGCAGTTTCAGTTCTCTCTACAGTGCTCAGCCACAGACTCTGCAACGGTGAAGATCTCTCTCACACAACATGGAGAGCCCTCCCTTTAAAGAGTGTCTCTGCGAACTCTGCGACTGTGGGTAAGTGCAGTTCCTCTAGGTCATGGGTAGGCAAACTAAGGCCTGGGTGCCGGATCCAGCCCAATTGCCTTCTCAATCCGGCCTGTGGATGGTCCAGGAATCAGTGGGTTTTTACATGAGTAGAATGTGTGCTTTTATTTAAAATGCACCTCTGGTTTATTTGTGGGGCATAGGAATTCTTTCATTTTTTATTTATTTTTCAAAATATAGTCCGGCCCTCCACAAGGTCTGAGGGACAGTGGACCGGCCACCTGCTGAAAAAGGTTGCTGACCCTTGCTCTAGGTTTTGCAGGTTAAATGGTAGCCGGTGACAAGGAGCAGCTGGCGATGCGTAGACCTTTGCCCAGGCCCTGGATTCCGCCTTCCTCACTTCCAGGGGTGGGTCCACTCAACCCAAACCATTTGGACCAGGTGTGGCGAACCTGGAGCCGTGGAAAATGTTGTTGGACTCCGTCTCCCATCTGTTCCGACACCCAGCGTGGCCAATTGTCGGGAATTGTGCAAGTTGTGGTCCGCCAGCACTTGAGAGGGGCACAGCTTCTCAGAGCTTCCATTGCTGGAAATAGATCTGGTTTGGCTTAAGCAAGTGAGCCCATCTACATACAGAAGAAGAAGAAAACAGGCAGCAAGCAAGCCCAGCTGCATTGCAGCACATTGCAGAGAGGATGGGCTTGAATTTTTAAGGAATGCTCCGATCCCAGAACCCTCACAGTGGTACAAAGCCTGGCGCATCCTGCCCACTGCACCTTCCATTTTCCAAACCAGGCTTTTATCTATCAAGGCGGGCAGAGAACGTCCATTACAGAGCAGCCTATAAAGCAGTATATGTAAAGGTAAAGGGACCCCTGACCATTAGGTCCAGTCGTGGCCGACTCTGGGGTTGCGGCGCTCATCTCACTTGGCTGAGGCAACCGGTGTACAGCTTCTGGGTCATGACTAAGCCGCTTCCGGTGAACCAGAGCAGCGCACTGAAATGCTGTTTACCTTCCCACCGGAGCTATACCTATTTATCTACTTGCACTTTGACATGCTTTCGAACTGCTAGGTTGGCAGGAGCAGGGACCGAGCAACAGGAGCTCACCCCGTCGCAGGGATTCAAACCACCGACCTTCTCATCGGCAAGCCCTAGGCTCTGTGGTTTAACCCACAGCGCCGCCCACGTCCCGCAGTATATGTACAAATAACAAAAAAAGTATCCCTTTTTTCCTTGGCACATAGAGCTGTTGCCAGAGAGACAAGCCCCTTTGATGCCACCTAGTTCTCAGATGCTTGCTTGCTTCCCATGCAGCCGCCACAAGCGCCACAGGAACTGCCGAAAGCAACGGGTGCTGCTTGCACAGCCGAAGACTGGGAAGGGCTGGCTCTCTCACTATAAGGCAACTTACACGTGCCCACCAGGTAAGTGGAGAAGGGGGGGCCCAGCTGGCCTGGGAAAGGGCTGGGTCAGTCCCTTCGTTTCCCTGATCTCAACCATATCCCAGCACCTAACTGCTGTTCTTTCCCCCCTGCTCCAAACAGCTGTGCTCCCGCGCAGCAGCAAGAGGCCCCCCTGCACCCCTCCACACCCAAATCCTCCTCCCATGGACCTCCAGACCACCCAGAGGGCAGAGTTTGTCATCTGGGATCCAGGCAAGAGAACCGAGCATCCCACAAAGGTAAAGACAAGGGGGGGAGGTCTCCTGTCACCTGGGGTGAGGAGGAGCTCCCAGTTCTGCACGCAAATACCTACTTCATTTGCCCTCTTGCTTTTAGCACATCTCAGGGGGAAACAGCTTCAAACACCTTGAAGGGAAGAAAGGGGAGCTTTTGGTTGGAATTATTTCTGTTAAAGAAATCGGAAGGAAACAAAGTTTCATCTCTATGCAGTACCCTGCATGGGCCAAACCTTGGCTCAGGTTTGCTTGTACATTTGATAAAGCCCCCTGCACCTAAATGTAACGTCATCACAGCACTTCACAGTTTTATGAACACACAGCTGGAAAGTGAGAGGCGTGCAGGAGAGATTTACTGAGCAAGTTGTGGGGCCATCTGCTTTGCAGGAGAGGAGAGGCCAGCACCCACAGGGACCCTTCCGGAGCCAGGCTCTCTGCCAGCTCCCCTTCCCACCACGAGCATCCGCCCTCTCGCAACCTTCAAGCAAGCTCCAGCCCTGCAGCCCTGCAGTCAAGAACAGCTCCGGAAGCAAGGGATTCAAGAGGGAGCTTCCAGACCAGCCAGGTAAAGCTAAAAATGAAGAAAGCAGCAGCAGCAAAACTAAGCTTGATAAGGGGACATTCAACTAACCTCAAATATAGTATTGGTTCTACCAAATCAGAGCTAAGCTGGGGCAGGAATGGGAGGCCTGGTTGCATTTCTAAGTTGGAGGCTGCGTCAGGTCTTTGAACTAAAATGTTTCCTCTCTTCCCGTATCTTCCCCCACCTGAACACAGTCCAGGTGAGTTTTCCCTAGGATTAAAAGCAGCTTTCTATACAGGGGGAGTTGCAAGGCTGAGTTTCTGAACTCTTCACACCAAAATAAAAGGGTATCATTCATCATTTTCTGCTCTGCAGGAGTAAATGTCGTCACCACCCCCGGCCACCGCTTGCTCTTGGGGAAGGGGGCATTTCTTGGAGAGAAGAGGGCCATCACAAAATCCTCAGAACCGGCAGCAGCTGAATATGTGACCAAGTACCAAAGCGATTTCCCAGAACAAAGGGCCTTTCTTGGCCAGGCTGCACCTGCCCTGCCTCCTCTGGACAACCTGGCAATTAACCCAGCCTTCAGGTGAGCATCTCAGGTGCTGGGGAACGATTCTTGAGAGGTTTGGGATTGAGGAAAGACAGGAGCAGGGACTTCACATGTCAGTCTGATACCAACAAAACAAAACCACGAAGAGGCCAACGGCACCTTAAAGACAAAGCCATTGATTATGGCGTAAGATTTTCTACATTGGGCAAATGCGCCAGCACCAATGGGAAAGAGTAAATGCACAGGAATAGGATTTCAGAAAGGAGAACATTTCGACCTACCAGACCACTTTGCTGTTGATCTTGGGGAGGCAGGGGGCCATCCTCAGAGAAAGGAACTTCAGTGTGAATCCGCTGGATTGCGACTCATCAGTAAGTTCAATAACGTTCATCTGAGTCTGAATAGAGACCATGGTTTCCTGCCCAACTATAGGTTTTAACATAATTATCTTTGCAGTGCTGAGTAAATCATCACCAATTTGCTGTGTCAAGGGCTCCTGTGCCTGTTTAACATACCCTCTAAGCTCTAATTTAATTATCACTGATGGTACTTTTTTCATCTCATGACTGTTCAACTCCCACCTTGCATTTTTCTCCTCCTGCATCTACACCCGTCAACCGAGATATCACTTCATGCATCTGATGACATGTGTTTTGGTCCATGGAAAGTTATACCATAAATCAATGAATTTGTTAGCCTTTAAGGTGCCGCAGGACTGACTTTTCTTTGGCAAGTGGTTTAAAGTCCCAAGAAAGGTTCCCTTTTATCCTCTCCCAGGACCCCTCTGCCCACGAGAAAGTACAGCATCTTCTTCTTGGGTATTGTTACATTAGCACAGGTGTACCCAGGGCAGTTTTCATTAGCCAACCATGAAAAGGTCAGCGAGGTAAGACCAGGCTCTTTTGACTCTAAAAGCAGTTCCAAGAGGATAGAATGAATCACTATTCCTTCACAATGAGAACAAATACTGCTGCATGGTGCAACTGGCTTAAAGGCCTTTCAGCAACACAAGACTTAACAATGGGACTATTCACTGCAGATTCTCACACGCCATCACTTCTGCACAGAACCAACTTCCAGACTGTCCACAGAGAGAGCTACCGTAGCTGGAACGCCTCTGCATACTCTCGTGCCAAGCTCATCACGCTGAAAAAGAACCGGGGGGCAAAGGAAGCTGGGAAATCTGAAGAAGACGACGTTACCAAGGTAAGAGTTCATCCCAGCAGCTAAGGAAGTTGGTAAGAGAATGAGGGTAGTACTTTTCTGCTTGAAATTTATCTCCCCTTCACCCCTAAGGCTTAGGGAGGGAAACAGTGGAGCCCATTGAATTTCAAAATATGAGAGTCCCACTTTCTATAGGAGGGATGCGGGTGGCGCTGTGGGTTAAACCACAGAGCCTAGGGTTTACCGATCAGAAGGTCAGCGGTTCGAATCCCTGCAACGGGGTGAGCTCCCGTTGCTTGGTCCCTGCTACTGCCAACCTAGCAGTTCAAAAGCACATCAAAGTGCAAGTAGATAAATAGGTAACGCTCCGGCGGGAAGGTAAAACGGCGTTTCCGTGCGCTGCTCTGGTTTGCCAGAAGCGGCTTAGTCATGCTGGCCACATGACCCGGAAGCTGTATGCCGGCTCCCTTGGCCAATAAAGCGAAATGAGCGCCACAACCCCCGAGTCGGTCACGACTGGACCTAATGGTCAGGTGTCCCTTTACCTTTACCTTTACTTCCTATTGGCATCATGCCCTAGACCTTCAGGCTACATTTATAGGGTAGCTTGAAGTCCTCATTGCTCCATTGGCTCTACTGGAATGAAGCCTAGTCACATCCCAACCCAGTGTTCCACCTCTAACGTGTGTCAGCTAGCTGGGCAAGCAGATAATTCCCTTCCCTGCCTCCTTCACCTACTTCTGCAGATACTTTCTGAAGGGTTGCGGGTGGCGCTGTGGTCTAAACCACTGAGCCTCTTGGGCTTGCCGATCAGGTCGGCGGTTCCAGTCCCTGCGACGGTGGTGAGCTCTCGTTGCTCTGTCCAGCTCCTGCCTACCTAGCAATTCAAAAGCATGCCAGTGCAAGTAGATAAATAGGTACTGCTGTGGCAGGAAGGTAAACGGTGTTTCCGTGCACTCTGGTTTCTGTCACAATGTTCCGTTGTGCCAGAAGCAGTTTAGTCATGCTGGCCACATGACCCGGAAAGCTGTCTGTGGACAAACACCGGTTCCCTCAGCCTGAAGCGAGATGAGCACTGCACCCCACAGTCACCTTTGACTGGACTTAACCATCCAGAGGTCCTTTACCTTTAAGGTAAAGGTAAAGGGACCCCTGACCATTAGGTCCAGTTGTGACCGACTCTGGGGTTGCGGCGCTTATCTCGTTTTATTAGCCGGCGTACAGCTTCCGGGTCATGTGGCCAGCATGACTAAGCCGCTTCTGGCGAACCAGAGCAGCGCACGGAAACGCCATTTACCTTCCCACCAGAGCGGTACCTATTTATCTACTTGCACTTTGACATGCTTTCGAACTGCAAGGTTGGCAGGAGCAGAGACCGAGCAACGGGAGCTCACCCTGTTGCGGGGATTCGAACCACCGACCTTGTGATCGGCAAGTCCTAGGCTCTGTGGTTTAACCCACAGCGCCACCCTCGTCCTTCCTTTACCTTTACCTGTATCTTTTTTGCATTCCTCTCCTCTTGCAGCTTCCTTATCACCTTCCTGTCCTCCTCAACCATGTGCAGCCCATTAAACATCCAGGCACAGCCCTGAAATCTCTGGCTGCTCAGTTTGACAACTCCACAGCACACCGGTTCTTCTTCAGGGACTGGGGAGCTCAGCCTCGTATTCGATACGGAGACCCCTGGGAAGGAAGCTGCACCCACTCCTTGGTAAGGGACCCATTGAGCAGAGTGTGCTTTGGGGCAGAGCCGCAGCTCGGGGGCAAAGCCATCACTGCACCCTGGAATCCTGCCTAGTCACATCCTCAAATACTTATAAGGCTCCAGGTCCAGTTTCTGGCATTTCTGGTCTAAAGGTGATCAGAAAGATGCATCCTACCTCAGCCCTGTCAGTCACAGCAGACAATACTAAGATAGACAGAGAAGTGGCTTGATTTGCTGCAAGGACGTTAGAAAGGGGGGTGGGAAGGCTGTCCTCTTCATGGGTCAGGGAAGAAAAACTTGACCCAAATATATAGCTTCTGTGAAATAGAACCACCAAAAAGGGACATGTTGCAGGCAAGAGCCTAAAGGCATCAATAGCAAACCCCAATCTTGCTCAGTAGCTGAACAGAGGTGAAAAAGTCAGACCCCCACCCCCCAAAATTCCTGTTCCCAATCTCTCAGGGCACTGGAGATTTCCCAAGGGAAATGCAACTGTTGTTCAAGCCCAAGGAAGTAGGAGTTGAAATTGGATCAGCTCTTGAGTGAACAAGATGCACGCACACTGCCTGGCATCATTTTCAAATTTCCTCAACGATCTACTCCACTCTCAGTCCTTCCCATTTCTAGTTAAACTACCTCTTCTGCAAGTATATATGAAGCAGATGTGAACGTGGTGGATTGGGCTGCTCTCTCACAGGAAGCCCTTTGTCGGCTCCTCTCATGGCTGTGGCTTAAGGTGTCAGACAAAGGACATTTTAATACTGTATCCCATCTCTGCCAACGGACACTGAAAGCATCTGCTGCTTGTTTCTGTTTTGTTTCAAAAGGGCCATTTTGGAAGCCAAACCACAACATGCAGCACTTATCTGCTGAAGAGAGCGGAGAAGGCCAAGAACTACAAGCCAGAACTGAAACCCATCCAGACTGAGGGAGGGCAAGATTTTGCCACCATCCACCGAGAGGCTTACAGGTATCCAGCCTAATAGTGGCCAAGAAAAGCCCCAGGGAGGCATCCAAAAGTTTGGCTGGGCTGTTGCAGGGTAGAGATTGGAACAGCAGCAGCTTAAGCAAGCTCTGCATTCTCTTTTGCAGGCATATTCCACTCCCTGTCTGTCGACTGCAAATGTACCTAGCCCAGCAACAGAAGTCTAGGAAAGAAGCAGACGACTAAAGTGTGACTGTGCCAGAAGGGTCAGACCTCAGGGACTAATGGCTGAACATCGTGGATTTTAAAGGGGGCTGGAATCTATGCTCCTTCACAAATTATAAAATTGTACTCTCAAGTTCTGTTCATGTTTGGATATTGCCATAGCAAAAACACACTTGTGTTCAATAAAAAGGAGTAATATAAACTTGAAACAGCTCAAGCCCAAATCTTTCTTGTTCCCTGGTACAAACATGGTGGTAACAGAACTTTACAAAATGCATACAACCAAACTGGAAAAGGAAGTTGTTATTTACAAACTGTACATCAAAAATACAAAGGGTTGTAAAAAAATTAGCTGCAGAGAATCCCATTTCCTATGACAAAGTCTTTGCATTTAGCTCCCCTATGTTTTGCAGGAACAGAAGAGACTCCTTCGGTGACACCAGCAGACGCTTCAGGGGAAATGTAAAAGGGTTTCAAAATCTACACGTTGACTTCCCAACTAGCTCCTTGAGCTGCTGTTGGAGGTGAGTTTATTCTCAAATACAAGAGTGCGGATTTCCAGCTGGTCCTTTTAGGAAAAGGCTATGGGAAAGCATTCTCCCTGCCCAGGCAAAAACTGCACAGTCCAGAAGTGTGTGCACCCAACGGTGCAAGACAGAAAACACAGGAAGATGTTGTGCTTATGTATACCAGGATGTTCAGAGTCACAAACCAGCCAGTGGTTTCAACCATGGCCAGCAGCTACAAGAAAAAGCACCTGCTCCTTACCCAGAAAAAGCACCTGAGATTTCAAATACAGCTGCAGCAACCTCAACTGCTCCATGAGGTTAATATGTAAGAGACCAGTTTCTTCCAGCAGTGGATTTCCAGAGGTTTCCATCCGAAAAGGACTTGGGGCTTCTGCACCACATCTCTCACTCCTCCTTGCCCAGTCTATATATACTGCAGGAATTCCATCAGTCTCGCCTTCTGCCTGGAAACGGCAAGCTGCCACAAGCCCTTCCAAAACCACCTGGAACAGTCTTGATAGGTGGACCCCTTTAACCCTGCTGCAGAGGAGACCCTTCCATCTCCAGCACTGTGAGGAGGTTCCATCGCATCTCAGGATGGAAAATCACATGTCCTCAACACTCCACTTGTATGCCAGCTCCTGAACTGCCTTCTTACTTGAGATCCTGGCAAAACGCTTCTGCTCAAAGCCGTTGGACCTACAGGAACAGAAACAATGTCAATAAGGTGAACCAACAATAAACTGGGGCAGGCAGATTTCTTGGAGGAGCTGGGTGGCCTTCACAGTGAAACCAAGTCCTTCAAATTTCCCAGCCCCAAATCTTGGTCATGAGAAAGTTGCCAACAGCAGCTGAATGGAGATATCCCACCCACCCGCAAACTTCACAAAGAAACCCCACTAGGGATGCTGCTTCAGTGTCATGATCAAGGATGAAGGATGGACACGAAACCAGAAGTTGTTTCAGTAATAATATTGCATGTAGGAAATGCCACATGGGTACATCACATGGTTCTTTGTAACTGGAGACCGTCTATTACCATTACTAGCAGAAAGACAGACTTACCTGTCCACTCCATCCCAGCGATACCCAGGCCAGATATTGAACCTATTAAGTGGGGGTGCTGGTCCATTGTATCTTGGCTTTTCTGAAGAAGGGGAAGAAAAATAAGCAAACAGCTTCAACAATTATTTTTTTCCAGTGAAGCCAGGGAGTTATGCTAGCACTGACCCAACACACATAGAGGAAGTCAACAGTGGTCCTCAAAGACCGTGTGATTTACGGGGAAGACATGGTGCAAGGCACAGGGTTCACAGGAAGACAGAGGCAAGGCAAGAAAGCAGAATGCCTGATATGCCATCCATCACAAAATGCCTTCCTAGAGGAAGTAGCCCTGAACAACATCTTCCCCCCTTCTACCCCAGAAAGCAATTTTTGTTGAGGGGAGCTTAGAAGTAGAATGTGAGGACTGGGTGTAACAGAGAAGGACGACGGGGGAGTTTCTTGCCCAGTTCTCTTCACCACAAAGCTTTAGTCACTCCTCTGACTCCTGACACCCCATCCTTTTCAAAAGGCATTGCTGAAAACTCCATTTAGGTGCATCTCTTAGGGTCAAAGTTATTTCCAAGCTGAACATTCCGCCTCTTAGCTGTAACAGATCAGAACTGACCTTTGGGAAGCACGAGAATTAGCACAGTGCCTCTTCCTGTCAACCACAGCCACCCTCCCCACTGCCACAAACCAGTAACACCTGGAGACCGCAAGTGCTGACCTTTGGTATCTTTCTTCTCCTTGGCCTTCTTCTTCTTAAGGAAATCAGCCATGGGGTCCCCTTCACGCTCCTGCTCCCGCAGCATCTTGTCCAAGTCCTGGTCGTCAATGTACCTGGCCAGTGGCTTCTGCATTTCTTTCGCTGCATCTTCCACATTCTGCTGCTGCTGCCGGCTCTGTGTGAGGCTGCAGGGAGAGGCACAAAACAAAGCAGGGCATAAGCGGCTGGACTCAACTTTTTTTCTTGCCTTTTTTGCACAAGACACTACAGGAGGTTTGGAAAGAGAGAAGGGTCACCTGCTGTTGCCCAAGTCAGCAACACGCCAAGGAAGGCTTGACACAGCGGCTTTCTGGCTCAATGCTACAGGCAAGAGGTGTCAGGTTCAATCTTCTGAGCTGGTGTTAGGACACCTTCCTTTCTCATTGTTAAATGAATTTTCACATCCCCATTTTTCAGTGGTCTGATAGGGAAGTGGGCCTTCTGCCCTGAACGCAGGAACCAACCAGCTTACCCCTTTCCCCATTTGGCATACTGCTCATCTCGCTCAGATTTCTCTTCTGCTTTCTTGCGCTGTTCCAGCAACTCCTGCTTCAGGTCCCTCTTGCGGCCCGACTTGTCCCGGAAAACCGTTTCAGCATGTCGCGATTCAGCTGGGGGAGGGAAGCAGGGGAGAAGGAGTCAGGCATTCAAGCTAGCCACAACAGGAGGCTGAAAAATGTCGCACCATCGAATCTATCCGTTTGGTGAACTCAGCACACCCAGTAAACATTTGATTATTTCTGTAGTAAAGCAAAGCTGTAAATGATAAACTGAACTGGTATTTTTCTGCTTGCAGGAAATGTGGGTCTCTGGACTGCAGAACTTTGATTTTAGACTTACAATGAGCCAAGAACGAGACAAATCGTATGACTCACCACCACTACTGCTAGCAGCTCTTGACTTTCACAGGTGAAAGGTCTATCTACATTTCCTTTCAATCTGCTGGGTGCTAACTTCATTGGGTGTGAACAATTAGACTCTAAATATCTGTAAAAGGTAAAGGGACCCATGACCATTAGGTCCAGTCATGACCGACTCTGGGGTTGCGGCGCTCATCTCGCTTTATTGGCTGAGGGAGCCAGCGTACAGCTTCCGGGTCATGTGGCCAGTATGACTAAGCCACTTCTGGCGAACCAGAGCAGCGCACAGAAACGCCGTTTACCTTCCAGCCGGAGTGGTACCTATTTATCTACTTGCACTTTGATGTGCTTTCGAACTGCTAGGTTGGCAGGAGCAGGACAGAGCAACAGGAGCTCACCCCGTCGAGGGGATTCGAACCACCGACCTTCTGATCGGCAAGTCCTAGGCTCTGTGGTTTAACCCACAGCGCCACCTGCGTCAAATATCTGTAGGCTTGCACATTTTTCAATCATAGCCTCCCACATCCGTATGAAAGGACAGTGGTTTGCTTTAGAGGATGCAGCAGCTGCAACTACCCATTCCTGCAACTAGCAGTCCCAGCTCATCACCACTGCATTTGCAGGAGGACCTGCCCAAAACTCTGGTGGGCCCTGCTCCACTATGGAGGGTCACAGCCGAACACTTCCTTCTGAAAGCCGCTTTCATTCCTGCTATAATAACCCAGTCTTGGTGGGGATGACATGTCCTGATGGGTTTTAAACAGAGGTGCCCATACAACCCTGGGGGTGAGGGCTGGATTCACGTCCTACTTGTGCCATGAAGTCACTGTGTGACCCTGAGAAAGTCATATTCTCCACCTCTGCCTCCCACCCCACAGCTCACCTTCCAAATGCTTGCTGCTGCTTTGCTGTTTCCTGAGCTCATGCTGCTCCTTCCTCAGCAGCTCAGCTGACACTAAGCCAGCTTTGCCCCCCGAAAGCATCTGAGGGCCCTGCAAGCCAAAAGCAGCACAACAGCTGTGTCAAAAATGCTACCCTTGTGCCAGTTCCACAAAAATACTAAACCCCATACAATTCCAGTGTAGCTGCCTCTGGGGGAAGTCATTCCCCATAGCACTTGGGGAAGGCATACAGAAAATCATTACAGGGTTCCACAGCTCCTTACTTATTTATTTAGAGCATTTGTACTCTGCTCTTCAGCCCAAAAGGCTCCCATAGTAGTTTAGATATAATCAATTAAAACAAGACATCCCTGCCTGCAGATTTACCATCTATTAAAAAACAACAACACAACACACAAAGAGAAAAGGGGCAGGGAGAGAAGAAGAAAAAGCAAAGTCTGGCAGCAGTTCTTATCATGGTTGTCATGCTTACAAAACAGAATCAGCACATTTACTGCTGAATAACAAAGTCCTCACCTTTTGGATGCCATCCTTCCCTTTGGTGTCCTTGGCCCGTCGAGGTGGTGAGAGGTCAGGGGGGCTCTTGGATCTGTGGGCCTTCCTCCTGCCTTCTTGACCTCTTCGGGGAGGGGACAAATCAGAGTCTGAAGACTTGCCCCGTGATCTTCTGGGGGGAGAGAGGTCGGAAGGAGAGCTCGGGCGCTGTGAGTGTGTACTGCGAGAGGCCCGTGGTGGGGAAAGGTCCGAATCTGAGGAGGTTTTGGCACTCCTCCTGGGTGGGGGAGAATCGGAGTCGGATTCAGAATCATGTCTCTGGCGCTTCCTCGGTGACGGTGCTGATGAATGGGACCGTTTATTGGCTTCAGAGTCTGTAAAGTGGCATATAAGCATCAAAACAAATTACCAAATGTGACTGGATGTTTACCAGGATTTCCAGTAACTCACACTCCCAAAACATACTCCTCTCTGGAGAAAGGCTTCCACAAAGCTACTCACCTCTGGCGTTGCTTTGTTTTCCTAGACCCCCAGTGGGCAACTGCCGTTTCTGAGACAGCAACGAGCCGACATCAGAATCACGCGTCTTCTTTTGGGGTGGTGACAGGTCAGAGGTAGCTTGCCACCCTTGATGGGCTGAGGACTTGTCAACGTAGTGTTCCTGTCGGCCTCCATGCGAGCTTCTGGTATTATTTTTGCCTGTGTCAGAATGATGCCTTTTAGGTGATGGATCTGGTGAGCCACGGCAGCCCCTCCTGGGAGGGGACAGATCTGGTGAGTCACGACGGCCCCTCCTGGGTGGGGATTGATCTGGTGAGTCACAACGGTTCCTCCTGGGCGGTGACTGGTCCGGCGAGTCACGGAGGACCCTCCTGGGCGGTGATTGGTCCAGAGAGTCATGACGTCTCCTCGGCGGTGACTGGTCTGGCGAATGCCTTGCTCTTTTCTGTTTTGTGGCGTCTGAACTGGAAGGAAATCCAAAATGCACATTAGTCAAAGCTTCAAACAGGCAAGTCACTTTCAGTAAAATTTTGCTGCCTTATATGGTTTTGACACAGCAGGCTGGCAGCAAGCGGGGAGTAGCAATCCTGACCAGGGAACACCCAGTGGGCTGACTCAGCCTCCTGGTGTTGGCACTTGAAACTCTGCCACTGCCAGTTTCTTTGCCAATACCACCACAGTCAGAATGCCAACTGTCCACCATGTGTGCACTTTCTTTGGAATCATGTGACAATTATTTATCTTGACACCCCTCTTATGCCGCACTACGCCCAGCCCAGTTCTAACTATGGTCATAAAGATGTTGGGAGGCTTACTGTCCTCTTTTCAACTGTGCAGAGCCTACACAGTCGGTTTTCAATGAGCCTGCAACAAGCTTTGTGCCTTAGCTTCAAAGATTTCATAGAGCTGGTGTGCTACAAACATGAAGTGCTAGTCATTCCTTCCACTCACAATGTTAAATAGCTACTCCAAGGTAAAAGGTTAAAGCCACTGTCACAGCAGCTGTTAAAATCATCCTGAAGGAGCTTTTCTTCCTCCTCCTCCTCCTCCTTTGGTGATCCCTCATAGACAAGTAAGATTGTCTTTCATGAACACTGTCTTAACAGTAAGTAAACAACACTGTCTTAACATTCAGTTGGATTTGTGGCAGAGAAGTTGTTTCTTGCTTGTTGGTGCAGCATTTTGGTTTTGGGGATGTTGAGCGATAGGTCAAGCTTTTCGTAAGCTTCTGCATAAATATGTAGGATGGTTTGGAAATCATCTGAGTGTGCACACACTACATTGACATCAGCATACTGAAGCTCTATGACAGAAGTTATGGTAACCTTACTCTTTGCTTTCAGCCTACTCAAGTTAAAGAGCTTTCCATCTGTTCCTCCTATACCACAGATGTGTCCTAGTCAGGAAAACATGAGCTGTTAAATGCTCAACTAAATACCCTCCTTACCTCTTTGTTGACTTTGCAGTCACAGAATGATCAGATTCTTGTGACTCTTTCTTCTGATCTGAAAAAAGAACACAATTCAAGCCATGTTTATGTAGACCTCTGAATTGTCTCCATAACATTATGAGAAGATGCAAGTTTTGTGGCTTTTGCAATGGTCATGCAAAGGACAGCAATGTCTAGAAAACTAACCCAGGAGCGGTGATGTGGAGCGGAACGTGTTCCAGTGCTTTATCTTTCTGCAGAATGCATTCCATCTCATATGGTAATTAGTAACAATGAACACCAATTAAAAATACAGTGTTAGGCAAGTCAGACAGAGTCAACCTTTCTAAGCGTTGTTTACTAAATATAAGTAAAATAAACACACTAGATTAGATCACCTTCTAGAGCATCAGAAAGTTTTCCAATGCAAATTATCCCAATTCAATTCCCCCCCCCCTGGAAAATTCACATCACTGTCCAGGAAGAGAGCACATATTTTTCCATGCAAAAGATCCCAGGGATAATACCTGGTGTCTCAAGGTGGGAGAAGAGACTCCTGCTAGTCAGTATCTATAACAATGAGCTGGATGGATCAAAGTCTGACTTGGCATAAGGCAACTCCCTGCATTCCTATGCTCGCCCCCTCCCTGAGCTAAAGTAAACCCCCAACAGGCTTTTTTGGCAACCCACAAACTTCTTTTTCAAACTCCACTTCCCACAAACTGTTTCACCCTGCCCTGCAAATACTGCTGGACTACAACTCCCACCATCCCTGAACATTAGCCATGCTGGCAGGGGGATAATGTGAGTTGGGATGTCATTGAAGGGTCACTGTTGACCAACTTCTGTAGCATAGTCATGAAAAACGGATTACACTCGATACGTCATAGCAAAAATGTTCACACTAGCTGAATTCTACATGAGATGCCATTACTGACACGGTTTGCATTCTTATGACTCATAATGTCTTATTTTGTTAAGACCCCAACGAACCTCTACATTGCCTAAACACTAATAAGTAAAGTGTATTTTCCATCTTCATTCTTTTTTGCGCAGTAACTGCTATCTCTTGGTTACACTTCCATAACATTTACTAAGCTACTTCTCTGTTCACCTAACCTCACTCTTCTGCCACACCTACAGAAAGAGAGACAAAACTACACAAAAGAACCCCCTCACTCCCCCCCCCCAAAAAAAATTGTGCCCATCTTGGCTGTGTGCCTACATGCAGTGCTAATCTGATGAAAGTATCTCACAGAGCACAAAATAATCATCCCATTAGAAGAACTACAGAACACTAACCTCCCAACAGCTTCCACTTGTTACTGGTTCGGAATTCTTCCATCCATTTAACTTCATCTGGCCGCTCATCAATAAACTCAGCCACCTGGAAGGAAAGACAGGAGATCTGGGCAATCCCAAGAGGCACGTCGCACTGCAAAGCCAAAATCCCCCCAACTGAGCAACCCTTGTTACAGTGTGTACTGAATGCATCTGTGCTTGTCTGAACCCTCCAATTCCAATGAGTAAAATGGAAATTATATTGACCTTCACTACACACGACTGAGAAGAAAAGATGATGTACTACTCAGAGAGTTAAACAGTTTTAAATAAGTGATGGTACAGCTAAGCACTCTGTTTCCAACTGCCTCCAAATACTCACCACAGGCAAGTCTCCATCATCCCCCTCCTCATCCTCTTTTTCCTGCTCAATAGGGATATTTTTCCAGCTTGTGTCATCATCATCCACTATGCGAATTCTGGATGTCAAACAGATAACACAACGTGATCAAAGATCAGCATATTGTTTAAATGTATTCTCTGAAAAAAAGAGCAGCTCCCTAGAATAAGAAATCGCATTAGTATCACAGTGTAGCATTACAAACACTTCCATTTATTAAGCCATCATACTCATCAATAAATCTTCTAGATAACTGCTAGGCTGTCAGAATATACCGTTGCTTGGTCCCTGCTCCTGCCAACCTAGCAGTTCGAAAGCACATCAAAGTGCAAGCAGATAAATAGGTACCGCTCCAGCAGGAAGGTAAACGGCGTTTCCATGAGCTGCTCTGGTTTGCCAGAAGCAGCTTAGTCATGCTGGCCACATGACCCGGAATCTGTTCGCTGGCTCCCTCAGCCAGTAAAGCGAGATGAGCGCTGCAACCCCAGAGTCGTCCACGACTGGACCTAATGGTCAGAGGTCCCTTTACCTAGTTATTAGGTTTCCCACATCCAAGCCCAACATTCTGACTAGTCTGTTAGAAACTCAGAATGCACAAGTGGGCTGCGCCCTCATTTTTCTTATTATGTTGTGCCCACTGCTTTAAGAGATGAGTGGCATGCTAAAGGCTTCTATGGGCAGCACCATCAACGTACTTGCCATTTTGCAGGATTCTCATACAAAGACCACAAACTGCTGCCTACTAGGACCTTACAATCTGAAAGCTACAGTAAACTCCTAGAAAAGACAGGAAGGGAATAGAATGAATGACAGCCAATGTTACTGAATGATACTGAGGCTTGGTTACACAGCAGGAGAGAAAGAGGGGAAATGGAAGATTGGTGGAGGCATAAAAAGACTCACATTCCAGCACTAATCTGGTAGGAATCGGAAACCAGAAATTGCATAGACAAGGTCATGAAATGCCACACAGATGATGTGAGCAAGCAGGCTGCCTGGAACGCTCTGTCGGGTGGTCCGGTGGGAGAGAGATAATTGGACTTATTCACCTTTGTCGTATAGAAGGAGGAATTTCACAGGTACGACATAAACCCAGCATGAAATGCAAGCAGGCTGCTAGACAAGGAAGGGTCTCCTCCACCCCACCCAGATGTGCAATGCTCTATCCCTCCTCTGCCGCGTTTCAACAAGCAAGTAAAAATGCTGCAGACCAGTATATTTGGGCATATTTGCAAGGCTATTAAAAACACAAATGGGCGTTGTGGCTTGAGAAGCAAGGCGGGCAGTCTGACCAACCAAGGCTGCCCTGCGGTGAACTTTGGCATTCAACCGTCATTTATTCATTTATATCCCTTTCTTTTGGCTCCCAAGAAGCTCAAGGGTGGCACACATGGTTCTCCCTTCCATTCTCACTCAACACCCCCACCCACAACAACCCTGCGAGGTAGGCGAGGCTGAGAGGCCGTGCAGAGAAGCGCAGATATTTCTATGCGTTCATACCCCTCAAAAGGAGGGGGAAAGCAGAGCGGGGAAAGGGAGGAGGGTCTCCTCGCCATCGGCAGGAAGGAGGAGGAGGAGACGGCCGCGGCGGAGACAGAGCCAACAACCACCCCCGGCCCTCCAGCCCTGTTCCCTCCCTCCCTCCGTCTCCCACCTTCCCGGCGGCAGCTCCTTCGCCGCCTTCTTCTTCTTGCGCCGCTTCTTGGCCTCCGAGTCTGCCTCCGGCCCGTCGGCCTCCAGGTAGCGCCGCCGCAAGTATTCAGCCTTGGACAGGCCCGAGGCTGAAGCCGAGGCCGCCGCCATCTTCCTCAGGCGGGAGGAAGCGGAAGGCAGGTCGGCTACGGAGTCAGAACCATAGAGAACGAGGCTCTTTTTTCCTCCTGTCTCTATGGTTGGAGATGCTGGGGGCCGTGAAGAGCGCGGGAGCCTAGGGCGCCCTCTAGCGGCAACATCTCTGCGCGAGGGATGGAATGCAATACAGTAGTACCTCGGATTACATACGCTTCAGGTTACAGACTCCGCTAACCCAGAAATATTACCTCGGGTTAAGAACTTTGCTTCAAGATGAGGACAGAAATCCTGCAGCGGCAGCAGGAGGCCCCATTAGCTAAAGTGGTACTTCAGGTTAAGAACAGGCCTCCAGAACAAATTAAGCCAAGGTACCACTGTACTGTAATCCCATGCCCACCAGGCGACCGGGCAAGCGGGGGCGGGGGGGCGCAGAGCAGTGACCCTTGTTTATTATTGCAAGCCTATCCGCACCTTTTCCTTCAGGGTGCTCAAGGTGAATGGCCTGACAACACTTGTAGTTTAATGGTGAATTTTGGATATAATGAAGATGTAAAAAAATTGAATTATTATAAAAGATGCAGAAGGAAATGACTAACAATTGGACTCATGAAGGGGAGGAGGGAAGTCCAGGAGATTCTACGCAATCTTGTCTTTCTGTTGTGTGTTGGATATGTGATTGTAAAGCTGTAATTTGTAAAACCAAATAAATTATTTTATTTTATTTTTAAAGGTGAATTGCCTGGTTCTCTTCCTCCCCAGCACAACCCTGTGAGGTGGGCTAGGCGGAGGATACAGGAACTGGGCCAAGGTGACTTTCACAGCCAAGTGAGTGGGGTGGGTAGCAGAATGACAGAATTGTAAAGTTGGAAGACCCCAGGGGTCATTCAGTCTGACCCCCTGCAAGCAGGAATCACACCTGAAGCATCCCTGACAGATGGCCACCCAGCTTCTGCTTAGAAACCTCCAATAAAAAAATGTGCCACTTTCTGAGGGAGCCTGTTGCGCTATCAAACAGCCCTTAGTGCCTGAAAGTTCTTCCTAATGTTTAGTTGGAATCTCCCTTCTATTTTAATCCACTGCTTTGGGATAGTCCCAAGAGATTGCAGTAGTAACGCAGTAAAGAGAGAGGAGTGGAGAGAGAAGGGGCAGATGCAGACCTACCACCTATCTTAGGATCCCTCATAGGGAGGCATAGGCGCCAACTACTATATTTGAGGGGTCCAGGGGCCCCCAAAATTGATGGGCATTGCTACTCAAACGATGTGCGTGTGACACGTCTTGTAATGCGGGGCAGAGCTTACTGGCCTCCCAATATTTTATTCAAGTTGGCACCCCTGTAGCCCCCTGACCCTCGCCTCTCAAGCCTCTCAATACTATTGCCAGGCTGAGAGGCTTCCACATTTCAGGAACAGAGCAATAAGAGCGATCGCCTGCTGCTGCCCTCACCTCCTCCCAACTGTGGATTTCCCAGAGGCACTGGGGTGGGGGGGAGCACCATTAGTGTGGGAAACAGGACAGCAGGATATGTATGGTCTGATCCAGCAACCCATTACTGTTTGGTATTCTCTATCCACTGCAGCACAGGCCAGAGAGCCAAGAACAATTCCATGTATACACCTTTGGTCAGGTAGAAAATATGATCACAGACACAGATCTTCAGAAGCCCCGTAATTTACAGGAGCCTTTGTCCACCTGGTACCCTCAAGATGTTTTGAGCAGTCACTCCCATCAGCTGCCCTTTCTGCCCACCAGGATGATCACCCAAAACAGCTGGAGAGCTTCAGCCTGACAAAGGCCAATTTATGCCATGACACCTACGTGGAGAGGACTACCTTATACAAATCCTATTACAAGTGTGCAACTGACAGGTGTCAGCCTTGACAAGTTTTTAGACAAAATTGCCCAGCCTTGGCTAACACATGAAGAGGAAAGCAGGCTACACTGAAAAGCCCCTACCCTTGCGAAGCAGAGACAATCAATGCTGCTTGTGTGAAAATACAATTCTTTCAAGGTCGGGTACCAGCTTTTAGTTTAAGAGGGAGCTAAGGTCGATTACATCCCTACTGTTCTTCAAGGCTTGAATATCCTTCATTTTTCTCCTAAGAGCAGAGTGGCCCTAGCTGAGGGCGAGCAGTTGTTGTCTTTTCACACACCTCGCTTTTATTGCTCTGGAGAAAAACAAATGCAAAGAAACCGAACATCCACAAGGGAACAGGGGAGAAGAGAAGACTGACAATGTTGCCTCCCTTACTGAAAATGCAAGACACTACTCATGCAGGAGGCAGCACTCAATACAGAACCAAGTGCTGAAGATCCTGGACAATGATATACCTGGGCATCTAACTTCGATGGGCCAGTTGGGGGAGTAAATCAAACAGTGCATGGCCTGTGCTTTTTGCGCCAACAGAATCCCAGGCCATAACAAAATGAGCCTCAAACCAGAAGCAATGCTTTTACTTTTTATGAGAAACCCTGCTAGCAAGCTTTTCGTGGGTCAAATTCAATCCAGAGAGTCACAATCCGACCCTTCCTTCACCACGCAGGCGGAACTGTTCGTCTTTCTCTGCACAACACTGTCCTGGCCTCTGTGAGGCGCTGCTACCGCTGGGAAGAGCCTTCTGCTTCGTAGCCCTCTGTTTTCATGTCGTTGAGGCCCAGCTCTTCGTTCTGCTCAAACTGCCGCTCATAGTGCTCCACTCGCATCTCCGGGTCTTCCTCAGGAGCGTAAACGTTCTGCAGGCAGCAAGAGGCGGTTGTGTTATGCGGGGATACGACACAGAAACCCTTCCTGCACAGCCCACAAGGAATGAATCACCAGCTTTGGGGAGTCTGTGGGTAGAAGGGCCTGCTCCCAGTTTAGCTCATTTTAGGAAAGGGGTCACATGGCTTGCGCAAGGGCCAAATCTAGAGCAGGTGTACATTGAGATTAGTTACATGGAACATGCATATGGATGAGAGCTATCAGCCAGCGCAGCAGGTGGTCTGGGATGTTGAGAATTGAGTCCAACATTCTTCTGGAGAACACCAGGTGCCCCATCCCTGACTTGTATACACCTCTCTCTCTCGCGAATACTTTTCAAGGCATGCAAAGCTGGGCCTGAGCACAAGCATGCTTGGATTCTTCAGCAATATGTTTGGAGGCACCTGGATATCCGATGTTTTCCCCAATCTCAAAACTCCCCACTTATCCTCAAAATCCAAGATGCTAAGCCAAAAAGATTGCAACTTGGCTCAAACCGTTTTCAACATTGAGTGTGTTAGCCAAGGATTCTCCGGCCTCAAGCCCCCAATGCACTACCCAAGCCCCTCAAACCCCAAACTTAGGCACTTGCTCCGTTCCTCGTCCTGTGTCCTGTTCCTGACATGGATAAGGAAGGTACAGACTCCCCTGTGGCCCTATAAACATCCCTGTTGTAACCTCCACTCCTCCGGCATTACCACCCTCCACTGCCCCGAGGTCTCCAGCTCTGTCAAATGACTCTGCCCTTTCTTCCCTTGCTGTCGCGGGTGCTGAGCTGGGTTGGTGCCATCTTAGCCTGTTCTCAGCAGTGTCAATATCTTGTCATCACCATCATTTTGTGCTCTTTCTCCCCAAGCACTTTGAAACTCAGCAGCCAGGCACATGCATACACCACAGCCTGTCTTTTTTAAAGGGGCCATTCTCAGAACTTTCCTGTTCTCAGGAACCAACATGGCCAGCACTTGCTACAGAACTATCTGCTAAACAACCCCTCGTTTCTTCTGTCCCAAGTTCACTGTACCTGGAGGTAACTGTTCCCTGCAGGGTCATCCAGGACAAAATGTATCCTCAACTGCCCATCCACTACCTGGAGAGAAACAGAAAAGGCATGCCTATCAGGGAAGGCTTCACAGCCTCTCGTCCCAGCCAGAAAATCAACAGGAGGAGCATCAAACCAAAGAGCCCAGATGCCCTTCTCATCATTTAATTAACTTATATGCCACTCAATATTAGCAGTCTCAAAGGAAGACCTCTGAGATTATAGTGGGTAGTTCAATGAAGGTGTCAACCCAGTATGCAGTAGCTGTGAAAGGGGCAAATTCCATGCTAGGAATCATTAGGAAAGGAACTGAAAATAAAACTGCCATTATACAAATTTATGGTGTGACCACATTTGGAATACTGTGCACAGTTCTCCACCTCAAAAAAAATAACAGTCGTACCCTGGTTCTCAAACATAATTGGCTCTGGAAGTCTGTTTGACTCCCGAAACCATTCAAAAACCAAAGCACGGCTTCTGATTGGCTGCAGGAGTTTCGGACGTTCAGCTTCTGAAAAATGTTTGCAAACCGGAACACTTACTTCCGGGGTTTCGGCATTCAGGAGCCAAAACATACGAGTACCAAGGAGTTCAAGAAGCAAGATAAGACTGTATTGTAGAGTTGGAAAGGAGTAAAAAAAGGGGCAACCAAAATCATCAAAAAGAGGTGGAGAAACTCCCCTATGGGGAAAGGTTACAGAATTCATTTGAATAAGAGCAGACATTATAGAAATGTATAAAATTACTCATGGCATGAAGACAGTGGACAGAGAAAAAATTCATTCTCTCATAACGACAGAACTTCTGGCCATCCAATGAAACTAAAGAATATAACTCACATAGTAAACAGCTCACAAATATGAAACATAACTAAAAACCAGTAGGTAAAAAAGGTAAAGGACCCCTGGACTGTTAAGTTCAGTCAAAGGCGACTATGGGGTTGCAGCTCTCATCTCGCTTTTAGGCTGAGGGAGCCGGTGTTTGTCCACAGACAGCTTTCCGGGTCATGTAGCCAGCATGACTAAACCACTTCTGGCGCACGGGACACTGACGGAAACCAGAGTGGTACCTATGTATCTATTTGCACTGGCGTGCTTTTGAACTGATAGGTTGGCAGGGGCTGGGACAGAGCAACAGGAGCTCACCCCGTTGCAGGAATTTGAACCACCGACTTTCTGATTGGCAAGCTCAAGAGGCTCAGTGGTTTAGACTACAGCGCCACCCGCATTCGTTTTACTAAAAATCAGTAGGTATATATCAATAACACCATAAAATCCAGCAAAATTAAAACTTACGAACTACAGTAAAAAAAAATGTACAAAAAACCAGAATACCATAGATTGCTGAGTTAAAGGCATAAAGAGGCACCAAACCTGTTGCAGCTTCCTGCCAAATGCACAGAGTTTTTCTGCTCTGTCTGATGTTGAGCTGTCCCCCAAAGTGAATGGGTTCTTCTCCACCTGTAAGACACAACTCATAATTTAGTCCCTGTTCAAAACCAGCTCCCCCTCCCTAAGCCAGCCAGTGACTCTGCTCACATCCAGCAGATTCAGTCTTCCCATTCCGAAACATTCCTGTCTCCTGTCCCTCCAAAGACCAACACCTGTTGGCACCTGTTGGCAAGACCTACACCTGTCTAGAGGAAGGACATTTCTTCGGCTAAAGTGCAGCCAACAAACCAACTCAAATTTGTTTTGAGTTCCTACTAGTTTAAGGTGCCCCCCCTTAATTTAACAGCTTCCTTCCAATATGTGTTTTCATTAAGTGCAAGTCACTTTGTGAGGGCTTTACCTTCAAAGGTGGGATATACATTTATTTTATTACAAAACTCACCAGAGTCTGGATATCCTTTAGCAATCCTTCCAGAGTCGTGAATTTCCCACCCAGGGCTCCCATTCCCAGCTCAAATTCAAGCTCTGGAATCTCCACTCTGCAGGTTTCGGACTGCGGAAGAAGGACATTTCACTTAGTTTCTGGAGGCAGAAATTTGCAAGAAATGGACAATGACGGAGAAAACAGCACCACACCTTGAGGATGTCCCTCGTCATGTCTGATGGGTCAGTCACATGAAGGGTTATCTTGGTCCCCAAAGGCTCTATGGCTCCTCCAGATTTAACCTATGGACAAGCAGGAAAACAGTAAACCGGACAGAGCTCATCCAAGGAAACATCAATGCAGCCAGACCAAAAGCCTCTCACCTCGTTTGTTCTGTGCCCACAAGCATCACAGTTCGTAGCCATGATAATGACTTCTTTGAAATGAGGGATCTCTGGAGAAGGAGAAGTCAAGGAAACCAACAAACAGCTAAACTCACATACCTGTTTTACTGATACAGATACAAGACCCACTTCTTTGCTTTGTCAGATCTCCTCACTGTCAGAATCCCAGCCCTAGAACAGCACTCCAAACCACCCTTGACACAGTTCCTCCACCACTAAAAAAGGAATAAGGTATGTTTGGTTGAACCGCACTCTTTGGCCAAGAGCGATGCATCTGCACACACACACATGACCGGACTGGAATGCGACATGTTCCTTGTTCACAGACTCAAAAGGATACGCACCAGCTTCATGTTTGTACTGGCCGGGGCATTACATTCGGGGCAGTTGGTGCCAAACTGCAGCACCTGGAATACAGGAGAGGGGCAGAGTGGATAGCTCAGTCAGTAGAGCATGAGACTCTTGATCTCAGATTCCTGAAAGAGATGACCCTTGTGGTCCTTTCCAACTCTACAATCCTATGATTCTAAGTCCCTTTCTGTAGGATGACCCCTGCTGGGAACAGGAACCCTCCAGAGGGCGCAAGCCAGGCCTAAGCAGGCCACTGAGTGCTCCAGAAGACTCTGCCTAAACCTCAAGGGCAGTTTACTCACTTCATTCCGTAGGTCGTCCACAGAGTCAGTCAAGTCCTCCTTGGATTCCTCAGCCTAAGAAAGAGCAGAGGTGTTGGAATTTGTCTGTTGCACACTCTTAGGACCTGCAGCACGGCTCAAAGGTCAAGGGATCGACAACACTGGCACATGAACTAGAACGCCATTGCCTAAATACTAAGTTACGGAGCCTTCATGAATCCACTAAGGTCAGACACCCTCTAACTCATGCTACCTCAATTCCAAGCAGAGCAGCCTGCTGAGCAGTTCTCCTGTAGTGGGTCACCACCAGGGCTTCGTCCCTCCGTGGGGCATGAGGGTTTTCCACAAAGCTGTTGCCAGAGGGGTCATCTAGGATCTGGCAAGAGAGAAAGGAAGTGGAAGGGAAGAACCATTAATAGCCTGTTTGCTTCTGCAGGGAACAGTTGGGTGCATGCCAGGATAGGCCAAGACTCCCCACCCCACCTAAAGGCAACCCTGTCCTGGTGGTACTTACAAAAGTGAAGGCTGAATCCACATCTTTCAAGCGCTTCAGCTTACAGATGAATTCCTCGATCTTCTCTGCAACGTCTGGGTGGGTTTCCTGCGTCCAGAAAGCAGAAGCAGTTGCTTTTAGCCTCTATTATCCAGACCAGCTTGGAAGAACAACTTGGGAGTCCAACACCAGACTTAAAATCCAACACCACAGGCCACAACTCCCATCACCCCTTGCAGTCAGCAGGGCCAATGATCAGGGAGGACGAGAGCTGAAGTCCAACAACAACCAGAGAACCAAACATTCCCCTTCCCTGCTTTACAGCAAAGAATATCAAACAAACAAGCACAGAGAAAGCTGCTTTATATCCTCTGCTCTCTGTTATTTGTCCAGCATCACTTGCTGCATGTTATTGCCAGACATATTCAACAAGTGAGTCTTTGTTTACCAAAAGGGGGGTAGGCAAGGTGTTAGCCACCCATATTCTGGACTTCTGGGGCCTTTAACAATACTGCTAGAAATATTTAGGACCAGCTTTACTAGCTCACAGGACTGCGATAGAGCTGTCCAAACCAAAAGGGCGTTCAGTGCTTCTAGGCAGTTCTCAAGTTCTGCTTCCCCAAGGGTGACTTCTAAACCTAAAGAAGCCCAAAATTCATTTAATATACTGGCCGTGCAATGAGCACTGCCATAGCAACTGCCAATGCCAGGTATCTTGTTCAATAAGCAAGAAATCATTCAGCAGCTGATGTCCCCAACACATGCATCTTTCACCCTGCCAGCTGACCGAAAATCCCCATGAAATGACAGGTCAGCCCACACAGACAAGAAAGTGCTCTCCCCTGCGGAGCCTTTGCAAGCAGCTTACCTTACGGAATGGCTGGTCCTGCTTCAATCCTTCTATGGCTCTCTCAATTAACCCTTCAATGGTGGTAAGAGCTAGTGAGAGGGAGGTAGACAGAAAGGGCAGACACATCATTACCCAGCAGTCCAGACCCCACCAGTTATAGTCTTCCACACTGGCACGGAAAAGTGACTGTTATTACTAGAAATAACAAGGTTGGCTCCTTTGCTGGTTCTCGTGGACTGATATCAGTCCATCCTGCCAGCGACCAGATCCTCTGCAGTGAGCCAAAGACTGGGTAGAACAGGAAAGGGAGGCCCCAACTTCTGCTTTTCAAAAGGCAGCCTGGCAACACAAGTCCTTCTCTGCCTTGTACCCCCATCAATTCCACTGCCCTCCCCCTGCCAGCTGCCCTTAGAAAATAGAGCAGATGGAACTGGCACACTGGCAATCACTGCAGGTGCACAGAACACAGGGTGAGCTGGCATCCCCAATGATTTAATCAAGGAGCACCACTACTTTGGAAAGCAGTCAGCAGCCACCAACTTGGATGGCTTTAGAAGAGGGGTAGACAAATTAACGGAGGACTCTCCATGGCTACCTGCGCCAGTGGCTATGTTCTGTCTCCACTCTCAGAGGCAGCAAGCCTCTGCATGCCAGTTGCAGTTGCACTCAAGTCCTGCTTATGGGCTTCCCAGAGGCATCAGTTTGGCTGCTCTGAGAACAGGATGTTGAATGAGATGGCTCTCTGGCCTGATCCAGCAGCCCAACAGTTAATTCTCATGTTAATCAGATCAGGAGGAACACGAGAGCAGACTCTCAGAAAGCAGGAAGCTAATTAGTGGAGATCTGGATTCTATAGGCTGACTGGGCAGGGGGCTTGATCAAGGGGCTTTCTAGCCCTCTTGTTCATGCCAGTACAACAAATGCCTCTTCCACACACCCTTTAAAAGCCCCACAGTGGAAAATGTTCCTTTTCACACCCTCAAACAGCAGCTCCTCCTCCAGAACAGGTCATCAGGAATGTGCTAGTAGCTCCTTGCATCCCAAAGACCAGCTGCCCCAAGACATAGTGAAACGACCATATACCCACCTCCCTTCTGAGAAAAAGCAGGGATTTCAAAGTCTAGCTCAGGTACTCTAGCTGTGGCACAGTCAGTCTTCACCACTTCCCTATTCATATCCTGGGGAGAATGATTTACAGGAGAGGTTATACCAGTCTAGAAACCCAGCAGCCCACCTGGTTGGGTGAGGACAAGGACATGCCCAAAGCACACATGAACTAAAGGGAAACACAAGCTGAGTGATAACACCTCCCCAACTAACCCAAACCAGAGCACGCGTGGGGGAAGAGGCCTTCTGAATCAGCTCCAGTGCAGCCCATTCCTTCTGGCTCTTCCTAGAAGCTTGTGCCCATGTTACCATTTATCCCAGGTAACCAGAGATAAAAGGGTGACCAAAGCCAACCTTTAAATGTGCAATGGAGACAGGTGGCAGTTAGTTACCCCACAGAAAATGGCACGAAAACCCAAATGCCTCTTTCAGCTATTTGCAAACAGATGTTACCAAAGTATCTCTTCCAAAGAGCAAGGCAGCTATTTTCCCTTCCAGTTTCAGAATTCCACTTTGGAAGAATATTTAGAGACCGACCACTGGCCCTACATGATTGTATGAAACACCACCATGGATGCCACACATTCAGAGGTTTTCCCCCATCCAGTTACCAATTAATTCTAAAGGACAAACTGGACCCAAGTTCCGATCCAGAGTGCACACACTCATTTACTTTGCCCACATCGTTTGAGTGAAAACTGTGAGGGCAAAGGAAAACAGGTCACCTGACACAATGACATCTGGTGGCTGACAGGTGGGTGGCCCCATGCACCTGTCAAAGTTGGCCCATGGGGGGTGGGGGTAGGGAGTGTGTAAGGATCTGGCTGCTGGCTGGATCCAACTCCCAAACCCTGCTAGATGCCTATGTTATGTTTTTATGCAACCTGGGGATCACAGGCGTTTTTGAACTCTGCACTGGAGGAGGGGTGTAAAAGGCATCTCTTTTGGAATGGCAGAGTAAGTTTCTAGCACTGATTGAGTGGTTTTCTATATGTAATCTGGGTTATGGTTTCTACACTGCCTTGAGTCTTGGAAAAGTGGCTATTAAATTTTTATATAACATAAGATCACACCGAGGGACCTCAAATCTGGATTTCTTTAGTCTGATTTCCGCAACATGACATCAGCAGCCCAGCCCACCTACAGCCACACACTGTGCTGCCTTTGTATTGTAAGAAAGTAAGCTTAATTGATTGAAAGTTTACTTCTCTGCCAATTGTGGTTTCTCAAGCCAGATCAGCTTTACAGCAAATCAGTTCTGTGATGCAGTGGATCCAAACGGGCAGGGATTGTGCCAAAACCAATCTTCAAAGCTGCCAAATTTGCTTCTAAAGCAAAATCAAGGTCCTTAAGCTACCACAGGGGAATGGGAAGCAGACAAACCCACTCACCTGCTTGCTCCGCACAGTCAGCATGTAGCATACACCTTGATCCTGGATCCGGCCAGCCGACTGGATCTCTGAGTTAGTCGAGCCACAGCTATTGCAGGCGAAGGAACTGACAATGATCTCTTTGAAGAAGGGAATCCTAGTCAGCAGCAACCGAGTCACCCCCTAGATAAAGAAAAAGAAGAATAAAGGCAAACTGCAAGGGCTCAGCATCCCAAACATCTGGGCTGCTGCACAGTCACACTTAGCACCTTTCCCCTTTATACAAAGACACCACAACTTCCCCCTCTGCACCAAAGCTCTGTAACAGACATGCCTTATCCCAGACAAACACTACCTGCTCCTATAACCCCAATGCTGAATGAGGGTTGTATACGATAGCCCGACTTGGAGTAGACCCGCTGAAGTCAATGGGCAGGACTCACTTAGGGGCACTATTTCCAAAGGGCTTACTCCAAACCGAACAAAGAACAGTCACCTATCCCCCCCCCCTAAATTTAATACAGTGGTACCTCGGGTTAAGTACTTAATTCGTTCCGGAGCTCCATTCTTAACCTGAAACTGTTCTTAACCTGAAGCACCACTTTAGCTAATGGAGCCTTCCCGCTGCCGCCGCGCAATTTCTGTTCTCATCCTGAAGCAAAGTTCTTAACCCAAGGTACTATTTCTAGGTTAGCGGAGTCTGTAACCTGAAGCGTATGTAACCCAAGGTACCACTGTAATGATGTTTAGAAACTATATGGCACCATGGGTGGGGGTTTTTTTGGGGGGAGAAGTCCTTGCTCAGAGGGCAGCCGATCGGGGGCGGGGGGGGGGAGAGAAAAAGCAAGAGAGCAAGGCCTAAGAGTGGTCGCCCAGCATAAGAAGGGGGTTTCCTCTCCAGGGGCAAGTCCTAGAAGAGGAGGAATAGGAAAAGAAGCGATGGAGGCGGCGGAGCGGGGCTCCCATCTTGGCAGAGGCTGCTGCCATTAGAAGGAAAACCTGCGTCTTAGCAACCCCCCGCGAGAACCCTCTCGTCCCCCTCTTGAGAAGCTGCCCGGGGGGAAGGAAGTGTCCCGCCACCCCCGGAGGACGGTGAGGCCCCACAGCCGGGGCGGAGAGAGAGAAGAGAGAGACCAGCAGAGTGAGGACTAGCATCTTGGGGAGGCTCACGTTGGAGTGACAGGCCATGCAGAGGGACTCGATCTCGTCCGGCAGCTGCTGCTCGTCCTCGGCGCTAAGCGGGCGGAACAGGGCCGGGGTCGCTTCCCCGCCGCCCCGGACAGGGTCGAGGGTCCCGATGGCCGACATGCCTCCCTTAGCAGCAGCAGCAGCAGCGACCTACGCACGCTTCCGGCAACCCGGAACTTCCACTCAACGCATGCGCATTCTCACCCACACCGCCCGAAAAGAGGGCACCGGCTTCGGGTGACGTCACAAGCGTCGTGTGACCGAATCAGTGCGCAGTACTTCTGCGCGGGCCTCGCGGGCTTTTCCTAGGCCTCGGCGGACTCAATAAGAGGACCAGCGGGGAGGCAGAAGTTCAACAGGGGGAGAAATAAGAGGGCCAGCGGGGAGGCAGAAGTTCAACAGGGGGAGAAATAAGAGGGCCAGCGGGGAGGCAGAAGTTCAACAGGGGGAGAAATAAGGGGGCCAGCAGGCGGGCAGAAGTTCAACAGGGGGAGAAATAAGGGGGCCAGCAGGCGGGCAGATGTTCAACAGGGGGAGAAATAAGGGGGCCAGCGGGCAGGCAGAAGTTCAACAGGGGGAGAAATAAGGGTGCCAGCAGGCGGGCAGAAGTTCAACAGGGGGAGAAATAAGAGGGCCAGCGGGCAGGCAGAAGTTCAACAGGGGGAGAAATAAGGGGGCCAGCAGGCAGGCAGAAGTTCAACAGGGGGAGAAATAAGAGGGCCAGCAGGCGGGCAGAAGTTCAACAGGGGGAGAAATAAGGGGGCCAGCGGGGAGGCAGAAGTTCAACAGGGGGAGAAATAAGGGGGCCAGCAGGCGGGCAGAAGTTCAACAGGGGGAGAAATAAGGGGGCCAGCAGGCGGGCAGAAGTTCAACAGGGGAGAAATAAGGGGGCCAGCAGGCGGGCAGAAGTTCAACAGGGGGAGAAATAAGAGGGCCAGCGGGCAGGCAGAAGTTCAACAGGGGGAGAAACCCTGGGATGGAATTTCTGTCCACGTGGGCATACTGGAAAGCCAGGCTACTAGATCCTGTTGCTGGCAGTTAGACCTCAGAAAGGGAAGCATTCCCCTCCCAGTCCAGTGGCAAAGGAACCACTTGGCCGGGTGGGGAGACAAGTCCTTGCCAAGGTGAGCCTGGCCAGGCTGCAAGCCGCTGGGAAATGAGAGGCCTCAATAGAACCTCCAGAGCCAGGAGAAGTCTACCTCTGGATACCAGTTGCTGGGGAGGAGCTGCTTGCAGGCATCCTAAATGGTTGTGCATGTCCAGTGTGGGTGGGAACCTGAGTGCTTGGCTAGACAGGTCCACCTTGGCCTGATCCAGGAACCAAGCTCTTCCAGTTGGAGGTGTGTGTGTGCACAAGGATGGGGTGGGTCTCTGCTTTAATGCCTGGACCACAGTTTTCAGCCCTCCCTTTGCACCGTGGTAGACCACTGCAGATTCAGACAAAACAAGAGGCAGGACCAGTGGAAATGTTACTTTATTACAGACGGTCAAAAAGCCATTTACAATGCAGGACAAGGAAGCCAAGTTTGATGCAGAAAGTGTAGTGGCAATGCTTTGTTCACAGATTCATACTGATCAGACACGTACACACATATATACACAGTCAGCGGGCGTGGAGGGAAATTGGCAAATAAGTGGTGCAAAACTACTTTGTGGCAACCAAAGCAGAGCTTGGTAAATATTTTGTGCTTAGTTTTGCAACTATTGGAAGGCAATTGAAACCTAGAAGTTCAGTTCTGCAATTTTAGTCCATGTTTTCATTAAAAAAAAATAAAAAATTCTATACCACCTTTCATCCAAGGATCACAAAAATACATATTACGAAAATACAAGAAACAATAACACTCCCCCTACGCTGTTTAAAAGGCCAGATTGTTTAATTAGCCAAAGGCCTCGGAGAAAAGGAATGTTTTTGCCTGGCCTTTGGGCAAGATGCAGTTTGACTTACTTTCCTTTGTATAAAACAAGCCTGCAGGAGACCCCCAACCTGCTCACAGGTCCTTGTATGATCAGTGGAAACAGTTGGTCCTGGCAAGTATTAACCACTCTCAATTCCAAACCTGATAATTGCCACCTGCCCAGATTTTAATTTGTCTGAATTATTTTTAAGATGCATTTTAATTAATTGATGGCTGTTTTATGCATATTGTGTTGTTTTTATGATGTTAGCCACTCTGATCCCAGCTGGGGAGGGTGGGATACAAATAAATTATTATTATTATTATTATTATTATTATTATTATTAAAGATATGTAATGAAGGCACCAGGCAAGCCTCCATGGAGAGAACATTCCACAAATAGGGAGCCACCACAGAAAAGGCCCATTCCCGTGTTGCTGCTCTCTGGACCTCTCATGGAGGGGACACATGAAGAAGGGCTTCAGATGATGGATACAGTGTGCATATGAGGAGAGGCAGTCCTGGATGTATTGCGGTCCTGAGCCATTTAAGGTTTTATATGTCAAAACCAGCACTTCAAATTGGCCAGAAACTGATTGGAGCCAGTGCACTTGGGCCAAGATTGGGGTTATATGCTCAAGTAAGCAACCTGGCCACTGAATTTTTGCATTAGACCACAGTCATAAATTGGATGTGCAAACTGGAGCTGAGGATTCCACAGCCATTTCTGTATTACCTGTTCCATAGGCATAGTGGTTGTGCTAACATCTAAGAGAAGAAACAGTGCAGGAGAAATTATGTATTTACATAAATGGAGCACCAGAAGTAGCAAATGGTAGTAGTTTCATTCATTGTTATCTTTCAATCTTTCTGTCTCCTACTGAGCACAGTAGCTAAAAGTTGGGTGTCACGGGAGCTGGTTGAACCTTGTTTTAAACAGGGCAAAAATGTTTAGGCAAAGTCACCACCATGTGCTCACATGATGAACATAAGCCTTTGGAGGTTTCAGTTTTCAGTGCTTCTCTTGGTGTGGCAATTTCTCTACCCATTTAGAGTGCATTTAGGTGCATTTAGAGCGAATGCAGAAGTGAGTGAAATTTGCACTGAGGAGGCACAGTGAACACAAGAGTCTGGCCTCTCATGAATAAAACATGGGATGGTAGGGTCCAGTTTATTTATATACTGTACCACTTTTTTTAGCCGGAGGCCCCCCAAGAGGTGAACAACATGAATGCATATTACTACAAAATATATATTTACAGCATTACTACAGTATATGTATACCTATAATAAAAGTACGATACATCAAATAGAAAACAGTGGCAGGATTTTTAATCATCAACATTGCCGGGGTGGGGGTTAAAATGTTCCGCTAAGAGGAGATCCAAGGAGATGCTCCATATCAGAAGCAGCCTCTTAACACTTTTAAAACATGAGTAAAATTAAGATGGGAGCCAGGTCTTAATCATTCTAACAGAGGGAGGTCCAATTTTTCATACCAAGTGGGGCACATGTGTGCTTTGAAACACAACCCATGGGACGCACACTGTCTTGCCACACAGGAAAGAGGAAGGCCAAAATTTTATATCCCCCCCTTGCCCCCACCCCATGCTGCCTTCCCAAAGCTGGCTAAGAGATGCACTTTGGGAAGGCATCACAAGGGTTCTGGCAGGGTCCTAGAGCCCTCTCACCTTCCCAAAGCTGGGGAAGCATTCACTAGGTTTTGGGAAGGAGGCAGGAGGACTGTAAGACCCTGTCAGAGCCCTCACATCTCCTTCCCAAAGCCCAGCACCTTCCTTACCTGTCTTTGGGAAGGCTGGGTGTCAAATGTTGCCGAGGTCCACACTTTGGACCACCCTGTCCTAGCATAACCTTCAGCAAACTCAACTGCATGGGTGAGGAACTGGATGATCTGACCCACTGGCCGGATTCAAAACTCACTCACCTGTGTGCTACCTTTGACGAGTAAGCCCCACCCTCAGCCCCCTGACATCCAATGATTCCTTTTCAAGTTGCAATTTGGCACAATTGTGCTTTTTTTTTTTTGTCACCGAAAGGTACCAAGGTGAAAAAAAGTACTGAACTGCAACCAGCGTCTGGAAAGGCAGAACTGCTGCTGGCATCATAAGTTGTCAGGTGATGGACAGGTGGACATGGTTTGGACACAAAAACACCATGGACCTAATTGGGATGTGTGTGATTACACCTGTAAGGTGAAGGTTCCACACCGCTGCTCTCAGGGCTGTAACCTCCTATTTTAATGTTTATCCCCTACCAAATAATAGAGAAAAGGAGAGGGGAGAAAATACGGTTTGCCGCAAGAGATGATGTATTGAGCTTAGCTGTATCCAATAATTCTAAGGTCCTATAATTTTGAAAAGGAGAATAAAAGAGCCACAGGAGGAGCGACATGCCCAAAATAGGTCCCAACCATTAAAGTCTGATGTGGCAGTCTAGGGAAACCACTACTGCTCAGAAGGGTTTGATCTCCCCCACCCCTAAAGTAGGTTATTTCAAAGAGGGCTCCACTGCCTAATTTGCCTGGGCACAAAACTTCAGTATAAGCTGCTGCTCGGCTCATTGAGACTCTGGAAAATATCCTTCCACAGGGAGTCTAGCCTGACATGCAAGTCTTCCAGTGGAGTGGAGTTTTCCTGGAACTCTTCCAAGTATGAGGGTGTGGGAGACAGCTTGGACTTCATTTCTTCCATCTCCCTGTCCGTGGTCCTTGTGAAGTTGTCTATCTGAAGGATTGTATCTCTCCTGAACTCCTCAATTCTCTCCTGAACCTCCTGAGCCATATTTTCCAGGTCCACAGACAGCTGGTGGTTTTCTTGGCTCCTGTGGGAAGGATGTGCAACCCGGGTGTTGGGGTGAAGGCTCAGCTGCACCTTGAGTTGCTCTAGGTTCCTTTCAATTTGGAGATGGAGAACCTTCACATTGCGGGTGAGCTTGCCGGAGAATTCTTGTAGATACTGACTGAGTCGCTGCCCCATAACTGCAGTGTGAGGTGTTGTGCTTTTGTGGAGTTCTTCCATGGTACGGTGGATCTCAGTTGCCAACCTGTCAGCATATGGGAGGAAAATCTCCTTCACCTGGTCAATAAAGGTAGCTGCCTTTTCAGCATAAGAGGCTGTAAACTTCTGGACCGCACCTGGAGTTTCCACCAACGGAGCCCCTGCGTTTAGGTTGGGCCTGAAATGCTGGTGCAATTCTTTTGCGCATAGCGAGACCTGTTCCATCAGCTGCTCTGTGAGGGGAGTCAGGCGGAGGCGGAGACCTTCTAAGTTCTGGCTGATTTTTTGGTGCACTTCATCCATGTAAGGGGAAAGTTTCCTCCGGAGGCTTTCGACCTCCCTCTGGATGATCTGTCGAAGTCCATCAGCATCTTGGTAGAACTGGGGTTGGAATCCCCTGTGTACTGGGGTCAACTTCTCAAGGACGTGTCCCACGTAGTTGGCTCCATCTTGGAGACTTTCCTTCATGTTTCTGAACAAAAGAGAGAATGCACACATTTGCAGAGGAGACACAGACCTGAAAACAAAGTCTTGAGTCTGAGAGCCCATTGCAGTGGTACCTCGGGTTACAGACGCTTCAGGTTACAGACTCCGCTAACCCAGAAATAGTACCTCGGGTTATAAACTCTGCTTCAGGATGAGAACAGAAATTGGGAGGCGGCAGCAGGAGACCCCATTAGCTAAAGTGGTACCTCAAGAACAGTTTCAGGTTAAGAACGGACCTCCAGAACGAATTAAGTTCTTAACCCGAGGTACCACTGTATTACCAATCCTGATTATTGCATCTCATTAAACAGACAAACGGGAATGCAAGTACGGTGGTACCTCAGTTCTCGAAAGTAATCTGTTCCAGAAGACCTTTCAAGTTCTAAAATGTTCTAAAAAGGTGGTCTGCAAATTTCATTGAGGAAACTGAGAAACACACAGCGGATTTGAAAATGGAAGAATTTACTTCTGGGTTTTTGGCGTTTTGAGTTCCGAAACGTTCGTCAACGGAGACATTCAAGAACCGAGGTACCACTGTATATGTTCCACAAAACACTGGTTATTTCATTTCATTTATTTATTAAATTTGTAGACCACCCTTCACCCACAGATCCGAGGGCAGATCAAAGCATAAAAATACAGGATTAAAAGACAAAATACATAATAAAAACAATAACCCCACCCACCCACCCACACCGCATTTCAACCCCCTCTCGCCAAGTCACTGTCTAGCCATCTCTGTTCCAAATATGTCCTCCTTTGCAGTTCCACCAGGCCACATACCAGGGGTGCCAACTTGAATAAAATATTTGAGGGGTCCAGGTAAGCCCCACCCTGCATAATTGAATGGGAATGCCCATCACCTTTGTGGTGACCCAGCCCCCTTAAAAATAATTTTACTGTGGGGGCCAAAGCCCCCACAGTCTCTAGGAGTTGGCTCCTAGGCCAACCACATCAGCAAGGATGCTGTGTCCAGCATCTCCACGTATTGAGGCTGCAAGATACCTTCCCACACCCAGGCCTCCTAGTGCCCATTCCCTATTCCTGCATCATTCCTAGCCATTATATGATAGGCAGCTTCAACTTCACTGAGAAAGGATGGAATGAAGGGATGGTGGACTCTCCTTTACTTCTATGCTGCTCAGAATCCAGGCAAGCAGTTAAATTAATGATTAAATAAATAGGTTACTATGTATTAGCAAGCAGGTTTTCGTCTTGTTTTAAACGTATTTGTTGTTTTTGTGTTTTCAGCTGTTTTTAATTATCTTGAGATGGTGGTTTATAAGGCGATTAATCAATCAATTGGGACACGGGTGGCGCTGTGGGTTAAACCACAGAGCCTAGGACTTGCCAATCAGAAGGTTGGTGGTTCGAATCCCCGCGACGGAGTGAGCTCCCATTGCTCAGTCCCTGCTCCTGCCAACCTAGCAGTTCAAAAGCACGTCAAAGTGCAAGTAGATAAATAGGTACCGCTCCGGCGGGAACGTAAACGGCGTTTCCATGCACTGCTCTGTTTCGCCAGAAGTGGCTTAGTCATGCTGGCCACATGACCTGGAAGCTATACGACAGCTCCCTCGGCCAATAAAGCGTGATGAGCGCCGCAACCCCAGAGTCAGCCACGACTGGACGTAATGGTCAGGGGTCCCTTTACCTTTAATCAATCAATTGTCATTGTCATCCCCTGCATGTTGATGCAGTGGGAGCCCAAACAATAGTGGAAACCTCTACCAGTGGTCAATAGGGGAGACTCCTTCCCCTCACTAGTTAATATTAAGGGCTGGTGAACCCTCTCACCTCCCTCTTAACCATGTCACTTGAAAGGATGTTACGGTGGAAAGGCAAGATATAATCTTTCAAAATAAAAACTTTAGAAGATCCTGGCTGCTGGGTCAGGCCAATGGAATCTAGTCTAGAATCCTGCTCTCACAGTGACAGGCAAGAGGCCCCATTGGAAAACCCACAAGCAGGACCCCATTTCAATCAATGTCCCCAGCACAGTTTCCTTAGGCCTGATCAGGGGCTAATCCTGTTGGCTGCACTTGCTTTCTTCTGCCAATGCATCAGATGATCTCTCCCCATAATGGTTCCCACCCCTTCCCCTACAAATCAGGGAATGGAGGGGTGGATAGGAAAACCCACCAGTTGTGTCCTTTGTTCTGTGAGAGCCAGTGTGGTGTAATGGTTAGAGTGTCAGCCTCTAGGACCTGGGAAACCAGGGTTCAAATCCCCACTCTGCCATGAAGCTCACTGGGTGACCCTGGGCCAGTCACTCTCAGCCTAACCTACCCCACAGGGTTGTTGTTAGGATAAAAAAAATAGGAAAAGGGAGAACCTGCTTAGAGGAAAAGGTGGACGATAAATGTCTGAAATGAAAAAGCACACAATCGTACTGATAAGCTTAGAGCGAATCAGACTCACTTCACCCCTTGTCCTCCTTTCAGCTGCTGGGCTTGCTCCGTGCTGCCCTTGTCTTGAGTCAGTTGGCTGAAGTAGTCCCAGACGTGGCTCCGCTGAAGACTGGCTGGAGAAGCTGTGCAGATGAGGCAAAGAGGAAAGGACAAAAAGTAGTCAGTCTATGGAAAAGCCAACCCACTTACAATCAACAGAGTTCTCTCACATTGCTGGATTCTCATACTGAGAATGTTGCACAACAGTGCAGGCAACCAGGGAGGTCACCTCTGCAGCTCAGGGTCATTCCTGCTCTTTAATGTCGCTGCTAGAGGGGTCTCCAGGGGAAAAAAACACCCTGTGTGCCCAGGTGTCCAGAAGCTGAATCTATTTGTCACCCTGCTGGCAGCTCTGATTGGGACTTAGGACTAGAAGCAGAGCATTGTAAGCACTGTGTTAAGGCTGTAGCCCACAAACACATGCTCAGAGGTCACCGAGCTTTCCCTAACACAACCCAGAACCTCCCCACTCTCTAAATGCACCTGTATTATTATTATTATTATTATTATTATTATTATTATTATTATTATGAGCCTAACCTGAAAAGGTGGCCAGCAGCACTGCTAGGAGGGCAGCTTTGATGCACATGATGAAGCGAGGATTCTGCAACAAGGCATTAAAGGGACATGTTAGCTGTGCAGCCGCTGCAAACAAGGATCTCCGCTGTCAGACTTGGCTGAGTATGGATGATGCTCCTTCCAGGCTGTAAGTCCATCTGCATGATTATCCCTCATTTCAATTTAAAAACAGGAATTGGTTGAACAGAAAGGTGTGCTTTGTCTGCTTAGAACCCAAAGTTCACGTGCCAGATTGTAACCACTTTTGCCTTACCTTATTCCTTCATGTATTTTGCTCAGCTGCTCCCAGATGGTGGGATTGTTCTCCCTGTGTCCTCCTACCTGTATGCTGGGGACTGATCTCCTCGGGGTTGGCTCTTGTAGATGCCCTGCTGCCGCACCTTTTATATATGCCAGGCAGCATTCACTGCCTTGCACACGGCTGCAGAGCCAGCCAGCCTGGCCCTCGTTCCGTGTAAACACAACACGAAGGTTGAAAGACATTGACAAAGAGATGACGTCTGCATCTGTCGTGAGCAGAGGACAGAGGGCTTACTTTGATCGGGGGAGGTGGTGGTTTCTGAGATAAGGGGGGTCTCTTTTGATCGACCCAGCTCTCTATACTTGGGGCGCAAGCAGGAATCTCCTGTGGCCTTTGCCTCCCCATCCCAGTTATTCAGTCTTCTGCAACTCCTGGCCCAAGTACAGGGGAAAGCATCATGGGACAATTAGTCCAAACTGGGTGAGAGTTCAAGGAAAGGAAAACAGAGAGAGTGAACCCTGCGGGGGGGGGGGGGTGGCTAACTGCATCACAGGCAATGCCACCCTGGCCAGGGGAGCGTTGAGATGCAGGAAGGTGAAGCTGGAGCGGCGTTTTTTGTTTGTGTTGCACTGCCTCGTTCAAATCTTTTGTTTCTTCATTTCATGTAAAACTATCCCACCAATGAGGCTCAGTGGTTTGCAGTCCAACTGGGCAGGAAATGCCTTTGAAGGAGCAAGCTCAACTCTTTCCAAGGGAGGGTCCCAGCATTGTGAAGGGGTGAGCATGGCCTCTAGCAAGAGATGCATGTAAACTGACAAGAGATTTCTTACAAAACATAAAGCAGGGCATAAATTAAATAATAATTACCCTAGTTATCTGTGTATAAGACAATGTTTTTTATTATAAAATAATGTTAAAAATTAGGGGTCGTCTTATACACAGATAGTGCTGAAGGGGGGTGGGCGATTGTTTGCAGCCGCGAGCAGGAGATTGTCAGTGGCGACTGGGCAAGTGATTGGTGGCTATGGCAAGGCCAGCTGTTGATTGGCTGCCACTGCAGGAATTGGGCGGGTGATTTGTGGCTGCTGGCAGCTAGCGGGCAGATAATTGGCATCTTTGGCAGCACGTGTGATTGTCCGGTAGGTGAGCAATTTTCGGCAATCCCCCCCAAAAAGCTCAACAGCCCTGGGCAAACCCCCCCCCCCGAAAAAAAGCTAAACAATTCTGGGCATTTTCTTAATTTGGAGTCCCCCAAATGGGGGTCATCTTACACATGGGGGCGTGTTATACACGGAAAAATACGGTACCCTGAGCAGGATGGGCAGAGTTACTGCAGGTTAAGGTGATGCTGAGGACAAAAGCTGATACCCTCTCTCCACTGGCCACCACAAAAATGCATCTTCCAGGCCATTCTCTCTCAACTTTACTTTGAGTAAATGACTTTTCTACACTACAGTTTTATGCCATTTTTGGACTGCCACGGCTTCTTCCCTGAGAACATTGCTATAGATCCCCTGCAGTTCCCCCCAGGGTTCTCCAGGAAGAGGGAACATTGCTTAAGCCAGTTTAAACCTGTAGTGTGTTCATGCAGGCATGGAAAGCAGCCTCAGAACCGGATTTCCATCTTGTACCAATGGCTGGGCTAAAGTAGCAGCACCAAAAAAGGCTCAAGCAAGGGAAAGGAAGGGCTTATCCATACTCCCTCTTGCAGGCTGCCAGGTTCCGCCCAAGATCGTGGGCGCCCAGCATGCATGCGTGATGTCACGCATGCCACATATGACATCACACACTGGGAGGAGCCCCGGTGCGCCCTCTGAAACGCCCGGTGGGGCCTGCTGTAACTGCAATGGGCTCTATGGGGCCCATCTGCTGCTGTGACAGGCTCTGTCGAAGCCCACTACTGCAGCGGAAGGGCCCAATGGAGACCGCCTGGCTATAGAATATTGAGGGGCCCTGGCCCCCTCACTGAAAATTTTGTGGGTACTTGGGCACCCATGGCCCTGATGAGATGGCGCCAGTGTCCTCTTGTCCCCAAGGTAAAGCGCTTTTTAGCATTCATTCAAAAAGCACAGGATTGCTGTTTGTTCCCACTGAAAACTAAAGAACAGGTTTTCCCAAGAAGAGGAGTGGGACAATAGAGAAACCAGTCTGACCTGAATTTTCTGGGCATGAGACAAATGGGAGATGAGGGTGAGCCCTAATTCAATGTTCACATGAGTTGCCCTGGCACCAAATTTGTAAATTGACAGGCATGTGGGGGGAAATAACTGCTTTGAGAGAAAACAATCCAATGACAGCAACCCTCCCCCACCTCTTCCATGTCTGTAGGGAGTTTGGGGTGCGCCCCCCAATCTTCAGCCATTCAGAACACATCCCTGGCCAAGCCTCTCAATGACCACAGAGCTATTCCCAGCAAAAACCTCTGTGTGAATATTCAGAAGAGGTCAGAGTGCACAGAGCCAGCCAAGGCCAGCTTGTGGCCAGGGGAAGTTCCAAGCAGTCATTGCTCCCAAGCTGGTATCAAAGGGCAGCCCAGCCAGCCCCCAATTCTCCCCAAAGAAGAGGCCTCTCCATATGCAACTCACCCCCACCTCTCTAGCCCATGTCTTCCTGGGCAGAAATGCACTCCCTGGTGCTGGAGGGGAGATACATTTCCTTCCCCGAAGATGACCTCTGACCTTTCCAAAAGTGGTTTAAACCAATAGATTCAACTTACAAGAAAGAAGATTGCAAACTAAACATTAGGAATAACTTTGTGATGGTAAGAGCCGTTTGGCCGTGGAACAAACTACCTCAGAAGGTGATCGGCTCTCATTCATTGGAGGTTTTTAAGCAGAAGTTAAATGATCATCTGTCAGGGATGTTTTAGTTGAGATTCCTGCATTTTATGGGGTTGGACTAGATGACCCTTGGTGTCACTGGCAACTGTACAATTATATGAATCTATAGTGCTCTGCATGGTCCAGCTCCTTTCACTAAAGCAACCTTCCACAACTTGGTGCCCTCCCTAATTTTTAGACTCCATGTTGGCTTGGAGGTGAGGGAGTGTTGATAGGAACTGCAGTCCCAAACATCTGGATGTCATCAACTTGCAAGAGGTCACACTAAAGGCTGAAGCACCCCAAAGCTCCTCGCGCTTTGAAACTTCATCTCCCCACTTTGTCCTTCCCATGGTCTGTAATTAGCAAACTCCAATCTTGCTAGATCAAAGCTATGTGCCTTGCAAGGTTCCTCAAAGGTTTCCTTGCTGCTAGATCAAAGCTTTGCTCTCATCTCCTGTCAAGTCAGCTCAGATAATCTTTGCTAAAATGGAGTCGTTAACTGAGGACATGCAAACCTAGTGATAATTTTGCCTTTTCTACTAGGAAGCCAAAATTCTTATTTGAAAACAGAGAGGAGTCTTAAACCTGCTGTTCAAATGCACATCGCAGCAAAAGGAGCTACTTGAAAGATGTTGCTTGTAGCATGGGACATTTTAATACTTTTGCCCATCCATCCACCCATTTCTTTAAAAACTCTTGGATAGATGCCATCTGGACCCAGTTCCTGGTCCCCAGTTCCCCACCCTCCCACCATTGCTGGTGGGAGCACCATCCCCACCCCAGTTTCTGCTGAAAGCACACAGACTCTCCCTCTCTAGGTCCCATGTAAGCTTTTTCTCCCACCCAATGTGAAATTTCATTTCAGCTGAAAGAACCTGCACTGTGTCAGACATTGCTTTGGTGGCTGATACCTTTCCCTCTAACAACTGAATGCTTGTGAACATTCCTTGGCATCACACTCAATCAGTGGTGCTGCAGTGGGGAGGCATTCCCAGAGGGGCAGGTAGCAATCAGTTTGCAGTCTACTTGTGTAACAGATTTTTTCCCTCCAAAAACACACACCTGTGAATTTATCCTTTTTGCCATTTTTGCAATAAAAGTCTCCCTGGGTGAGGGGATGCTCAGCTCCATCCCCACCATTCAGCCAAGGGCATTCCCATTTTCCCCTTCAAAAACACTTTCATTTGGGATCAGATTCCTCCATCTCACCCACCCCTTCCCTTTCAAGGTGGACTGGGCATTAAGAGACAAAAGAGCAACTTGCAGGTATTGCTGAGGTGTTCGTTTATTTCAGCAGAGAGAGTGTGTGTCTGGGCACACAACAGTGCATGGAGATTGTTAGCAGCAATGGACAGAGAGGGTAATAGAAATGTGGCCGCCAGCACTGCCCCAAACATTCAGGGGCATTGGGGGCTCCAGTGGGTCACAGCCAGTTCCTCACCCATTTATTCTGGGTGGCAGTATCCTGAATCTTGCCAGGAGTCTTGTTTTCGGTGGTGTTTCGGTGGTGGCTTCAAGCAGAAGACACGCTGGGGCTGTGGTGTCAGAAATATAGGGTGCCTTCTACTATTCCTCCAAAGCAGGGAGAGGGGCCTTTTCATTGGCCATCTGCTTAAGGCTGTCGAAGAAGGAATTGAACCTGTCCCTCACATCTTTCTCCAGGAAGCTCAAGTGATCCTCCGTCTCACCAGCATAAGGCTTCAGCTTCTTCATCATCTCCTCCACCTTCTGCACCAGGAGCCTGTTGAAGTTCTCTCCATAGGGCCCCACCACCTGGCGGAACTCCTCGATTTGCTGGTCCATCTTTTTGTTCAAGCCTTCCATGTAGGGTGTCAGAGATTCACGCAGGTCAGCCGCGTCCCCCTGCAGCTTCTCCCTCAGCTCCTGGGCGAGAGGGCTCAGCTTGAGCCGCAGATCCTCGGTCCTCTCCAAGAGCTGGGCCCGCAGATCCTCAATGCTCTTCTTCATCTGGAAAGACATTCCCTCCAGTTGGCGGTTCAGCTGCTCTTGGACGTCCTGGGTGTAGGGAGACAGGCTGTTCCGCAGCTCAGCCATGGTTTGGTCCACCTTGGCCTTCAGCTCATCAGCATAGGGCGTCAGGCTCCCTTTGATGTCCTCCACCGTCTGGTTGACCTGCTGCTGCAGCTCATCGGCGTAGGGAGACAGAGAGGTCTGGAGGCTTCCCATGTTCTCCTGCAGCTTGGCCTGCACCTCCTGGGCCAGGGGCTCCAGCTTCCTGCGCAGCTCTCCAGCATTCTGGTTCACCTGGGTCTTCAGCTCCTCTGCATAAGGGGCCAGCTTGGCCTGCAGCTCCTGAATATTCCTGCTGATTGCTGAATGGATGTCATCAGCGTGAGGGGCCAACCGGGCTCGGAGCTGCTGCAGCTCTTTCTGGATTTGCTGCTTCAGCTTCTCAGAATCTTCTGCCAGCCGAAGGTGCATGTCTGTGGCAAAGGGGACCAGCTTGTTCTGCAGCTCCCCGGCATAGGTGTTGAGGGCCTGGAAGTTGTCCTGGAAGAGGGTGCTGTGGAGGAGCAGGAGGAGAGAGGTGAGCAGACAGACAAGCACTCCTTGGCTCCCAAAACGCTTGGGAGTTTCAGTGTTCCTGCTGCCGTGGATTTCCCTCGGGCGCCCGGTGGCCACAGGTGCCCATCCTACTCCACTGCTGCAGCATGCAGCGCAGGAGCCGTGGCCCTTTCCCACCAGGATACCCCCCTGCGCTTGTGTCCCAACCCCGAGGTTTGTTCCCAGGCTGATCCTGTCCCTTCTAAGCCAGTTCAGGGAGGACAGCAGTTCAGAGCTTGAACCCTACACCAAAGGTGAGGCGCCTCAGGCCTGGAAGGTCAATGTATGGCTCCCCAGGCCTATACCCCTGGCCCTCAAGAGCCAGGGTTCAAAATTAGCTGGGCACTAGGCATGTTTTGAGAGGAAGTGAAGATGTTTGGTTGCCAGGTTTGGCACCTAATATCTCCATCTGGCTGGCTGGCGTGGCTGCGATGCTGCACCAGTCAGCTGATCTGTGGGGCAGCGCAGCACCCAAAGAGGCATGTCTTTTGGTGCTGCATGAGACAGTGACAGAGACTCCCCACCCCTGCCCTACAACAAGGGCAAGCCACGTGTAGTAAAATGCCTGCATGCAGCACTTCACCCAATCCAGCAGATTATCATCTCCCGGAGAATCCTCCACCCCCCGCCCCGGCAAAATAACCACAGAAACATGACCCTCCACCCCTTCCTTATATTTTGCTCATTCTTGGTGTGTTTGTTGGTTTAGGTATTGCACAGGCTCTGAAAGGACCTCAAAAGTCACCTAGTTTTTAAATTTAAAACATCACTTTTTAATTAAAAACAAGTTTCCAAATAGTAGTAAGGGGCATTAAAACAAGATCTTTAAAAAGCAGCTGTGTGTGTGTGTGTGTGCGCGCGCGCGCGCTCGTGTGTGCATGTGTGCGCAGAAGCAAAATAAAATCCTCACTTGATAAAACAGCAGTATCAAACTATTTCACAGCAAATACCTTATAATCTATCTAAAATGTCTCTGAGTGAATTTTGAAAGCCTTCCCACGACACCTGAAGATTAAAAGTGACAGGTGATCTAGCGAAGATTTTAAGAGGATTTTAAGAAAAAATGAAGTGGCAACAACAGGAAGAGATGGACATGTGTTTGCAACAGGAACGGGGAAACCTGTTTGTTTGTTTGTTTTTAAGTATTAAATTAAAATAATTTGGTTTGATTTGTAATAATTCAGAAAATCAATAAAATAATATATTTTTTAAAGTGACAGGTGAATGGGGAGGAGTTATCAAATGCCCCATCAAAAAGAGCCTTCCCTCCTTACCAACTTCAAAGGCACAGGGAGAATCTCGGAAAGGGACAAGGGAGTGAGTGGGCAAGGGGTATGTATGTGTGTCCCTAAGCCCAGTCGCCATCATGAGCACTCCCCACCGCCACCGGCCCCAGAGGAAACAGCTACTCACTTGAGCCGCTTGCTGATCTCTGACTGCTGGACTTGTTCCACCGTCTCCTTGGCATTGTTGCCCATTTCGGTGAAGTACTTCCAGATCACGTCAGCCACCTGGTCGGCGTTGATCTCGGCCTGGGCCCCTGCAAGGATGAGGAGGGAGCAGGTTGGTGCTGTGTGTGACCCGGCTCACAGCCTCCCATCCCAACTCCTCTGTCACTTGCCAATGTCTCACATGTCTGCAGAGCCACAGCTGAACTCACATAATTTCTGGGAATATTGGGAGAACCACACAGACCCTTCCCTTTAAGAATGCATGCACATATCCATCAAGTCTGGGTAGGACCAGGACTTCTTCAAACAGATGAGGCCTCTCAGCAAGGCTGCCAGGTTTAATGTATGCAACCAGCCCAGCTCAGAAAGGCGAGCCACATGCTTCTTTCTACGGTGCCCAGATTTGCCAGTACTCCTTTCCGTTTCAAGCAGACACCCTGTTTCAGCCTGATCTGCCTCCCACTCTGAAATCCAGTCTCTCGGTTTGCTTTTCTCCTGGCCAGTTCATTGAGGTTTCTCAAACAATGTTATTGCCAGGCAGAGGGCCTTCTCAGCAGTGGTGCCCTCTCTTTGGAACGCCTTCCCATCAAATGCCAAGGAGATAAAGAACTACACAATTTTTAGAAGACATCTGTAGGCAACCCTGTATCGGGAAGTTTTTAATGTTTGACGTTTTGTTATGTTTTTATGTGTTGGAAGTCACTCAGAATGGCTGGGGCAAACCAGCCAGATGGGCAGGGAATAATAATAATAATTGTAACGACTGGGCAAAGCTCTTTAGTAAAGAATCATTCTGCTGTGCCCGACTCACAAGATTTTAGGTTAATCACACTGATTTGCTAAACCTGAGCTGCAAGACAACCATCGCTCGGTACATTCCGAGATCTGAGCTATATAGCATTTCTCCAGGTATGCCTTGGCCAGTGGGTCAGTGAGAATTTACAAAGACCGAACAATATTTAGAATTCAACAGTTGGAAATAGGACCAGAGTGAGTGCAGATAACAGGATCAGCAGAGCCCTTCTGGGTTACCTGTGATAGCCAAAAGGCTGAGGATCAAGGCTGCTGCCTTCAGAGTCATCTTTTGCGGCTGGGGGGTTGCAGACACCGCCGTTTAAGGAACAGATCTGCCAAGAAGAAGAAGAAGGGTCAAAACTAAATCAGCGGCATTCCCATAAACACAGCCCCCTGATCTGACTCTCAGCCTTGCTCCAGCATCCCCTCCAAATTCCTGTCTCAGCCCTGTCCCAATTCCCCATCCCCATCTCTCATGGCTCTTAGACATATTTTCTACATCCCTTAGACCACCCTTAGAGCCAACCTGGGGCCCTTCAGATGTTGCTGGACTACAACTCCCATTAGCCAGGGCTGCATTGACTGATGGGAGATATAGTTCAAGAACATTTGGTCGGCAAAGGCAGAATTAGGCAGCTGAAGCTTTTCTGCTTAGCCCTGAATCTGAGCTGGGGGGGGGGGGAGAGAAGAGGGAAGAACCACCAGATTAAAATTGGCCAGAAGTTTCCCCTTCTAACTACAGTATAGGTTAGGATAGGAATAAGGGAATCACAAAGGCAGTGCCCCCCTCTTCAAGTTCCCCGTAAGCAAAGCAGCACAAAACCTCCCCTGCTCCATTGTCCTGAACCAAACAGGGCTGCCAGCCCAGCATCAGCACCCTCCAGGTCAATGGAAGAGCAGTGCTCAAGCATGGACCCTGCAGGCAGCTCAGCTCACCTCTTCTCCTTGCGCTGTCTCCTCAAGGTGTTTCAGCCTGCTTTGCCCATCCAAATTTATAGCCCTCTGAGCAGCTTCTTCCTGCTTCCACGCAGGCTGCTGACACATCCTCGAGCGTTTGGACTTTAGCAGGAGCGCAAACGTGGACAAGGGCTGGATGGCAGCAAGGGAGCCCCCACCCACCCCCCACGTCTTATCTGCTGGGCTAGCAGAGCTCTTAGCAGAAACAGCCACGCCAGCCTCTGATAGAAAGGCAAAACAACGCTTTGGGGGGGGCAGCGTGGGAGTGCACACTCGCACAAAAGAATTCATGAGGACTAGTGGCTGCAATTGCGCGCACCGAAGAGGTCAGGAGGAATGGAGCGCAACTACATAGGAAAGACAAAGGGTCGATGGATTTTGGGGTGTGGCATGACTGAAAACCAGGTGTGGGCATACTCCAACAGAATGTGGCTTGAAGGCCCAGGAGAGTGGGGTGTTATTGGGGTAAAATGATGGGTAGCTGAGTGGGCAGCTTCCCCATCCCGTGTCTGGCTTCCCTCAAAGCATCATCTGGACTGCGCCTGACTAGCAAACAGCCCCGTCCACCTGCTCTCCCACCTCCAACCCTCCGAGTTTCTTTTTTAAAGGAAGAGAGGGACTGAAGTGTTTTAGTCTAACTACTCCCCTTACCAAGCATGGCTCCAGCATGATTCAGGGATGGACATTCTGCCCTGTCTAGATCCCTATAGCATTTAAAGGTTGAGATATACAGTGGTACCTCAGGTTACATACGCTTCAGGTTACAGACTCCGCTAACCCAGAAATATTACCTCAGGAAAAAAACAGAAATCGTGCTCCGGCGGCCCAGCGGCAGCAGGAGGCCCCATTAGCTAAAGTGGTGCTGCAGGTTAAGAACAGTTTCAGGTTAAATACGGACCTCCGGAACGAATTAAGTACTTAACCCGAGGTACCACTGTAGCTCCAAGTGATTTATTCAGCTGGAGCCAGCTTTGCAGCAGTTGCTCTAGATTAACCTGGCATTGGAAGGTGGACTTGAGCAACACTGGATTTCTTCAAGCGCTCGCTATGATGAATTGGCAGAATATCCACTCTTGCCACAGATCCAGAACTGGTTTACAATTACAGGGAACAGCTCTGAGGCAACAGCAAGAAAACATAGTCTCTGGGCATAAATAGAGTACGTTTAATTTGTTGATTTGATTGACATCCTATGCCCTTTTAGAATGTGGTTCTTTTGGGGGGGGGAGTGTTATTGACATTTTCTTTCTTGATTATATGTACAGTGGTATCTCAGATTACAGACGCTTCAGGTTACAGACTCCACTAACCCAGAAATAGTACCTCACATTAAGAACTTTGCTTCAGGATGAGAACAGAAATCACTTGGTGGCAGCGGGAGGCCCCATTAGCTAAAGTGGTACCTCAGGTTAAGAACAGTTTCAGGTTAAGAACGGTCCTCCAGAACGAATTAAGTTCTTAACCCGAGGTACCACTGTATATATATTGTGGTTTTATATTTTGATTTTGTTCTGTGAACTGCCCTAAGACCTCCGGGTATAGGGCAGTATATGAATTCAATAAATGAATAAATACTGGAAGACTGAAGAAACCCCAACTAAAGAATCATAGCAACAAAAATTGACGGACTATGCAGAACTGGCAAAATTGACATATAAGCTACGGGACAAGGATAACTGTGACTTTAAGGATGAATGGGAATCCTTTACAAAGTATCTGAAGACACAACAAAGTGAACTGGACTACTTGGCAGGTTTTGAATAAACATTCACAAACCTTTTATTGATAATGATCAGCTGGATAGTTTGAAGATCTATACAACTTTGTAACATGAAGAAAACAGCATTCTTAGAGAAACCAAAGACTGGAACTGAGGGAAGTCGGGGGGTGGGGTTTGTGTGGGAGGAGGGGAAATGGGGGTGGGGAACAAGGATGATATGTTTTTGGATACTATGTCTTGTTATAATTTTGAATAAATATAAATAAATAAATAAATAAATAAATAAATAAATCTCACCCCTTCCATAACCATTTCTTGCACATATTGGTTTAGGAGCAGGGCATGTAAGAGGAGGCACACTTGAACCCACAGCTACCCAAGGACTGGGTAGGCTAGCTCGCCTTCTGTTTAGTAATTTTCAGAGGTGGAGAAAAAGCTCTGTTTAGCTTCCAAAGAAATTCACTTTTTGTACCCCCCCCCCATCCCAAAAACCCAAGGGGAAATATATAACTTTGTTTTCTGAAAAATCCTAATGTTGGAGCAAGGTGTACATCAAGGGCAGAGAATTCCCAGGTTTGGAAGCCACTGCCAAAGAGGCCCTGTCGCATGCTGCCATTCTCTGTTTAACAACAAAATTGTTTATCCCCAGAGTAAGAAAATGACCAACTCCCCCCACCCTGGACCCCCGCTGGATGTTAAACAAAGTTTCTTGGGGACATAATGTCTTATGTGCTTGATAAGAACTGCTAATCCAAACAGTTTATTTGCTCTTGTTTGTTATTGGAAGCACCTGGAGTTTCCCCTCTCTCCCACTCACCCTCAGCCCTCACTTGAGTGCTGCTTTCCCACTTTGGTGGTTGGTTTTCTGGAGAGTAAACAAAATGAAGGAGGGGAGGGGCATGGAGATGAAAACACTGGGACGATGAAAAGCCCAAAGATGTGGAGTTTGTAAGAGTCTTAACATGGAATGTAACAGGTGACAGGGAAGGTCGGCTATGTTTTCTGGGTACAAACTGATAGCACCAAGGACTTCTGGGAGAAAGAAGCAACAACAACAACTTATCAGTCTCTCTCTCTCTCTCTCTCTCTCTCTCTCTCTCTCTCTCACACACACACACACACACACACACACACACACACACTTCTATGATAGCATGAATTCCCCCTAAATTAGACATGTTTTTGTAAGAATTTTCCCCTGATGCAATGCACCTTTGTCTGCTATGTACACTTCCTTCCAGTATTCATTTTTGTACCCGTTACTTGGCAGGAGAACCACGCTGCAAAATTCAAAGGAGTGTGAATTTCAAAGGAAGGTTAAGTTGTGGTTTGCTGATTGTTTGGGACGGCACAAATTAGGTAGTTCACCTTTAAACATGGACTGAACCAAATTCTTCCCCATTCTACACACACACATTTACAAATACATGTGTATGGCAGTAGTTACTTTGATGTCTCTCCAAATCTCTGGTATTTCATTCTCCTTTTTTTGTTGTTGTTGTTGATGCATAAGTCGCAGCAGGAAGCAAAAATGCTGCTTGCTCATCAGCCAGAGCTGTACAAAAACAGAAGGCTGCCTGCCTGGGCTCACATTAACCAGGAAATCACACTCTCAAGACCGTTGGTCACCACATATTGAAAACAGCATGATATCACTTTAAATGTAGCTTCTCCCAAAGCATTATAGGAGCTGTAGTTTGTGAAGGGTGCTGAGAGCTATAAGAGGACCCCTTTTTCCTTCCCATGACTACCATTCCCAGAGTGGTTTAGCAGCCAGTCTCCCTTCCCAGGGAACTCTGGGAATTGTAGTTCTGGGAGAGAAACAGGTCTCTTTACAACTCTCAGTACCCTCAACAAACTACATCTCCCATAATTCTTTGGGGGAAGCCATGGCTTTTTAAAGTGGTATCATGGTGCTTTTAATGAATGGTCTGGATGTGGCCATTGTCACCCCACATTTGACACCCCGAGAGCTTGAGAGGTCCTGGAGCCTGTCCCCTTCCATCTCAGCAACCCCCTTGGGTTTGGACTCCTTCTTGAGCGTCTGCTTGTGAGGCAAGGCAGGGGCCAAATTCCCTTGCATTGCATTTCTGCTGTGTAACCCTTGGCCATTTCCAGGCTTAGCAAAGGCAGTGGGCAAAGTCTCGGCCTTGCACATCACACATCAGTCAGTTCAGCTTCTTGCTGACAGATGCCAAGCTCTCTTCACTCCCCCTCGCCAAGGGAGTCATTAGAGCACCATCTCTGTTGGAGACAGAATGCAGAGCTCAGCAATATGAGACTGGACTGTGCCTCTGAGTGTGTGCAGAGTGCCTCTCCCTCCCCACCAAGCAAAAACAGCCAACCCGCAACTGGCAGGATAAGGGTTTCGGGCTTCCAGGCATCTCTCTTGGTTTAGAAGAAACCACTTTATGGCACTGCTCTCTGGCCTGTCTGCAATGTGTTATCTTGAGGTCACAGTCCAAGGCGAGGCAGATTTGATGTGCAGGATGGAGGGGCAGAGCTCAACCAGGGATGGCAACAGGCAGGAGGTCCAAAGATGAGCTCATTCATTCCTTAAGGCCGTTCCGTTGTGTAATGCAAGATGGTTCAAGGTTTCCCGGGTGCCCATTCTTACCAATGGCCGTCACTCATTCCAGTGCATCCCTCATACATGGAGTACTATGGAGGCCTCTAACAGAATTTTTGGAAGGAGAAAAAGGCTGCCCAGCTCAGCTCCCTGCTGCTGAGCTCAGGCAACCACCCACCACCCTCCTAAGCTTTTTTGTTGCAGCAAAAAAATCTTAATTTCACATATATGTTTGTGGGGCAAATGCACATATATGCACTAGTGGTGACTGGCCAGGAACAAGATCTTTTTTTAAAAAAAAAAAATTATTAAAGATTTTAAACATTAAATTCACATATAACACAATACAAAACACAAAAAACAGCAAAAAACAAACGGAAAAAACAACAAAGGTAACATATAATAACATATAGTAACAAACACACCAATGAATCAAACATTCCACATCCATCTTTTCTTAAGCTTTTGGACTTCCTCACGTCTCCCATTTCTGCGTTCTCAGTTAAAAATTATAAACAGCAATTTATCACCTTGTTTCAACACTTATTTTGTAATTTTCAAAAATTATGTCCCCGACTTTAAGCACTTATTATCAAATAATTAGAGACTTAATTTGGACATAATGTTATTCCCAGGTTTATCTTATATCTCAAATCTTACTCGTTCTCATATTTCTTTCAACTAAGTTACTGGTACCATGTTAATTTCAGTCCTGCATCTTTCTTAACACTCATACAATTTACAATGTTTTTGTAAATAGTCCTTAAACTTTTTCCAGTCCTCTTCCACTGCCTCTTCTCCCAGGTCTCGGATTCTGCCAGTCATTTCTGCCAGTTCCATATAGTCTATCAGTTGCGTCTTCCATTCTTCCACGGTGGGCAAATCTTGGGTCTTCCAATGTTTTGTGATGAGTATTCTTGCTGCTGTTGTTGCATACATAAAAAAGTTCGATCCTTCTTTAACACCTTCTGGTCAACAATACCCAAAAGGAAGGCCTCTGGTTTCTTGGAGAAGGTATACTTAAATACCTTTTTCAATTCATTATATATCATTTCCCAGAAAGCCTTAACCCTAGGGCAGGTCCACCAGAGGTGAAAGAATGTTCCTTCAGTTTCCTTACATTTCCAACATTTGTTATCAGGCAGGTGATATATTTTTGCAAGCTTGACTGGGGTCATGTACCACCTATATAGCATTTTCATAGCATTTTCTTTCAAGGCATTACATGCCGTGAACTTCACACCGGTGGTCCATAACCTTTCCCAGTCAGCAAACATAATATTGTACCCAATGTCCTGTGCCCATTTTATCATAGCTGATTTAACCGTTTCATCTTGTGTATTCCATTTTAACAGCAAGTTGTACATTTTGGAAAGTACCTTAGTCTTAGGTTCTAACAGTTCTGTTTCTAGTTTCGATTTTTCCACCTGGAATCCTATTTTTTTATCCGAATTAAAAACCTCCTTAATCTGAGCATAATGTAACCAATCTCGCACTTTGTCCTTTAGTTTCTCCAAACTCTGCAGTCTCCAAGTATCTCCATCCTTTTCTAGTATCTCCCAATATTTCGGCCAATTGGCCTCCATATTGAGTCTTTTCCGGGCCTTAGCTTCCATTGGTGACAACCACCTTGGGGTTTTATTTTCTAATAAGTCTTTATATTTTATCCAGACATTAAACACTGCTTTCCTGACAATATGGTTCTTGAAAGCCTTGTGAATTTTAACCTTGTCATACCACAAATATGCATGCCATCCGAAAGCATTGTTGAATCCTTCCAGATCCAAAACATCAGTATTCTCAAGAAGCAGCCAATCTTTCAGCCAGCAGAAAGCTGCTGACTCATAATACAACCTTAGGTCTGGCAGGGCAAACCCCCCTCTTTCTTTAGCGTCAGTTAATATTTTAAACTTTATTCTGGGCTTTTTGCCCTGCCAGGCAAACTTAGAGATATCTCTCTGCCACTTCCTGAAACACTCCACCTTATCAACAATCTGTAAAGTCTGAAACAAAAACAGCATTTTTGGCAATACATTCATCTTTATGGCAGCAATTCGGCCTAACAAGGAAAGTTTCAATCTTGACCAGCTTTCTAGATCCTTTTTAATTTCTGGCCAACATTTTTCATAATTATCCTTGAATAGATTCAGATTCCTGGCTGTCATGTTCAGGAACAAGATCTTGGGGGGTTATAGTAGATGGCTTGATAAAGATGTTGACCCAGTGTGTGGCAGCTGTAAAAAAACCCCACAAATTCAATGCTAGGGATCATTAGGAAGAAATTGAACATAAAATTGCTGATATAATGCAGCTATACAAATCTATGGGTGACCACATTTGGGATGTTGGGTGCAGTTCTGGTTGCCTCACCTCAAAAAGAATATTTTAGAGTAGGAAAAGGTTTGGAAAAGGGGAGAGCAAAATGATCAAGGGGATGGAGTGACTGCCCAGTGAGGGACGGTTGCAGTGTTTCAGATTCCTTAGTTTAGAAAAAAGGGGAGTAAGATGCAACATAGGAGAAAGTAGAGAAAGTGGAAGAAGAAAAGTTCTTCTCCATCTCTCACAACACTAGAACTCATGGACAGCTGACATAGCCGAATGCTGGAAGATTCAGGGCAGAGTAAAGGAAGTGCTTCATGAAGAACTGTGGAACTCTCTGCCACAGGAAGCAATGATGGCTACCAACTTGGATGGCATAATAATAATAATAATAATAATAATAATAATAATAATAATAATTTATACCCCACCCATCTGGCTGGGTTTCCCCAGACACTCTGGGCGGCTTCCAACAGAATATTAAAATACAGTGGTACCTCGGGTTACATACGCTTCAGGTTACAGACTGCGCTAACCCTCAAATAGTGCTTCAGGTTAAGAACTTTGCTTCAGGATGAGAACAGAAATCGCACAACGGCGGCGCGGCGGCAGCAGGAGGCCCCATTAGCTAAAATGGTGCTTCAGGTTAAGAACAGTTTCAGGTTAAGAACGGACCTCTGGAACGAATTAAGTACTTAACCCGAGGTACCACTGTACATTAAAAGAGGATTAGACAAATTCATAGAGGAGGTTATCAATTGCTTCAAGCCACAATGGCTATGTTTTACCTCCACAGATAGAGACAGCAGTACTACTGAATACCAGTTGCTGGAAACCACAGAAATCGAAAGTGCTTTTCTGGTCGAATCCTGCTTTGTGAGTTTCCCACAGGCATCCAGTTGGCCCTGTGAGAATAGGATGCTCCACTAGACAAGCTGTTGGCTTGATGCAGCAACAGGCTCTTCTTATGTTCTAAACAAATGTTAAGACAAAAGATTTGTGGGACATCTGCAGAGCAAGCTGAAGCCAGGGTGTTTTGCCTCCTGCAATCTTGTTGACAACGCAGTATTCCAAACTGCAAACACTGCCGGTGTTGGCAGGCAGCTTGGAATGAGTTTTGCATGTGCCCCAAATATTTTATATATATATATATATATATTTATTGGTTTTAAAATACAAAATTATAAAACATACCACACAAATTATCACAAATACATTCTTATTGGACTTCCATCAGCACCTCTGATAATCCTCCGTCTTATTCACTTCTTATGCATTTCCTAACTTAATATTGCCTTTACATTTTTAACATATCCCATCTCCTCCTTCATTTTTGCAATATTTCTGATATTATTCCTCACAGAGCTTCTTGCAAACCTACAAACATCATCTGGTCATCGCAAATACTTTTCAAATAATCCGTAAATTTGCTCCAGTCCTCGGTAAACTTCTGGTCCCGCCGGTTTCGGATCCTTCCCATTAGCTTATCAAGTTCCGCATATTCCATTAATTTCATCCTCCATTCTTCCATCGTGCCCCAAATAGGCAAGGATATGTACAAACATTGCTAGAGGAAGAGAGGCATCAATTCCTGCTCCCCAAAACAATGAGCAGGGTGGTGGTGGTGGCGCACCATTTTATTCAGGATCAACGATGAGCCAATGCAATGGGCAAGCTTTTGAGCTGCACCGAACTCTTCCTCAAGAAGAATACTGGTGAAAAGCAAAAAAGGAAACTCACCAGTGCCAGACTCGGCAGCACAGAGCGCCAACCTGGGCACACAGTTTCTTCCTGGCTCTTACGCAACAAAGATGACGGGAGCATCTTTCTTCAACAAAGGGGAAGAGTACCTGGCATACATGGGCAATGGGTAAGGCTAGAGTGCTATTCCTGGGAAGAAGAGCCATCCGCTAGCCCATAAGAAAGACCAGTGCCAAAGTCAGAGAGGGCCAGGCAGGGGCTGCCCACAAAGCAATGCGGGAACCTTGGTAGCAGAGACAGGATTTCTCCACCTCCAGCACAGGCTTCAGCTGAGCAAACATGGCGACAGGAGGGGGGGGGGGAGTCAGCAAGAGATGGTCCCCCTCCCCTCAGGTATCCTGGTTGACCTTTGGTCCAATAGCCCCTACAGCCTGGGGGTTTATAAATGAGAAGCTGCCCAGGCAGGCGCCAGACAGCACCTCCTGGGAAGAAGAAGGAACAGGTAAGAGTGGGAGAGACTTGCTGGGTTGAGCAAAGGGGACAGGAAGGGAGACTGTTCAGTCACAAACTGCTTTGGAGCACCTGACTTCTTCCAGGCCAATTTGTGCATTTAAAAAGGCACATTCCCCGAAGGAGGAACTGCTCACCCCTACCTTTTGCCAACAGGGGAGCCAGGGCTTAATCTTGTTATAAGAATTCTAAGGTCTCAAATCTACAATAAATATACAATAAATGCACACGTATCTAAATGTGTCTGAAATAGTACAGGAGAGCAATCCTGAAGCCATTTTGACTCTCCCAATGACCTCAAATATTCCTCTGCATTTAGGGAGGTAAATGGGGAAAGCCTTCCCATTGTCTTTTCACTTGCAAATCCTGTTTTAAGGGCGTAAAGGTAAAGGACCCCTGGACAGTTAAGTCCAGTCAAAGGCGACTGTGGGATTGCAGCACTCATCTCGCTTTCAGGCTGAGGGAGCCAGCGATTGTTCCACAGACAGGTTTCTGAGTCATGTGGCCAGCATGATTAAACTGCTTCTGGTGCAATGGAACACTGTGTCGGAAACCAGAGCGCATGGAAATGTTGTTTACCTTCCCACCGCAGTGGTACCTATTTATCTACTTGCACTGGTGTGTGCTTTCAAACTGCTAGGTTGACAGGAGGGTGTATTTGTGTATGAACAGGGTGAGCCTGTGACCTGATTCAGAAACTAAAGTATTCACCATCACAAAAGAATGGCCAGACTGCCCAGGTAATGCAATCAGCGACCATTATCAGTTATCCTGGCAGACAGGATTTCTGCTATAGACTGCCTTCTATGATGTATGTATGATGATTTTGGGGTGGTCTTTGGTTAAAAGGGGTTGGTTAATGTCAAAAGTCTTTAAGCTTCCTGCACACTTTTGTTCAGGGTCTCTCTCTCCCTGCTTGGAAGGAGAGGAGAGAACTCTGTTGCAAAAGAAAAAATAAATATCTGCCTTGCTTTCCACTGGATCCTGCCTCCATCCATTATTCTCTGACCGATCATGGACTTGGGAGACTCAGGGTCGCATGAGGAGTTGGGCAGCAAAAGGCAAACCTCAATTTTTACATCAATCTAAACCAGTCTGAGATTAGAATCATTCCCAGGATGAAATAGGAAGTGTGACTCTAGGGATGTTCAGAGGGTTTTCCCCTCCCCACCAGGGGCAGATCTACTATGAAACTAATGAATCTTAAGCCTTAGGTTCCTTAATCCCAGAGGGGCCCCAGAAGCACCTTTAGTACACATTGCTTTTAAAAAATTGCATCTAGTAGACTCAGTTTCAGTTGCATTGAACTAAGTCAAATTCTTTTTTGTTGTATATATATTTCAACAACCCCAAAGTTTGAGAGTCAGTAGCACAAATGCTGTAAAGGTGTGGTGGAAAAGGTAACAGACAGACAGACAAGAAGAATTGTATAAACACGAGGACTTATTTGTTTATGGATATACTATGGACAAATATAGAAAATGGAAGAAAAACATTATACAAAATGGAAGAAAATAATGCGGTAAAATTATATGTGATATAAAAAACCAGAAGAAGGAGGGAAGTCAGCTCTGAAGAGCAAGTTTAAATGTAAAATGTAATACAATATGTGTATGTGGAGTATTTAATTGAAAAACTAATAAAGATTATTTTAAAAAAAAGAAAAAGGTAACAGTGTTTACCTAGATTCGTTGCTGGTTGCAAAGGAACTCCCACCCCCAATGACAATTCAAGCTTCAGGGCCCCCATAATATAGGTCTGCCACTGCTCCCCACAGCCTCATCACATCTAGGAAGACAGGCAGAGAGAAGTCTAGGATCCTTTCGTTCTTTTAAAAGATAGCTGGTGGAAGTTTCTAGGAGCAACTGCTGCAATCTATGCATCAGCAGATCCCATGGAAGCCAAGTCAGCTGAGCTGGCCACACCCTGCCCAATCTGGTTTAGAATTGAGCTGGGTCCAAGGTACCAGTTTGGATCACCTAATGGGCACAACAGGGCACCTTATCCTGAAGCAGATATATGGCAAATGTTGTCCCAGCCTTGCCAAATCTGACTGGCAGGCGCTGTCCCGGGTTAGGTAAAGCAAAGTCCCTTTTCAAGCCCAGCCACCAGAGACCTTCTGGATGCTGCTGAGTGCTGGGTGCAACTTGGGACCCCCGGCCTGCACAGCAGGTGGGAACTCTGCCACTGAGCGCTGATGCCCACCCTCCTGCTAGCAGAGTTGGGTGTGGGATTGAACTCAGGAACACAGGAAGCTAGCAGTCTTATCCCAAGTCAGACGTCTGTCCATCTGTCTCAGTATCTTTGTGGATTCTCCTTCCTTGGAGGTTTTTAAGTTTGGTGGCCATCTGTCATGGCTGCTTTAGCTGAGATTCATGCATTTCAGGGGGTTGGACTAGATGACCCTCGGGTCCCTTCCAACCTTACGATTCTTTCGCTCTCTCTCTCTTTTCCCCACTTAATTTATTTATTATTAATGTTGCAATACATTACATCTTTACATATTGATACATATACATTATAGTCGTAAATTCACATTTTCACATTTCATTATGTACCAGCATTTATCCATTTCTTATTTCTTGCCCTGTGTCTTCCCTCCACCCGTGTGTGACTTCCTTGTTATTATTTTGTCACTTTATTATTGAGATTGTAATTTTGTATCTTAATAATTAAATATTCAATCTTATATATCTGCTTAGCTTAACTTGACTTTGTGAAAACACTCTATACATATCAATAAGTTCTTGTTGGAGCATCTTTTGACCATGTATTCTTCTACACATTTCCATTTCTGTTTGAGATTTTGATTAGATTGCATTCTAATTGTTGCCGGCATTTTTGCTAATTCAATCATTTCGAAAAATTTATATTGCCAGTCTTTCAATGTTGGTACTTCTTCTGATTTCCATTTTTTTGCAATCAATAACCTTGCGGCAGCTGTTGCATATAAAAAGATTCTCTTCATGTCTTTGGGGATGTCATTTGTTATAATTTCTGATAGGAATGTTTCCGGCTTCTTACCAATTGTTGTTTTAAACATTATTTTCAGTTCCTCGTGTATATTTCCGCAATTTTTTTTAATTTTAACATATCTCCACTATACATGATATAAGGATCCCTCTGATACCTTACATCTCCAACACAGACCAACCTTACGATTCTATGATCCGCACGGCTTGGCAGCAAGATGTTCTCTAGTGTCTCGTCAGGTGGGGTCTCTCTCAACCCTACATAGAGTCGCTGGAAAGCGGGGACCAAACCTGCGACCTTCAGCATGCAAAGCTGATACAAAACTGCATCAGAACCAATGTTCTACCCCTGGGCTACAGCAGGCCTTCCTTCTCAACACCCTGTTCTGCACAGCTGAATGATGGCTCCGGCACTAGTCTAGCGCAGGCCTCGCCTCAGCCCCAGACTACTGGGGATGGTGCCTTCTGGGCCTTCAGTGGCCAATGGTGATCTGACCTGCCTTTCCTTCCCATCACAGGTCCAGCCAAGCGACAGAATGAGAAGGACCCTTCCACTGCTCTTTGTCCTTCTGGCGCTGCTTGCTGCGCTTGCACGTAAGAAATGCCCCCCACCCCAGTGCCAGAACAGTATTGCTCTCACACATGCCTGCCTGTGTGGAAGAGGGTGCAAGGGGCACAACTGAAATCCAGTCAGCTACTTGGCTCCTGGTGGGAAGAGGAAGGTGGAAGGGGGATCTCTCCCCTTGGGGCCACCAACTGAAAGCCCGTACCCTGCAACAATTCTCCGATGAAACTAGAGCTATCCTACCATCCCATCCAACATTTCTCTGATGAAGATAGGGGACGTCCTAAGGAAAAGCAGGGCATTCAGGGATCAAATGAGAAACCAGGACAGCTTCTGTAAATCCAGGACTGTCCCTGGAAAATGGGACACGGGTGGCGCTGTGGGTTAAAGCACAGAGCCTGGGACTTGCCGATCAGAAGGTCGGTGGTTCAAATTCCCTGCGAAGGGGTGAGCTCCCGTTGCTCGGTCCCTGCTCCTGCCAACCTAGCAGTTCGAAAGCACATCAAGTGCAAGTAGATAAATAGGTACCACTCTGGTGGAAAGGTAAATGGTGTTTCCGTGTGCTGCTCTGGTTCGCCAGAAGTGGCTTAGTCATGCTGGCCACAAGACCCAGAAGCTGTACGCCGGCTCCCTCAGCCAATAAAGTGAGATGAACGCCACAACCCCAGAGTCGGCCACGACTGGACCTAATGGTCAGGGGTCCCTTTACCTTTACCCTGGAAAATAGGGACACTTGGAGGGTCTGGGTGTCATGGGCTCTCTAGCTTACATGAGCATCACTCCTTGGCTGAAGCTAGGGGCAAAGGCACACCTGATGGTGATAGGAAGCACCTGGAAGAACAGATCATTCACACAACCCATGTGATCCCCACCCCTATTTCTTTGGCATGGGGAATCAACCAACAAGGCGGCTGAGATTCTGTCCTCCTCTCCCCTAAAATAGAGGGGGAAGTGTATGTGTAGGGAGGGGAGCGGGAAAGTGCTTGTTTGCTCCATATCCCACCCCCTTTTCTTTTTTGTCTTGCAGAAGCTCAAGATGCCCCAAAGGAGAGCCTTGTGGCCAAAGTGCAAGTCTTTGCCCAGCAAGCCATCCAAAAGACCCAGGAGCGCTTCACCACCCTCCAAGAGTCAGAGGCAGCCCAGCAGGCCAGGTGGGGGAGGCCTTCCAAGCTCAAGGAAGGGGGAAAGTTGGGACAGAGAAGAAGGGAAGGAGGGACCGGGGCAGGGGGGGTGGATGCATGCCATAGGAGCCAACTCCAGGGGGCCATGGGTGCTTAGGCACCCACAACAATATAATGAGCAGAGTCACAAAGTCAATGAGCAAAATCGGTGACAGCCAGCCAGCCAGCCAAGAGAGAAGCAGTTCAGTTCCGCCCTTTGCAGCCAGCCAGTGAGTCACCTGTTTCCGAGGTTGTGGCTCGAATTCGGAGGCACAGCTGCTGGCCACTACAGCGTTGACATGCAATGTCACATGCACACAACTGCACATAGTGTGTGTGACATCACACACACAATGCACAATGTTGCATTGTGGTTTCGGAGGAACCCCCTTCTAAAAATCCAACGTGTGAGGTCACACACACTACATGCAGGCATGTGCGTGTGACATTGCACATCTGTGTTATGGTGGTGGGCACCCATGATCCTGTGGGTGAGATGGCACCCTTGATGCATGCCGTGTGGGGCTGCACGTATCAGCAAACAGGATTATCTCCTGAACCTGCCCCCCTTCCTAGAATCCCCTCCTTGGCATAAGGGAAGCCTTGAGCGCCCCTTATTCGCTTCCACCCACTGTCTCCCCTGGGGCAGCAGCCTCTTGCTGAGACCCCAAAGATGCTATTGGCACCTGTCACAACACGTGGGGCAGAGGTGGCTACTTCTGGGCCCGCAGACATGGAAGGTTCTTGCAACACACAGTGGGTGTAGTAGAACTCTGGCAATAGCCAGGCTTTCAGGGGGCTTGGAATTCCTACTTTCCTAAAGGGGTTGGGGTGGGGTAATTTATGAAACCAAGAAAAGCTCTCACTTGCCACACTGCACTAAGTGACCCTTTAGGGAGGGATCCGCAGCAATTAAATGCACCTTTTCCTTCAATCCACCCCTACTGCCTTTTAGGGAATGGATCACTAACGGCTGGGCAAATGCAATTCAATACTTTGGCCGTGTAAAGGAGAAGATTGCCACATTTTTGAAGACGCCGGCACCTGCAGCATGATGGAATTTTGATTCCACACAATTCCAGGAGGATCTCTCGCCCTTCCCAGTACAGCGGAAGGTTGCTAAAGTTGTCCTCAGTGATGGGCAAGGATTTCAACATTTGCCACTGTTTCTCCTTTTCCCTGCCCTGCCTAGTCACTCCTTCATTCCCTCCTTCCCTCAGACATCTCAATGTTCATTAAGCGTGGCACTTCCCCCCATTAAATCTTGCAAACCCTTTGCATGGTTGAGTTTATTGCTGTGAACCAACAAAGAAAACTGGTCAGAGGTCTTGGTGGAGCAAGAGGGACACTTTCGAAAAGACTTTTTGGGAGGCTTTCAGTGTTTTCCCACCGGAACCACCCAAGAGCAAAACAATCACATTTCCAGATGTGGGTGGGATCCCCTTCCTTGAGCAGCTATGTAAGTGGGCAGGGGGAGGCATCCTGGGTAAAGACCCTTTCCAGTTAAAACTCACTCTCCAGAATCAAGACTTCACCCTATCAGGGCACCTGCTTAATCCCTTCCCTCCTGCTGCCAGTTGGGATTAATTTGGCCTGAATCTGAGGAAGGGGCAGGGAGAGAGAGAATCTAGGTTCGTGGTGACCTAGATTTGGTGGGTTTGGTGGTGGCAGGCAAGCAAGCAGGGAGAGGCATCTTCACCTAGCCAGGGGGTCTCCTGCAGCTCCTCCTGGCTCCATCTGCCAGCACAACCCACAGGAGAGTTGAGGAAAAGTTCTGCCCTGTGCTACCTAAGGACAAAGATCAGTTGGCATAGCAGCCACTGCCACCAGGAGGCCAAATGGACAAGGCAATAATTGGCTAGGCACTTGTTCACTTTCAGGTTTAGCTGCCCTGTTTTGTTTTTTAAACAAACTGCTGAGTTGAGTGTACATTTTTGTGGTGGGCTCTACACACACACACACAGAGAGAGAGAGAGAGAGAGAGAGAGAGAGAGAGAGAGAGAGAGAAGTAAGGCTGATCTCTTTGCCCTCAAACGGCAGGGATTTCTTCCCTGGCTCTGCCCCCCTCCCAAACTCCCTCTGGTTTTTCCAGTCCCGATATATTTTTGATTCCAAGAGCTGGGAATAAACAGCAGCAACTCTGAAGACCCACAAATCTGTCTCACACAGTGGCGACAGCCCTTCTTCCACTTGGCCTTGCCAAGAGATTGCAGGGGCACTGGGCAGCTGTGCTGTTGAATGGGGGCATTGCTGAATCCCTAGCAAGTTCATCCAGGGGTCTATATGGCCTGAACCTCTTTGAGGCAGCTTTCCTTGCCTGCAGAAAACTCCCTCTATCTTTTAACCCCAAAACACCTGGCACTTGAAGCAGCCTCCTCTCTCTCCTTCAGGACCCACCCTCTCTTAGTCTAGGCCTCCCTCCCCCACTAAGGCGTTGGGCATGGTGGGGAGACACCCACAGAACTAGCCAGGAGGAAACGAGACCTTTGGACTGGCAAAACCTGCATAAGGAATCCCCACACCCACCCCAAATGCCAACGCTTCAATTCCTACCCACCTCTCACTGCCCTCCCCCTTCTGACCCCCCCAGTCATGCCCTACAGCTCCCAGCCCCCTTCATGGCAGCAGACATCCACCACACAATAGCCATATCTCTTAAAGTTGCTTTTTATTCGGCAAAAGAGAAGGAGAGAGGCACTGGACTGAGCAGGTGGGGATGGCGGTGGGAAGAAGAGGGGGAGAGAAGCTAGGTTTTCTTCCACTCCAGCCTGAGGTCTTCCAGCTGGGGTCTTAAGGGCGTGGGGAGGAGTTGCAACCCCTCCATTCCCTGCTCACACCCCATAACCCACCCAGGGTTGTGGTGCCAAAATGTGGGGTGGGAAAGGTCAGCGATAAATACCGAAGTGGGGAGGCAGTGCTTATTCAGAGGAACCCTGATCAGAGGGAAGAGGGAGGCCCAAAGGTCCAGGCAGGATCCTGGAAGGAGGGGGCTGCCATGCTTCTCTCTAGGCGGCCTGCTGTTGCTGCCCCTTCTTCACCTCCTCCTCCACGGCCTTTTGCACATTGGCGATGAGACCCTCCACGTAGGTCTTGAAGCTTTCCACGCTAGTGGGCAGTTGCTCACGCACCTTCTCCACCATGGGTCCGATCTTCTCCCGCAGGGCAGTGAAGTGCTTCTGGGCCTCGGCCTGAAACTCTCTCAACTTGGGGGCGCCCTGCTCCCGGATCTCCTGCAGCTTCTGGCTCAGCCTCTGGCGCATCTCTTCGGCGTGGGGGGCCACCTTGGCACGCAGCTCGTCCACGTGGTCCCGCAGCTTGTCCCGCGCTTCCTCGGCCACTGGCCTCACCTTCTCCTGAATTGTCTCCAGGTTCTGGCGCACAATCTGCTTCACCTCCTGCTCAATGGGCTCTGCCTTGGCCCGGAGAGCCTCTATTTCCTGGTGGAGCTTCTTGCTGAATTCATCAAAGTAGGGCTGGATATTGGCGTTCACGCTTTCCAAGTGCTTCTTCAGCTCCTCGATCCCCTTGTCCCAGTGCACTTTCAGCTCTTGCTTCAGTTCTTCCATCTCGGGGGCTATTTCTTTGTGCAACTCAGCTAGTATCTGGTGCGCCTTGTCCAATTTCGGAACCAGGCTTAGGCTACAGAGAGAGGATGGGGAGACCGAGTTAGTGGGTGAAGAGAGGGCAGAGTTGGTGCCTAGACCTCTTACTCCAGCCCAGAAGAAGAAGGAAGCCCCTCTCTCCTCGAGAAGCACCAGCCAGTTTCGACCTCCTGTTCTGCTAAGGAAGGTCAGGGTCTCTGCTACCCCTTTATACAATGTGGAGCAGAAGCGAGGAAGCCACCCTCTGCTCCGGCCATCGGTGTTGGGGAGGCCACTTTGTTTTAGTGTCTTTTGCTCTTTCCAACATGTTGGAATGCCTTTGAGTGCCAGAGCTGGGTCTTGCCTTTGGAGTGGGGATGCTCTCTTGGGAGAAGCTCGTCACAGCAAAAGAGGAGCCTCTTTGCTGTCTGAACCCAACACAGAGACCTGCCAAAACTGCCTCCTCGCCCAAATAGCAGCAGCAGCCAACATGAGCCAAGGCTGTGTCGATAAAAATATGGCATCTACTCAGCCTTTATAAAAGGATTCCTCCCCCTACCCTGTCACATACACACCTCAGTTGTCTAATTTAATTTTTTAAAAATCTGTTTATAGGGTTCATACAAGGCATGTCTATTTAGCAGTTGCCTTAAAAAGTATATTTGAGGCTCCTCTTTCAGCTATGAATTTGTGATGCGGTTCAGTAGCCCAGCCAGGGTGGGGTGGGGTGAGGAGGGTCATGCAATCCAGCCCCTCTAAATTGTGTGGAGCTGTCCCTCCCAGGGAAGGCCCCTGAGATCAGAATGGATGTAACCCCCCCCCCCAATATCTGGCTTTTAGCTGGGGGGGGGAAGGAGGTGGTTGGTGCTGCACCACAGTTCCATAAGGGTGAACGGAGATCTGGGGGACTTGGGTTTGGAAAGGCCTCCACAGATATCCACAAAGCCAGCCAGCCAGCCGCTCCTCCCTGTCCCCGCTCCCTCACTGCACAGATGGAAAGCCCTCCTGAGGCAGAAGCACCATCTCCTGAGGAGATAAAGGGGAAGGAGCTTTGGCCACCCCAAAAGCCTACAGCCTGCCAGTCTATTCCCTGCTTGCCTCTAATTTGCTACTCACTCTACTTCCTTGCCCCATTCAGAGTTATCCAGCTGAGTGATGGCTTCACGGAGACCAGTCCTGATGGTTTCTACGTAAACGGTGAGAGCATCGTGCACACGCTCCAAGGGGGTTTGTTGGGGCTCATCTTGCTGCCAGAAGTGGCGGGCCTGGGTTCCTGCAGAAGCAATGCAATAATGGTTAGAGCCTAAGGACAGAGCGTTTAGAAAGCGGCAGTCAGAAGCGAGCCAGGTCTCCCCCAGTTTGGCCCTGAGAAGGCAGAGCCCACTCCTCTACGGCTACACCTCCCTCCACCCGCAAGCAGAGATTAGCAGAGATCGGAGCATGTCCTTCAGAGCTCATCCCCCCAAGGTTCTTGGGCAGGAGTTGGGCTGCCTCAGGGAGAGCTGCCATTCCCTGCCCATGATAACAGGGTCGAGGGGACTCACCTGTGAGGAACACCAGGGCCAGGGTCACTGTGATGGCTCTCATCTTGCAATGCGTTCCAACCTGGAGACTGCAGAAGGGGATCACGTCAGGCCAGAAGAATCCACAAAGATGTAGAAAAACAACAACAGAAAGATTTCTTGAGCTTTTCTCTCCCAAGACCAAGAAAGAGAGAAATTGGAAGTGAGGCGAAAAAGAGGCATGCTGAAGATTAGCCAGAAGAGCCAATGGGAAGACCAGATCCAGCGGATCTTGCCAGTTAGCAAGCAACACAGAAGGACTAGTTACCATAAAGTCTTGCTTGTGGGCTTCCCTGGAGGCACTGGGCTGGCCATTTTGAGAAGCAGCCGGATTCGAGGTGAGGTGGGCTCCCCTTGGCATGACCCCACAGGGCAGCTCTTTCGGCCCTTAAGCAAGAATTGCTGCGTGCAAGACCTGCTACGTCCACCTAGCCCAGCAGCAGCAAGATGCCCAGAGATGCTTCCCAAGCTGGGGCACCTGCTCATTGGAAGAGTCCAATGAGCTTCCCTCCCAAAGGTGTACACCCCAAGGTATCCATTGATTCCAAGAGGAAGCCCCAGGCAGAACAACCAAGTCAGCCTTTGCCAACTTGGTGGTGCCCTCCTGATGTGCTCGGGCTGCTGTGCTAGCTGGTGCTGATGGGATCTGTGGTCCAAAACATTGGGTGGGCACCAGGGAGTTGGCAAAGGCTGATCAAGAAAGAAATGGAGAGGCAACTTCTCTGCAGGGGAAGCAAAGTCTTTTCAAAGAGCTTTGAGAGAGGGAGAGAGGAGAGAGAGAGAGAGAGAGAGAGAGAGAGAGAGAGAGAGAGAGAGAGAAGAGAGAAGCAAGCCATAGTACCAGGAGAGGCCCAGATTCTTACCAGTCCTTTCAGTGTCTGCTGCTTCGTGTGACCGATCCTTCTCGGCGGTGGCTATTTATACCAGAGGTGGTTGTTTATTGCCGAAGATAAGTCAAAGCTGTAAATGGGGAATTCACTCCCAAGTCGTGACTATGTGGCGCTTAGAGTTCAAGGATCAAACACACATCCCCAGGGGGAACGCGCACGATCAAGGAGCAACAGGGGCCTGGCAAGGGACTCCGGAACAAACACAGAAGCTGGGCCTGGGGCCAGCTCTCTGACCCAGATTTGCACTTGTGGGCAGAACAGGAACCCCACGGACCCCTCCGCTCAGCTGGGCAGCCGCCAAGGAAGGAGATTTGCAAGGCTCCTGTTGTTGTTCCCAAGTGGCTTGAGGACTCTGTCCTCGGTGCCTTCAGCAATAACTTCAGGAGAACAACTCTGTGACCTGAAGCCTCCCAGCATGGACCAGGCAAGCCTTTAACAACAGGCCAATAACTGGGGTTGTTCTCCTTTGCTGGGGAGCCAGCGTGCGAGAAAAGTTGTACCTACCGTAAGCTGCTTTCTATCCTAGCCCCCCACTTCCCCAGGCGAAACCTCACCTCTCTTGACAAGGACAAACATCAGAGAAAGTGGCTGACTTGGGCCTGGCTGAAAGTGATGGTGGGGGTTCACACACTGGAACGCTTCCCCATACACAAGAGGAGGAAAAAGGGTTTTGCACACAGCAAATGGGCAGTTATTGGGGAGAAGGGCTCTTGCTTCCAGCAAGTGCCTGATTATTTTTCTTTGGAGTGCAAAACATCTGGACAGAGCCAGGTTAGGGAAAGCAGCTCTATGGGAAGAACCACCACAGCCGTAGAGCGTTGTTCCAAAGACGTCTGAGGCTCTATCTACACCAAGAAAACCTCCTGACTCCACTAAGAGAGTAACTGCAATCTGAACACATTGTGCAGACTCAAGCATTTGGATGCATTTGCTCATTCTGCCTACTTCATTCTTGGATTGCTGGCCCCAGGGAGATAATGTGGATTATCTTTGCCCCACCCTCTGACCTTAACACAGTCTCCTTAACACAGGAGTCTCCTTAACACAGGAAACTGCCTTATACCAGATGAGACTTTGTCATGGCGTGATACGGTCTACTCCAGCCTTCCCCAACCTGGCGTGTTCCAGAAGTTGTCGAACTGCAACTCCCATCAGCCACAGCCAGGAAGGTCAAGGGTGATGATGGGAATCACTGTCCAAAACACTGAGGAGGCTGGTGTCCTCTGATTGGGGTTTTCTAGGATCTTAGGCAGGCAAGGGTCTTTCTGATCATTTTTCAAACTTGATGATACCAGAGATTGACCTACTGTGGGCAGAGCAAGTGATCTGCCAGAGTTATGGACCCATCCCACAACTTCTGAGATTCCATCTCATTGTTCAAGGTTGGAAAGGCCCAAAATTGCCTTCCCAACTTAATGGATTGCTCTCCCCCAAGAGAGGCCCACCTGGTGCCAACCTTGCCATCCTTTAGTTTTCTAGGGCATTTAGGGAGCACCAATGATACAGTATTGTGCTGTTTTGAATATGCTGACGTGATTTTATCACTGTTATGTTTTACTTAGTTGCAAATCACTTCAGGACTTTATTCAGTGTGAAGCAACACATACATCCAATAAACCTCAGCCTCTCCCCGAGAGTGCTGGATTTTACATCAGATAGGAAGGCTGGTGACTGCATGGTGCAACTGAATGCATGAAATTCTGGGCATGGCTTTCTCTGCCATGGGAGGGCGGAGCCTGATTACATGAAACCTCCACAAAAGTGGGGCTGCCACTCATCTTAGAATTCACAGTGTCAGGAAACCTGTCTCCAGAGGGAGGGGGAGTTACTCTCCAGAAGATGAGAAACACATCCTGACTCTGTTTCCATACATGTCTTAGTCTGTTGGAGCAAAAGCCAAGTCTATGGGCACCATAAAGACTAATAATCCCTATCAATTAGCACCATTTTGCATGTGTCCCTTTACTGCCATTCCATCAAGAGTTTTGATATCTATGCCACCTTTGAGGCTGGGGACACAGGAGATAACAGCAAGGAAAACTCTGCCAGCCTTTTAGCTGAAGCCCATACACATCAGAACAGCCTTACTGAGGACTGCAGCTGTAGTTCCATCACCTGCAGAGCATAGGAAGCTGCCTTCTACTGAGTCAGCCCCTTAAGGTCCAGCCAGCTCCATATAGTCAGCACTGGCTGGCAGCAGCTCCATAATGTCTCAGACAAGGGACAAGATGCATACAAGGAACCCCCAATCCAGACTTTCTGGAAGAGAAATCCAAGTAAACCCATTTGGGCACTGTGCTCCATTCTTAGCCTCCCACCCTGAGAATGAATCAGCAGGACTCACTGGGGGAGGAGAATGAAGCAGTGGTGACACCAACCCATTCTCTTGCAAGCCCATCGCCCAAAGAAATGTGACTGAGGTTGTGGAGGCTCTGCTTGGACTCCAAGCCCAGGGCTATCAAAATGACAAAAATGCTGCTCTTGTATCAGCCAGTTTGGCTTTAAAGGACAAACAACTTTTCTGGTGGAAGCAAAGATCTCCTCAGGGAGCACAAATTGCCATTGGATGCCACCAGACTAAAACTGTCAACAGGACCCGACCTTAGCTAATCACTCCTTGGCATGCCATTTTCAGACAAAAATGCTCACATGATGGCACCCCCTCAAAGGGAGATGCTAAGCAGAGACACACCAAGGAGCATTCTATGCCCCCTTCCTCTAGGTCATGAGCAGTGTGCAGCAGGAGGGTCTTTTGATACTAACCCTGGTGATGGGATGCAATGGAGGAGGCAGGTGGGGCCCTGCGATGAAACAGGTTTGGGAAACCCTGTGCTAGAAAATTCAACCTGGGAGCTTTTGCTTGCAAGGAAGATGATCTGTCACTGAGTCCCTTCCCTCCCACCTGGAAGCTCTACTGATCCTGAAGTATGCAAGGACCCAAACATGGGCTTGCGCTGCTACCAATGCAGCACATGGTCAGAACGCAAGGGTCCTCTGCCTAAGGAGGGTCTCCAGAGCCATCACTGCCACTTGTTCAGGGACAATCCCAGCTTAAGGCACCACCACTCCCCAACCCTGGACACAACAGCAAGAGAAAAGCCAGACCAGAGCTGCTGAGAGCCAATCATAATCATGGGTTTATTTGTCATGATCCCACGTCCAACTAAGTTACTAGTTGCAAAATGACCCACCGAAAACGAACAAACAAACGGAAAAAAACTGAACTAAGATTTTGCTGAAAATCTGGGGAGTTTGTTTGTGTGGGTTCTTGTTTTTAGTCCAACATAAATGAGAAAAAATACTTTGGACATTTCCCCCAAAACAGAAATAATAGCAAAGTATATGATACATTCAACATAGACTGCGAGTATTGATTACTACAATACAAAGCAATGATTAAAAACAAAAGAATCCCCCCCGCAAAAACAAAAAACAAAAAGTGTGATACTGCAAAACAGCATAGCCAGGCCAGTCCCTGCATGGCGGTTTGCTTGGAGGGCGGCTGATGCTGCTGTCATCTCTCAGGATCATGTAAACAGAAGGAAAAACCAAAGCAAGAGTCCAAAGCCAGGCCAGAGGAGGCTTTCGGTGCCTTTTGGCCCCTCCCTCCCAGTGGCAGGAGGGAGCAGTGAGCAGCCCTCAATTCCCCCTGCCCCTCCATGGCCCACTCTTCTTCCCTGGTAAGCGAGTCCCCCGCCTCAGTGGAACCGGGGCCACAATCCAGCCTGGAGGAGGAGGAGGAGCAGGAAGAGGCTTCCCCCCACCATCGCTTGCACATCTTGGTATCCAGATGCTGCTGGAAAGGTGAGAACGAGGAACAGGAGGATGATGATGGTGATGATGACGATAGCAAAAGAACCTCAGCCATGCTGGTCTCACACTTCTTCTGTGCAAATTCAGGAGGGCTGCATTGATATATATATTTATATATATATTTAATCCTTTTAAAAAATTCTTCCAAAAAGAGTCAGTAATAGGGATTCTCTGTTGCAGCTTTGTCAAAAGTTCCAAAGGCAGAAAAGATGACAAGAGAGACTCCCCGGAGGCCCAGCCGCTGGAGGTGCCCCAGACCCTGGACCAGTCACAGAAAACAAGTTCCCCAGGGGCTGAGAGAGGGGGAGAGATGGTCTCCGATGCCACACTGGAGAAAAGCCAATACTGGGAGGAAGATGGGGGAGGGGCAAGCAGCAACGTGGGGCGGGGTAGAAGGGGAGGGGCAAAATGCATCCTGCCTTTTATTAACAATTAATTTATTATTAATAATAATAACAACAACAATAATAAAACATTTACCAAAACAAATTCCTACATGATCTGAAGGGAAAGCAAGTTAAAAACAAGAACCAGGTTTTCTCGAAACAAAGGGGGAAAGGGAAAAAAAGAAGAAGTAGTAGCACATGGAATAAAATGGGGGGGGGGGAGATGTACAAAAAGAGAGAAACGGAAGAAAGGACAGAGTGACAAAATTTAAAACAGAAAGGCTGACAGAGGAGAGACACACAAAAGCAATATTGCACCACTGCGGTGGGGGGGAGGGGGGGAAATGGCCAAGGGGTGGGAGGCAAGCGATGCATGGAAGGCAGACGTGGAGGCTTGGCCCCTCCGCAAGCACAGCCCCCCCCCCACCAGCCCCCTGGCCTGGAGGGGCCACTGCAAAGGCAGATCATGAAGAGGCACCGTCCAAAACAGCTGCTTATTGCTTGCGGGTGGGCAGAGCTCCTCTCCCCTTCTGCCATCAGGTTTTCCAGGCAAGGCTGGCTGCCCCCTCCCCTGGCACCTGCCACTGACTGGGAAGGGGGGGCCCTCCAAGCCGGCAGCTGCCCGCAAACTGCCCCCTGCAGCTTCTGTGTGAGGGGGGGTGCTCTGGTCCTTCCAGAATGGCTGGCGTCACAGGCAAATATGGCAATAATGAACATCCGAAAGGAACAAGCACACTGTTGAACCAACGAGGAGGTTGAGGAGGAGGAGGAGGAGCCGCCACAAGATTTCCGTCAAGGAGAAACGGGACGGCCATTTGGCGCAACGCTGCGAGATACTGTTGGTTTGAAATGGACCTTTTTGTTTCAAAGCTGTACATACCCCTGCCGGAAAACGAGAGAGACAAAGAGAGGGGAGTGGGTGGCAGGAATACTAGACACTTGCCTACACAGCTACACAGAGGAACCTCACTAAGCCTTTCTTGTGCCCCACGCTGCTCCACACTCCCACCGCCAGGCATAAAACTGGCTGGCCTAGCAGGGCCCTCTTGGCAATGGCTTCAGGAGCAGGAACAGCTCACTGGGGAGCCAGAGAGAGCCCAGAGCTCTGCCCCTTCCCAAGGGCGGCAGTGAGCAGTGCACCTTTCGAACTCTGAGCCTACTAAGCCTCTTGACCTCTGAGCCAGGAATGCAACACCCAACCTTGAATGCCCCAGGGACGCAGACACAGTATTTCCTCATGCCTGGCTCTTCTGCCTGCAAGGTCCCGAGACTTGCGGCTGGTCCAGAGAGAGCTCTGCTCAGCTCCAGCAGCAGCAGCAAACAGATAGGCCCACCCCTGCAGAAACTTTGGATGTGGCGCTTGCTTCCCCAGTGAGCACGGTGTAGTGCAGGTCAGGTAGTGGGTAGGCCAACATTAAAAAGGAGGGTACTTCCCACCCACCCCAACCCCCCCAATCCCCTTTCTTTCATGGAAGGGGCCCATGCATTTCCCCAGTGCCTGGCACAGGTTTGGACTCAAATGCTACTTACTGTAGCCTGCCTGATCTCTAGACCCCAGCCTGCTCCATCCCAAAGGGCACCTCTGGGTGCTTGTAACTCAGCAGGACGTCAGTAATACACGTGGAAGAGTAACAAGAGGTGTTTAGATGCTGGTTGCCATCTGCTAGGTTCAGGTGCTCTTGACCTTCCAAGTTCTCTCCACAGTCTGCAAAACCAAAGACAAGGGAAGCTGAAGTGAAAGCTCAGGCGAGGCCTGGAAGTGTGCGTTTGGCTCCAAGATTCAGGAGCCACAGGGCATGCCAAGCGCAACATGCCCCAGGGAGAGAGGGCTGCAGCTCAACCCGGAAAGCTTAACAAAGGATCCCGCTGTCCCATCTAGATGTTCAACCTGGTGCCTAGTGTGAGAAGGGTGGAGTTGTTAATGTGGCCGTTCCCACTCCAGGCCCACAGACACAGAGCACTCACAGATGCTCCCCACCTCTCAAATCCAGAACTGTCCCCGGCTCACTTTCCTGGGCCAGGCCAAGCAAGCGGGTCACTCTGCCCAGCCTTAAGTCAGACGCCTTTGGCTGGACATGCAACGAGGCACCACCTGGCGGCGCTGGAGGCTCCAAGCACTCACCTTCTTCACTCTCCCCATCATGGAGCGGCTGGCTGCCCATGAGGGAAGACTGGCTGAGCACAGCGTCGGACATGCGGGCAGAGCTGAGCGCCTTCCCTGCCATTAGGCTCATGCCCGGCAGAGTGTCCAGTTGCACCTGCAGGCAGCAGAAAGGAAAGGCTCAGAGACCTGCAAGCGGCACTGCTAAAGAATGAGAAGGAAGAGGCTGGCCAGAGGAGGTGGGACCAGGGCCTTCACCTCCACCACACCATAGGACAGGTGTGTCACCTTGACACAGGGGACCCCCATCCCCACCAACACCCCTCTCCCCAACATACATAGGCATCGTCGCTGTTTTGAATGGTGTGGTGTCTCTGCAAAGGCCGGGATCTGTGATGCACACCAGGAATCGGCCTTGTGGGATAACTCTCTGGCCCATCTGCATCTGGCATCTCCACGTGGCCAGGAGAGCTTCTTTCCATGCAACCTGTGGCCATGGAGTCTTCGTGGGCAAGGGAGAGAGAGACAAAAGAGGAGGGAGGGGAAAGACCATTATGTCCCTTCAAAGGCACCCATTCCCCAACCACAAGTACCGTAAAGTCCTTCTGGCTCAGGCCGTAAGTACAAGGAAAGAGAAACCCCTTTTAATTCCCTCTTCTCATTCACTGTACACGCTTTCCATCAAGACATTCATGGGAATTACCCCATTTTTATCCTCACAATGGCCCTGCGACAGAGCACAACCGGCTTAGGGCCAACCTGCCAATCACAACACACACACCCTTTGATTCGCAGCAGCAGCAGAGCCACTTCCTGGTATGAAACCATGCTTTGCGTAGACTCTCTGCGGCACAGCCTGTGGAGATGCCCCTGGATATGGGAGGAGCTGAGAGGCAACTGCAGCTCCTTGGTGGGCTCTACACAGCACCCCAAAACAAAAAAAGGCAGTCTTCCCTCTCTCATGTGTGGGGCACCTGCTGTTGGACACACAGTTGTGCAGAGACCCACGATCAGCTCCTGTTCCCTGCAGTGGAGCCTGTGCACGAGACCCTTCCCCAACAGGCAGAAAGTGCCTAGCTCAGGCCCACAGGGCACAGCCCGCTTCCTGGCATGGGCCCACCTTCCCCCATTCCACACAGCGGAGACATGCAGTGGAACGATTCCAAAGGGCGGTGCTCCTCGTTCCAAAGGGGCCAGGCCAAAGATCAACTGCTGACAAAACTGTTGTTCTTGCAGGGTGTAAAGGCTGTCCTTTATCACCTCAGGAGCCACCACCCACAGGGCACAGAAAGGGCTACTAGCAGGCAGCGCTGTAGGCAGACGGGAGGCATCTGCACAGCACAATGTCCTCACCTGTGTCTCCCCCAAAGCTCTTTCCTCGGGCCTAAGGTGCAACAAGCCCTGGCTCTGGCCAATGAGTAGGAGGCATGGAGGTGGCCTTTTTGTCAGAACTAGGATTCCGTATGGAAAACAGGGACAGGAGGGGAAATGCTCTTTTGGGCTCCTCCCCCCCCCCCGACTGTTTTCAGCCCAGCTTGTTGTTTTAAAGGACTCTTAAACTTTCAGAACTGGTGCTTAAGCATACTTTCCCCCTCCTCCCTCCCTATCCCTTTTTCTTTTTTTGTGTTGTGCCTTTTAGAATGCAAGGGGCAGCAGCTGTGGGTTTTTAAAAATAAATAAGTAAATAAAAATCTGTAAGCTGCTCTGGGAGCCTTTTCAGCTCGAGAGAGGATAAAAAAGGACTTTAAATAAATAATTAGCCAGGATTTCACAATCCCAAAGAGTACCCAGGATTCCCATCTATCACACCACTCTTTCTATATGTAGCCGCAAAGCTGGAGTCAGTTTAACTTTCCTGGAAAAACAAACAGAGGATGCTTCAGGCAGGAGAGGGGAAATATGGCCGACTCTGCCACCAGAGAGGCTTCTGCCCTCCTTCCTGCTGCTCCTCCAAATGGAGGACCTCCAATGACCAGCTGCTGGCCCCTGACATCTGCTAACCCATTGCCCCCACCAAAATGAGCAGCAGGCCATATTTGGCCAGAGCAGGACAAGGCAAGGAAGAGAAATAGGGTCCTGATCAGGGTGCTCTCATCCAGCCCCAGAGCCAGGCAGGTGGAAGGCAACACACAGGAACTCTTAGCTTGGCTGAGGAGGCAAGTGTGAAGCCTGGCTTGCTTGGTTTCCTTCCCTTGGGCCACTGTCCCATGCAATGAGAGCACCTTCTCCTCCTGAGCAAATTCACCCCCATACCAACCCTGTGCCACAAACACTTCCGGAAGTGTTTGCTTGCTGCCTGAATGCCGACCTGCCTGTACTCTTAATCCCCTAATCTGGGGTGGGGGTGGGGGCAAGGTATTCACACAAGGTCAATCCTTCTATACCAACTTGGAAAATGGCTCTGTGGTATTTACCTTGCTTGCCCTCCCATTTCACAGATGGGAATGATTAAGACCAAGAGAGGATAGTGGCTCACCCCAGAATCCATGTGAGTTCCCAGCTCAGCTGGGCCTTGAGCCTGCCTCTCCCAGAGCCAATCCACTGAACTGCCATTAACTCAAGAAGCAGGCAGGAAGGCCCTAGGTGATCAGAAGAGATCAGCTGGACAAGGGCAATGACTCTTCTGGTCCCGGTGCCTCTTAATGATCTCACAAGGAATGTAAGAAGGCAACAGCCCCCTGCTGCTGTTACTCCTCAGAAGATGGTTTCAGGAGGCAGGCAGGCTCCAAGCTTGAGGTTTCCCTTTGTTGGCATTTCCTCTCCTGCAGGCTCCATGGATTTGTCTAACCCCCTTTGAAAGCCATGGGCCATCATGACACCCTGTGGCAGCCAAGTCCATAAATTAGTGATGTCCGGTGCGAATAAGCCCCTTTCCCCCCTCCAACCACCACCCTGGCCACACCCATAAGCCATGGGAGCCTGCCCTGCTCTCCTCCCACCTGCCCATCCCTCCATCAAGACAGGTGCCACTTGCAGAGCAGCATGCGAAGGCGGCCTGCTCAGCAACCCAGGTCCTATTCCTCAGAGTTTCTCGCCTCTTTCTGCCCCCTGCCCATCCAGGCCAGCCCCACCCAACCGGCCACCCAACGGTGCCCTGTTCTGTGCCCCTGGGCAGGGCCTGGCCTTACCTCTACCAGGCATCTTATTCCGACTGAAGGTGGCAGCTGGCTGGTGCCTGTAATGGTGCGCCCCCAATTCCTGCTCCTGCTTGGCAGTCCCAAACAAAGCGTCTGGGTCCCCAGGACCACCGGCACTTAAGAGCAGTGGAGCCTCGTGGCAAGCTTTGGTCTTATTGCCTGGGAAGCTGTCCCGTTCCCCTTCACACACGCAGTCCACTTCCTCCTCCATGCTCTCCGAGTGGACCAAGGTGGGCTGGTGAGCGTACCCATGGGCTGGCACCGAGGCTGGCGCCTGCTGGATACATTCGTGCGCCCTCACTTTCAAGAGGTGCTGGGGACTGGTGTGGTGGTGGTGATGGTGGTGATGGTGAGGGTGGTGATACGTGTCAGTGTTCTGATAAGGCAAAGACAGAGCCTGGCGCTCTGACAGTTTCTGGGCCACGCTGGTAGCCACATGTCCGCTCTCCCCTTGGCTCATGTGCCGGATCAGCTCCTGGAATTCCTGCTGCTGCTGCTGCCGCCGCTTGATGAGCTGCGCCACCTCGGCCTGGGGCAGCCGCAGGTCCGTGTGGCCCGTGAGTGAGTGCCGGGGCGAGAGCAGGCCCTGCAGGATGTGTGGGACTTGCTGGTGCCGGCTATAGTCTGGTGGGGTGGGGGACAGCAGCGCCTGCTGCAGGGCTGACGTGGCGTAGTGCTGCTGCTGCTGAGCGCTCTGGGAGAAGCTGGGGAACTGCTCCACCTGCGGAGGGAAGCCCACTGCTGTAGCTGGGCTGTAGCTGCTTGGAGGGACACGGGCCTGCTCCGGAAACAGGTGGGGGTGCAAGTGCACCTGGTCGTAGCCAGTTGATGGATACCTGTGTGGATTGAGAGACAGAGAGAGAAGGAAGGAAGGAAGCTCTTTAGGAGCACAGGAGACACTCCTCAAATGCTTTGTGGCCCGGAAGGAGGATTTGGGCTGGTCTTCAACAGCAGCCAGCCAGTTGGCCCAGAAAGAAGAGATGACCTCATCACTTCCACAACCCACATCATCCAGCCTCAGGACAGAGAAAATGTTCCATTCACAGAGAGCCTGGCTAATAATCATTGATCAGCTGCCCCTCTGCCCATCTACCCAACCCTTTCTCAAAACCTACTTAAGCAAGATGTCATCACCACCTGCAGACCCCACAAGTGGACCAGGCCTAGCCTGGGAGAGAAGCACTGCGGTCCAGGGACGGCACCACTTGGGAATCTCACCCTCTGCGTAGGTGCTAGCCAGGCCAACTGTGAATTGGCACACATAACACCCCAAAACTACCCCATTGTTGCCATAGCCATACCTGTGCGATTCTGCGTTGTCCGCGCTGAGCTGCTTGGAGAGGGGCCTGTGCCCGTAAGTCAGGGAGGCCATCAGACTGGCACGATGGTGCATCTGCAGCTGATTGGCACTGACGGGGGTGGGCATGCCCCGCCCAGCCTGCAAGAGGCTGCCGCCCATCCCATCTCCTGGCTCCTGCACTTGGATGGCTACCGGTTGCCCCTGCACTTGCTGCGGCATGCCCATGCAGGAGAGGGCCACATTGGGGGGAGGTGAGCAACTGCCCGACTGCTGGAAGATGGCGCTGTGAGAGGGCATCCCTTGGAACTGCGACGGCGAGGCTGCACCTGCAAAATGGAAGCCTTTCCATTAACTGCCTTGGCTGGGATTCACAATGGCTACTCTCTGTGTAAGCGGGGGGAGGGGTTCTTTGTCCACCATTTCAGGAAACAACTGTGATTGCTCACTCATCCCTCAGCTGAGTTCTAATGGTGAAGGTGGCAGACTGCCTAACCTGGGACTCCCCCAGCTAGCTGGAGCAAGCAACCCCCGGCGGGAATGGGGACGAAACCAAAATGCAGCTCAGCAGGAGAGAGATGCTGCTGGCACTTACTGTGGCTCTGGAGCATGCTGCTGCTGACTGGAGGGGGGCTGCTGTCCGTTTGCCTGAAGAGATGGTTGTTGGGATGGTTTGGAGGTGGGCTGGAGGGCTGGATCCGTAACCTACACACACACACACAAGCACGTCAGGTATGTTTATGTCACCACAGAAAATCGCCAGCACAGGCCTAATGGCGTCATCGTAAGGGCGAGCCAGGCAATCTGTAAGTTTTTATGGCATATCAGCACCCAGGCTGTATTGCACAATACACTGGATTACGTTGACAGAAAGTGAGAAGGCAAGAGCAGGCCTGGGCAAAACACACCACCACTGCCTTGGCCAAAGCTTACCTATAGCATGAAGTGGAAGAAGGGTGGGGTAGGGGACTGACATTGGAAGCAGCTGGGAAGGGGCTTCCTCACTTGGCCAATGCCCCAGCAGCCCTGCCATTCCCCAGCCTTCTCTATGAGGCAGTCCTTGCAGGGACTACAGCCTTTCCCTGAAAAGAATGCAATAAGACAACCTCCCAGCTGAGAAGGCGCCTGTCTGTCTAAAAAAAAAAAGCTTTTCTGAGTCTTCCATCTAAACTTAAGCACCTCTCCTTTTTTGCCTCTCAGCTTCACAAATGCAGCTACAGCAGGCCAAAGCGCCTAGGCTGATCAAGCTGAGACTGGGTCCCTTTGAGCAAGAAGGTGCCAACACTTTCCTGCAAGGCACGGAGAAGGCTTGAGGCCTGCCAAGTGCAGGAGCTGTTCCTTACCTCTGAAGCTGGTGAGTGAGCAAAGCAGGCTGGCTTTCTCCAGGAGCTTGCAGTGGCGGAGAAGGCTGAGGAGGGCGGACACAATCCTGCGCACCACACAGGAAAGAGGAAACAAAGAAGAGTGCTGGTGAGCAGCGACATCCGCAGAACACTCTGAGAGCACTCTGCAAAATGGGGGCAAAGCAGCCCCATGGAGCCAAGCTATGCCAAGGCGTTCAAGCAACTCTCCTCCTGCCTCAGAGAAAGCAACCTGTCAGACATTGGCCCAAAGGGCTGGCAGCTGAAGCTCTGGAACGGAGAGAGATGCTGCTGGCACTTACTGTGGCTCTGGAGCATGCTGCTGCTGACTGGGGGTGGGGGGGGTGGAGAGCTGAAAGGGCAGAAGGAACTACAGTGGTGCCTCGCAAGACGAAAAGAATCCGTTCTGTGATTCTCTTCGTCTAGCAGTTTTTTCGTCTTGCGAAGCAAGCCCATTGACGGATTAGCGGATTAGCGCTATTAGCGGCTTTTTGCGGCTTATCGGCTTATCGGATCAGCTGATAAGCGGCTTAGTGGCTTAGAAAAAGGGGGGAAGGGGGGAAAAACCCGCAGGAACTCGCAAGACATTTTCATCTTGCGAAGCAAGCCCATAGGAGATTCGTTTTGTGAAGCACCTCCAAAACGGAAAACTCTTTCGTCTAGCGAGTTTTCCGTCTTGTGAGGCATTCGTCTTACGGGGCACCACTGTACAACGCTCCAGGTTGCCCTATCTAAAGAAAGAGGGCCAAATGGGGGAAGAGCTGGTTCAATCTCTGGCAGCACAGCATCACCAGCTAAAGCTGGTAAAGATCCTTGCCTGAAACCCTGGCAAGCCTCTACCAGCCAGTGTAGATAATACTCAGCTAGATGGACCAATATTCTGAATTGCTGTAAGGCAGCTTCCTGTGTTTCTGATTCTGACCAACAGGGAGGAGCATTTCAGCACTAGACAACTCTCTCTCTCTCTCTCTCTCTCTCTCTCTCTATCCCCCACCCCAATGAACCACAGTGGAAGCGCTTGAGCTGACAAGACTGAGTTTTCACTTGACACAGACATGCTCATGGGCATCTAGTGGGGGGAGGCACAGGAAGCTGACTCCTACTGAGTCAGACCTTTGGTCCACCTAGCTCAGTCTCTTTTATACACTGACTGGCAGCGCCTGTTTCCAACAGGAGTCGCTCCCAGCCCAACCTGGAGATGCTGCTGGGAATTGAACCTTCTGTATGGAAAGCATACAGTGGCATTGGGTTAGAGCAGTTTCCCAAACTTGGGTCTCCAGGGGTTTTTGGACTACATTTCCCATCATCCCTGAACATTGGTCCTGCTAGCTAGGGATGGTGGGAGTTGTAGTCCAACAACAGCTGGGGACCCAAGTTTGGGAAACACTGGGCTGGAGCCATGTTCTAAAGAGGGCTGGGCTAGCATGGCACAGTCCAGAGCAGAGACATCCTAGTCACTTATGCCCTCCTCCTGATGCTCCTTGGAAGTGCCAGTACCTGGATCTGCTGATGAAGGATCTGCTGATGCTGTTCCTGCTGGTACAAGATGTGCTGCTGCTGCGTCTTCTCCAGGGTCCTCTCGTCCATGTGGCCCCCATACATCTTCTGGAGCTGCTCACACTCCTGAAACAACCCACCAAGTGACCTTTTGCTGCTTCATGGCTAAAGAAAGCCAGAGGGGGCGCGGCAGGAAGGGGAGGCTCACAGGCAGCCTTGCTACTGTGGCTCCCCCTGGTTTTCAGATGAGCCCCACTCATTGCTTCAGTGGCAGCAGGAGGAGAGACCCACGTAGCACTTGCTCCTTCAGGCACTGCCAGCAACAGCAGCAAAGTAGCCAGAGGGGGCAAAAGCCCCAGATGGGGCCAGCTGGATGCAAGACAAGAGAAAGTCCTCTTGGGACTTGGAGTGCTCCCTCCCCACCACAACAATTTCAAGGGCAGGTCCTGGGGAGCATCTTATTCACCATCACATCTTTTTCTACAAGACACTGGGAGCTGCTCTAGTGCTGCAAGGACTCCAAGGCTTCCTAGCCCCTGCTTTACATTTGTCGCAGAGCAGGAGACAAAGCTATTATTCAACCTGGCCTAAGAGCAAGATACAGGGAGGATGCAATGAACAATGGTGGGATGCTAGGTGAAAAGTGGCTGGAGGTTGAACAAGGAAGGAAGCTTTTTCTGGGAGCTGCAGAGCTCAGTTCTGCCAGGAGCCTGGATTGGTGGCCCATGCTGCTCCCTTTCTTGCCTGGCTTGGTTTCCACCCTTGCTCTCCCCTCTCAGTACCTGCTGCAGCTGCTTGATGCTGCTGTGGTTGCCCATCTTCTCCAGCTGGGCCTTGAACGCCTGGATGCTGGCAGCCCCGTCTGAGAAACGGCGGACCGGAGAGAAGCGCTCCGTGGGGAGGTGCAGAGTGTTGGAGTCTTTATAGACATAGCTGTGCATGCACGGAGACAGAAAGGTGGGATTAGAGGCACCAGCTTAACCAAAGCCATGTTCTCAGCAGCCTGGCCATGTTCTGCGCCCACCCCTCACAGTTTGGGCAAAGGAACTTGCCAACTTGCTCTCTGCGCAAAAGAGATTGGAAGTGTGGTGTCCTGGGGCGCCTGCAACCCTAGAAGCAGGAACGAGTGGCTCTGCTCCAGCACCCAACAGTTCTCAAGCCATGTGGGACACCCAGCAGACCTTCCAGCTCCCAGGGCCTCAGACATTTGCTCCCTGGCATTAACTGTTGGAGGACCTGCATTATCCTGCACAAATAAAAGGGGGTCATTGGCAAGCTGCTGAATCATAGCACCAGAGAGTGCCAGGAGCAGGGGATCGTGTCCCAGCTGGGGAAGCCTCAGCTAACTACTAAAGCTGTCCCAGCCAAATAAGAACAGAGGAACATAAAAAAGGCCTGCTAGAAGAACAGGCCAGCGGCCCATCTAGTCCGACATCTTGTTCTCACGGTGGCCATCAGATGCCTGTGGGGAACCCACAAGCAGGACCCAAGCACAGGAGCCTCTCCCCTGCTGTGATTTCCAGCTCAAGGCAGAATATAACCATTGTGGCTGGTAGCCATTGACAGTATCCCCCTCCTCCATGAATTTGTCTAGTCCTATTTTAAAGCCATCCAAGTTGGTAGCCATCACTGCTTCCTGCAGGTGTCAATTCTATAACTTAACTATGTGCTGTGTGAAGAAGTTCTTTCTTTCATCTCTCCTGAGTCTTCTCTTCCAACATTCAGCTTTAATGAATATCATAAAGTCCTAGTATTTCAAGAGAGAGGGGAAAAACCCCCTCTCTGTTTGCTTTCTCCACACTGTGCATCACCTTCTACACCTCTATCGTGTGCTCCCCTTTTCTCTCAACTAAAATGCCCCAGATGCTGTAACCTTTCCTCATAGGGGTGTTGCTCCTCTCCCTTGAGCATTCTGGTTACCCAGCTGGTTCACAGCATCAACAGACTCCGGAAAGGCAGCCTGTGATGACTAAGCAGTGAGAAGACCCAGAGTCCCCTAAACACTGCAGGCTCGAAGATCCTCTCAACCAGCATGCTGCCACTTGTCTCTCTCCCCCTCTTATCACGCTTGCCCTTTTGCTGACAGTATATTACATGAAAATATGATGGCTGGGAGGGCAGTGCCAGCCAAAGGTCAAAGGACAGCAAAGGACTCCACCTCAGAGAGAGCCTGGCTTCAGTAGAACCCTTTCTTCCCCAGTAAGCACATCTGGCCCAGGTACTAGCTGCAATGCTCACAGATGCCCCACGCTAAAGGAATTTAGAAGAAGGAAATGGGTTTGCAGGTCCACAGCCTCTGCCTTCCCTGCTGCAAAGCCCTGCTAGGCTTGCCCTTCTTTATATGTAAGCAAGAGATTGACAGGAACGGCTCATTGTAGAATGTAGGGTGAGGATGTGCAGAGTATACGACCCCCTCCCTGACTTATTTACATCCCGCCTTTCCTCCAAATAGCTCAGTGCAGGTCACATGGTCTCGTTAGGAATTAAGCAGCGCCAAACAAGTCCCACCTCTCCACTCCCAACCACAACATTGGATCCAAGCAAATTGTCTTGGGGTGGCAGCCTAGGAAGGTGGACAACAGAAATGGGCTATGCAGTGCCTTTTCCAACTATGTTCCAGCAGAGGAGGTGGTTCCCAAGGAGCAGCAGGGCTCAGGCTGCTCAGCTCAGCCTATATAAATCATGGCTCTGGTAGGCATCAGACAAGATGCAGCCTTGCTGAAACCCCTCTTAAAACACAAAGGATTTTCCACTGGCCATGTTGCAGGGTGAAGTGACTCTCAGCATCTCCAGAACCGGTTGCATTTCATTCTCACCCATGTGCCCTACCCACTTCTGATGCCACCGCCAACCAGTTAAATGAACTTCAAGGGAAACAGCAACCATTTCCTTGCAATGTTGTGCCGGTCGTGGGTGGCTGGAAAGGGGCTTTGACACTGAATCATTGGTGGATTAAAGAAGAGCCTGTTTATGTGCCAACACCAAAATCTATAGTGATTAGCTACTCAGGCCCTGAAGTCACCTGGAGCCAAGAGAGCTGCAGAAATAGCTCTTATCTCTTTCCCACCTTCCCTGGTGTAAGTCCTGGAGAAGGGCAGGTGTGCCAGGAGAGAGACCTGCAGTGGTCTTCCTTAAGCCAGCAGGAGGAACTGGGCACCTGGGAAACACATTGAGAGGCGGGGTGGAGGGAGATGCTGGGCTCAGAGCTGCCTCCGCCAAAGAATTCTGTTTACTCAGCCCCATGATGTCCCTGTCAGAGTCACACAGGACTGTGCTCCTGTCCTGCAGCAGAGCTTAACCAGGAGTTACCCAGGGCCAGCACAGCTTATCTTTGCTTTCCTCAGGTTCCAGCGTGGCGCCAGCATGGCCTCAGCCAGCTCAGAGTTCAACTGTTCCAGCTGGCGATGTCACTGCTCGGCTCTGAAGCTATCCTGACGACAATTACAAAACAGGCTTGCAAGCCGCAGCAAGGTGGGTCAGGAAAGGGGCTTGGCGGCGGCAGCTCACACCTAGGATTAAAGGGACAGGAGGACAGCAGGGTGGGAGGGGGCGAAGGGCTACGGCTCATATGTGGACAGACTTGCAGCAGGAGTCCAGGTGTGTGTGTGTGATATCATGTAGAACCCATTTCGCAACAGTCAAAGGTCGCACTTGTTCCTCTGCCACAGAGCCACCCCCCTCCCCTGGAATTTTAGCGAGGAAACATTGCAGGCAAACACATACAGTTCTGGTGGTGCCAATCCCATGACAGAGCTGTTGACACAAACAAGGTTCAAAGATTCTCCTCTGAGGGCTGTTATGGTGAGGTAGCAGCCCATACCTCTATCAGACTATTCCAACAGCCTCAGGTCACTCAAACGATGCTGTGTGAACCCCGCCCACCAAGGGTAACAATCCTGCAACTATGTACGTGGTCGATGTTCATATGATGTGAAAGAGAGTCAAGTCAAGAGCTTTTGTCGGGGGGGGGGCAGGAGGAGGAGCTGCTGACACTCTCTCAACTAACTTCCACTGCTGATTTACCCCTCCAACAAATGGGGTCAAGTGGCGTTTTGGGTTGTAACTCCAGGCAAGCCAGTTGGTCAGACAGAAACAGCTGTGACACATCCTTTCTTACAGAGGTTTCCTGCTCCCCAACAGAGTAACAAAGCGCCCCACCCTTGCTATGCCATGCCCAGGCCTGAACGACAGCTGCCTCCTGTCTAATCCTCTCCTGCATGTAGAGGGCCTGGAAAGCCCCTTCAAGTGCCTGATCAAAAAAAGCCTTTTTCTTTTTTTCTGCTAGGGGGTGCCATTCTGCCCAGGACAGGTTCCCTGGTGCAGAACTGCCCAAGCGGCCGGTGCCACCTACTCACCGGTGCTGGTCGGGTGCCAGGTGTGATGCCCGGGAGCGGAAGGGCTGCTGTCCTAGCTGCCTCTGCAAGTCGGGCGGGATTTCCGCAGTGGGGTTGGTCATTGCCAGTGTGTGCCTTTTTGACCTATTGGCCAAGTATCTGCAACAAGCAGGAGCACATTTGGTGAGAGGGAGGGGTGGGGGCTATGCCTGGAATGCTCCAAAGAGGGAGCGAGGGGGGTGGAGAGAGGGGACAGCGAGGCAGTGGAGGCACCCACCACCCAGCTTTCTCAAAAGAGTTTCTTTAATGGAAATGGGGGTGGGAGAAAGACCGCCCTTTGGGGGCCCAGGGAAACTCTGGAGAAAGCAGAAACGCCAGCCTACAGAAAACCCAAGCAAAGCATTGGTGGAGGTTAAGAGCAGGCTCAGAAGGTTGCAGCAGGTGTAAGGAGGAGGGCTCCCTTTTTGCCGGAAAAGGGGACTGTGGGGGAAGGTGCTATCTTGATGCTGGCACTGGGCCAATGAAGCTAACGAGCTTCCTGGAGAAACAGGCAGCTCATTCTGACACAGGACTCCCAAGCAGAAGTCAAGGCCTCACGCACCAGGAATACTGCACATGGGGCAAGTCCCCGCAGCCTTTAAGAGTTACCCAGAGGGGAGAATTTCCACTGGTGCAGCCTTTCTGAACATGGTGAGGTGGGGTAAATGATGGCTGCGACAAGGGTTTCGTTTGCGCCACTCTTAAAGGAGCAGGGGCCCTCTGGCCATCCAACCATTGCAGCACTTGGTCTAAGCGATGCTAGAAGGAAGCATCAAGAGCGCCACCTAGACTCTGTTCTTGGGCACTTCCAGGTGCACCTGGGCAAGAAGAGGAGAGAATAAGGGCATGTCCAACACAAAGGGAATTGTTCAGGTCATGTATGCAAAAGCTGCCATGTTTCAGCAAAAGTTAGACATAAGGGCAGCCTGGGCCTCTGAAAGGCTCACTTGCCTCCAGGGAAGGGAAAGGTTGGGTGTCCCACCCCCACAATTCCTGGATCTGTGCTAGGGACCAGCTCTTACAGGGCTCTCAGATGAGTAACCTACAACATGGCTTCCTGAGTTCTCTCCTAATTTCATTGCTGAGAGTGTTGAGATGAGCTTTGGCTATAGTATACTTGTACAGACTTCAGAGATTTTAATGCCAATTATGTTGTGACCAAAGAGGAGCAGCAATTAAAGCTATTTGCCACCACCACCACACAGGAGGAAAGCAGAGTTAAGAGGATGGAGAAGAGTTAGTGCTGTGGGAACAAGCCAGCATCTCAGGTGGAGATCAGGTCATTTCCTGAGGAGCTCTAAATCTGCCGCTTGCTAACAGTGTTTCATTTCTATATCCCAGAGACCAATCTTTCCCTTAACTACATCAAGCAGTTTTGGAGGGAGAGAGAACAACGAGCTGCAATTCAAGGTCAGGCACCTCAAACAAACCCAGGGCAGGAGGCGAGAGGCCAGCCCATGGGTCCCCTCCAAGGTTCTGCAAGCAGAGAAGCTAACACCGTTCTATGAAGGTCAATATTTGCACCCACCCCTGCAGGAAGGATGTTGACTCTTGAGACGTGGCAGCCCGTGGCATGGTGTGACAGCCAACACTAAGTGGGAAGGCAGGCAACACCATATTCTCTAGCCACATAGTCTCATCCCAGTATGTGAGGGGATTTGACTCAAGTATGTTGACTCCATTAACCTGCCCAGCAAGACTGACATCTGTCCCAGCCCAAAGGCAATGGGGAGGGGACATAGCTCACAGGCAAAGCACCTGTCTGCCATGCATGAGCTCCAAGTTCCATGTACAGCATCTCCTATTCCATTTTTTGAGAAACAGGTCATGGGAAGGAGGCTTTTCTGCCCAAGATCCTGGAAAGCCATGACTGATCAAAGTTGGCAAATATTGAGCTGCAGTGGTCTCGGTTTAAAAACAGATTCAGGCAGACAGGTGTATGTATAAAAAGAATCCTAGTCCAGTGACCAGAGTCTCCAGTTAAGGGAACAGAGGCAAAGACCTCCATGAACCAATAAGCTGGGCTCTAGACGCATTGCCAGCTAGGCTACTCCAGGCTAGAGGAACTACTGGATCAACTCAGCATAAATAAGTTCCATGAGCCATTATAAAGGATATCACACAGGGTCAGATTTCATGCCACAAAGGCAGTCTCATCTGATTTACATACTGCAGCTCTGCCCCATCATACAATGATTGCTGTTCACCAAAGTAGTGAGGGTGTTGGAGAATGGAGAGTAGGAACGGAGAGGACACTACATTCCCAAGGGGTTTGAAGAGGGGAAAGAGGAACCACTAGAAAGCCTCCCCCAGATAGATGGAATAAGGAACCACAGCTATCCCTGATAGAATCCTCCATGGATATTTCATTCCTTTAAAAAAGCCTCACCAACCAACCAGTTTCTGTCTGCCTTCTTTTGTCTCTAAAGGGGAAAGGATACCCCAATCTTCAAGGAGGCATCTTTTCCAGGCAAACTCTGAGCTCTTTACAAGCAAAGGTAGTTGCCTGGAAATAAGGAAGGCTGCTGTTTAAATAGCAAGCTACTTGGTAGATGCTGTTCACAGCTGCTACCAAGGCAGCCTGCAAGACTTTCCTTGGGACACAGGCTACAAGGAGCATCAAAAGAAGCATGCTAAAGCAAACGGCTTCAGCAGCAGCATTGTAGTTGACCATTTTGGACCCCCATCAGTGAGATCAGATGTAGCCAGGGTGTCAACTGTAGGCATCTTCTTCCAAGAGCTATACTAACAGCTGAGGCCCCAAATACCAGAAGATCCACCTACCCAGGGAGGTTAGTGGGAAGACCAGGGGAGGGAGCAGGAGCAGGTCACAGCTGCAGCAGAGTCCACATGAAACACCAGTTCCCAGAGAAGCAGAGGCAAAGCAGAAACCACAAGCCAACCTGCTGCCTAGCTATAGCTAAAGCAGCTGCCAGGCACCAGAGGGTGCCTCCGAAGACAGCAACAGCACCACCAGCAGCAGCAGCAGCAGGAGTGTTACCTCTGCACAGCTTCTTGATCTGGCTCTCCATCTGAGCTCTCCTCATCCACAGGGGTCACGGCGGGCACTGCCTGGAAGGACAAGAAAGGGAAGGGGGCTTGGCTCTGCAGAAAGGTTTTTACACACCCAGGTACTCCACACTTGGCACCATTCCCCACACACTCCCACTCCACAGCCAGCCCCACCTGAAGTTCATTGCTTCCACAGAAGATAAAGATACCCCAAGAAAGAGTCTGAACTAAGAAAAAGAGGCCGAGCTCTTCCCCAAGCGAGACACATCCTAATGCCCTTTAAGTCCAAAGGACTCAAGAGGGACATGCTTGGCAGGGCTGCTTAGTTTGTGCCAATGAATGTCTCAATAAAAAGTCTGCCTTGGCCTCATTTCCTAAAAACAGGTTTTATAGGGTTTGTTTTTTGTTTTTAAAAAGGGGAATCTTTCAGAAGGAATAGGGAGTTAAGGCCATGGATCTGAGAAATACCATCTCGTCATATGCACTTGATCCTGCCCACCCTACTCCCCAAAAAACCCATGGACGTAGAGCAAGCCAGGAAGTCTCGGGTGGGGAAAGGGCCAGTAGGAAAACTAAGGAGAAAAACTGAGTTCCAGAAGATGCATGCTACACTAGCAAGGGTGAAGGGCCAGCTGAGAGAGGCACTCTGCATGTGGCAGGGCCACCACTTTTATCTGCCATGAGTAAGCCCAGAAGAAGCAGAATGTAATCACTTGGTCCATATCCATGGAGCTGTGAAATACTGTGAAAAGTGGGCACAGTGCTGTGCCAGAACACCCCCACCCCACCCCAGTCATCTTTCAGTTACTTACTGGTGTCATTGTAACAAGTGGAGAAGGACCCCGGGGACGCTTCAGGAGCTGTTGTGCGTGCAACTGGATATTGGCTCCTCCATCTGAAGCCCTCCGTCCAAGGGGTCCCATTCCGTTCAGCAATTGCAAAGTTGGGGGCTGCAGCAAGGACTGCTCCTGCAAGAAAATTCTGCATCTCTACCAAACCCTGGCTGCATACCTCATGAGTCAGGAGAAACAGCAGGGTCTGATGGGCATGGGAGAACCATGATCACACAAAAGCAGGCACTGAAATAGCAGTGGAGACTTCATCCCCTTAGATTGGCAGACAGGGCAGTGATGACTTGGGTCTCCATGTCATACAGCTGGGTGGGTGGGAGGGAAGGTGGGTGTCTTCTTAATTTGGTTTCAGGTCCAATTCAACAGGCTCATGAAACCATGGTAGCTGGTAATCTCACAGGAATAGGGACTGATGCTCAGAGTTCCCAAAGTGTTTCCTTTGCCATACCTTGTACTCTAACTGACCAGTTGGTTGCAGGTGCTGCATCGGAAGCATGTTGGCTGCCATGTTCATGTTGGGAGCCACCTGCAGGAAGGGGGCCTGGGGTGCGATCCGTGGGAAACAAGGTAGCAGCTTCTGGAGATCCTCCATCACCTCCGTGCTGCAAATACATCCACAATAACTCAGGAGACGGTCCAGGCAACCCTGCTTCTCTGCTCACATTCTGGGCTGCTGGTTTGCTTCCCACCACTTAGGAGTAGCAGAAGGGAGGCCAGCATTTTCCAGGCCAAACTTGTTAGATAATGTGTCACTACAGAGGTGACACCTGCCACTAAGCTGAGCCAGGAGCTAGGTCCCTCTTAGGGCAGAGGGCTGCAATACTGGAGGGAAATTTGCAACACCCTTTGATGGCTCTGGGATTGTTTGTAAGAAGCAGCAGGCAGCAAAACTCACCGAGGATCAGCCACTCCCACCGTGTGCCTCCTCATGGAGAGGTAGCGGACCAGAGCTTCAGGGGACGGCTCTTCGCCTTCGTCGCTATCCAGAGTCATTGCTCCATCAGTCTAGGGCAGAAACACATACCATAAGGTGGTTTGTGGGGAGAAATGCAGAAGCATCTGTGACTAGCAAGGGGAGATCCTGGAAGAGAAAAACAACTTACCTCCACTATTTGGTTCTCGGGGTTGATGAGCTGCACTTGTGGGACACTGATGCTCACTGGGTTGCCCGCCTGCTCTGCCTGCAAAGCAGCACAAAACCAAACTGTGAACACCAAATGCAGAAAGCCCATGGAAAGCCCAGCCCCATTCCTCTTGCTCAGCTGCCACCACCAGAGGCAGATATTTACCCTGGCCTTCGACACCTGATATATATATTTCCAGGACGCACCCAATTCTTATTACTATGATTTGTTTTAAGCTGCTTTTAATATTGTATTTTAAATTGCTATATTCATATTGCAGGCCTTGACGTATTATGGGTAAGAAATTGAAATAATCTACTGTGGGACCCTCCTGCCGCCCAGCAACGGAAGTAGCTGCCCAAGGTGGCAGAGAAAGGCTGAGTGGGCACCTGTGGGGATGCTGAAGGCAGCGCTGTCAGTCACCTTCTCAAAGTAACGAACCCCGAAATATTTTTAAGAGGCCGTCTGCCTACACAGACAAGAATTTGTCATTTCCAGCTCCAAGAGAAATAGCAATCGTCCCTGCATGAAGGCTAGTTTTGCACAGTGCCAGCTGCTAGCCAGGCACCCTCTGGAACTGCCCCATTGTGTAAGTTAATCTGAAAGCAACAGAGCTGCACCTCACAGAAGACTAACCTGGATGCTGGCTTGTGCTGGGAAGGCCATGGTCCGTGGGAGGCTGGGCAGAGTGGCAATGCGCAAGTTCTTATGCCTCTTTAGACGGTCACAGAGCAGACTGTAGATTGCACTGTAGTGATCGTAAGCATCTGTCCTTAATGACTGGGAAAGCAAGGAAACAACAAAATGATCAGCCTCACACCCAAGGCAAGCCGCTCTACTTCTACCCCAGAATGCCTGGAGACAGCCAGTACCTGGAGGGTGCGCTCCTTGTCCAGCCCCATCTCAGCCATGGCAAGCAGCACATCTTCATTCAGCGGTTCCATCTGCCTCTCAACCTTCAAGTGCTGACATTCGGCTATTAACTGGAAAGAACAGAGCGTTTCAATGGCTGTAACTTTCACAACAAGGAAAAGCACAAGAGCTGTTAAAGGTTTGGGGCTAGCTGGTCACAGACTGGCTGGGAAAACGCATCTCAATTCCATCTCCCAAGCAACCTCCTAGGGCAAGGAAGAGCTGAGAGATGCTGAACTCCTTGGGGAAACAAAGACAAAGGAGGCAAGAAACTGCCTGGATGGAGAGCCACCAAGGAAGGAGAGTTGAGCTGGCTCACCGTGTCGAACTCCGTATCCACCTCCCCAAGCTTCATCCACTTGTGTTTGCAGATCTGCTCCATGGAGAGCCGCCTGCTCGGTTCCAGCACCAGCATGTGGCGGATTAAGTGCTCACACTCTGCAAGACAACAGCAAGAGGCTGCTGAGGAACTGGCGAGAGAGGGAGCCATCACCAGCCACACCCACCTCAGCACATGGAGGGGAGCCATTCCACTTCTGAACATCACCAGGATGCATGTAAATATCAGGAAAACCCCGTTAAGCTCCTACAACCCCGCAAGGCTTGGCTGCACACAATGCAACCCCACCTCCCACAAGGTCTCTACTTAACAAATCTTACTCCCTTATTGTAACAGCTGCAGAACACAAGCGACCAGGCTCATTAGGATCTGGCCACTGGAGAAACCAAGTGTGGCTTCTGCTGACCACCACAAGACTCCAAGAAGCAAAGTTACTTTTTAAACACACAGGTGTGAAGCCTGTGGGGGCCCTATAGATGTTGCTGGACTCCCCCCCCCCATTCCATCAGTCCCAGTCAGCATGGCCAATGGTCAGAGGTGATGGGAACTCCACAACAACATCTGAAGGGCCTCCACAGATATTCCCGATCCCTAGGTTAGAGTATCCCATTAGCAGAAACCTAGCATTAAGTCACACATTTGCTTTTTTTGCTTAGTGGTGACTGGGCTTCCCACAAGAAACCAAAGAAGAATGTTGGGCTTTGATAAACTGATGTACAGATAAAATACATCATCATCATCATCATGTCTATATTGCCCTTCATCTGAAGATCACAGGCTGCTTTACAATATAAAACCACAAAAATACATACCATAATAACGAACAATAACAATACTTGCCCCACACATAGTTTAAAAGGCCATAGATTGTTTAATTAGCCAAAGGCCTAGAAGAAGAGGAATGTTTTTGCCTGGCACTGAAAGATATGTAGTGAAGGAGCCAGGCAATCATCCCTGGGGAGAGCATTCCACAACTGGGGAGTCACCACAGAAAAGGCCCATTGCCACCCTCCGAGCCTCTCACTGAGGAGGCACACAAAGAAGGGCCTCAGATGATGACCATAGGTTGGTTCATATGGGGTGAGGCGATCCTTGATGTATTGCGGTCCTGAGCCATTTAAGGCTTTATAGGTCAAAACCATCATTTTGAATAGGGCCCGGAAACTAATTGGCAGCCAGTGCAGTCAAGCCAGAATGGGGATTATATGCTCCAGTAAGCAACCTGGCTTCTGAATTCTGCACCAGCTCAAGTTTCCAAAACGTCTTCAGAGGCAGCCCCATGTATAACACATTGCAGTAATCTAACCTAGAGGTTATCGTAGCATGGATGACAGAAGTTAGACTATCCTTGTCCAGGTAGGGGTGCAGTTGGGCTACCAACCAAAGCTGATAGAAAGCACTCTGCACCACCTGAGCCTCAAGCTACAACAATGGACCCACAAGTACCCCCAAGCTTCATACCAGCTCCTTCACTAAGGTTGGGGAAGGCCAACACTATATGAGAAAAGGCTTATGGAACAAAACAGGGTTGGATTATTGAAATGTTTCAACCGGAGATGTGCAGGCAGTAACCTCATTCCAGCTCTCCTAAGGAAGAGCTCATAGCAGGGAGACAGAGACTGCCCAAACTGGATGCGTGCCCAAAGAACAGCAGGCCCAAAGCTCTTGCCTGTCTTCCATACAATTCTGAGAGAGACAGTCATATCTGTGCAACCCATTCTCAATGCAAGTGCTCAGCTTTTAAAGGTGGGCTTTGCCTTCCACAACACAGCTACATTTCAGGGGTCTTTCTCTTGCACTTGCCCCTAACTGATCTCTCTTCCCCACCTTGGCCCCAAGTTCCACACCTCAGCTGTAGCCAATCATTCTCTTCCATTAGCCAGAGACAGTCATGCCACATCTTTGGCAGCAAGAACTATAGTTCTGAAAGAGGGTTTAGGTGTATCAACATACTCCAAAGAAGTTAGATCTGGTCAGTCAATGGGAGTTAGAAAGGGACATCCCCCTGTGCCTCCAATAAAAGTGCAGAGAAACACTCCAGTCAGGGGCTTCAGTGCCATGAGAGGGGAAATGAAGGAAACAGAAAGAAGGCACACTGTTCAGTCTCTGATGCATCTGCTCACTGGAAACAGTTTTGTTTGTTTGTTTGGTCATCTTCAAACTAATATGGCTCTCGCATTTGAACTGGCTGGGCCACTGTTGCAGCAGCTGATAGTCCTGGAGTGGTTTGGAGGTCTTAGGTAGTGCTATCAGGGAAAGCTACGTGGGGAGGGGTCTCAGGACACCCAAGATAAGTTGGATTCACCAGCCACAAAGACAGGACACACAAGCACTTTGTGCGCTCTCTCTCTCTCTCTCTCTCTCTCTCTCTCTGTGTGTATGTGTGTGTGTGAGAGAGAGAGAGAGAGAAAGAGAAAGAGAGAGAGAGATGCTCTAGTAACCATTTGTGCGTAAAACAAGAGACTTTGCAAAATTAGCTGGTAAAGAGAGATCTCTCAATTCAAGCCCTTTGAACAACAGATGGACTGTCTCAACCAAACCACACATACGACAGGTACGCTTATGATGGGCATCTCCCACCCCTTGGTATACTTTTCTGCTTGGGGCTTCAGCTATCAAACAGGTTTCTTGCTGCCCAACTGATAAAAGCCTCACACTGCATCACTAGTCATTAAGCCACAATGAGTTCCAATTAACAATGCCAACAGGAAGCCAGCAGTCATTTCTAGACAGTGCTGCAGCAGGCTGAAAATTAATTTTCCTCCAGTTAAAGGTGGACAGTCAGAAAACAGCCCTTTGCTCACAGGAAGATGAAGGACACAGGTTCACTGGGTGGGCTTGCTGCATTGTGAGCGGGAAGGTCCAGCTGAAGGTCTCTCATGACTGATTCAAAGCACAAACAACCAATGCATGCAAGCTGTCTGGGAGTCTTCTCTAGACAGCCGTCATCCATCTCTTCCCAAGGTCCCAAAATGGCTCAGGCTTTCCCTGCTTGATACAGCCAGCATAAAAATAGGGTTCTATCTTCCTCTTTGTCAACAGCTCCAGGAGCAGAATTTTGGGCAGGCGGGTGGGTTTTGAGACCTCGCTCAAATTACTAATGTCTGCCTGCAGCACATTGGAAAGGGCACTGCAGTAGGTGGCTGGGGAGAGAGAACCTCAGCCATTCAGCTTTCGAGCTGAAGCAGTTTCTCTCTGACCCGCAGGAAAAGAAATACACCAGAAACTGAAAATCCACTTTTTAACATAGCCATGAATTTAGCTTTCTATGAGGAGGCGGTTCAGTTCCCATATAAGTAGTGCTCAAAGCACATAGAAGGAAAAGAGAGGGCAAAAGAACCCAACCTACAACTATTGTCTAGCGTGTTAGCCCAGACCACCTAGCATCCAAATTCTCTGACATCCTCTGCAGTTCCTAGTTTTGCAATCACCTGGCATCCTCAACAGCTGGGCAGTGAAATGCAGTTACTCAGTCTACAAGGGATTTTGTTGCAGCTCTTTATTTCAAAGAGATCAGAGTGCCAGGCATGGCTGTCCCAAGCGAGGCGACCTCAAATTCAAGAAGTTGCCAGTGTGAAACTGAACCCCTGATGTCAGCCAGTACCTGTAGCTGCTGACTTTTCTGAGGAGGAGGAGAAGGAGGAGGAGGAGGAGGAGGAGGAGGAGGAAGGGGACATCTCCCCACAGAGCCTTTACCTGTGGACATGAAAAATGGAATGCGAAACTTCCCACTCAGGACCCTCGCCCGCAGGTTCTGCAGTGTACTCCCATCAAAAGGCAGGGCCCCGCAGACCAGCACGTAGAGCACCACCCCAAGGCTCTGCAAGAGAAGAGGGCACAAACGTTAGGTGTCATTTGGGGCAACAGCAATATGAAGCAAACATGTGCCCTAGTAAGGAAAATCTATTTAAGAAAAGGGGCCCCGGTCAGAGGAGCCCCTTTCCAAAAAGGTCCCACTTATATCTTTTAAAAACTTTAAAATTATTGCACATGGACAATGACAAAAGTTGGTTCACTAATCAAATGCATATAGTGACAAAAAGGCTTTCCCTCAAAGCTGCTTCGGTGTGCTCCAGAAGCAGCGTTCCCCTCCCCCTCCCCTTACAAAGGGAAATGCTGGCAGTGCAGAGTGGTTCTTGATGGTTTACCCAAATGTCCACCTTTGGCCCATCATACTCCTTCCCTTCAAAGAGTTCTGGGGCAGCATAGGGGGGACTTCCACACCAGGTCTTCAGCAGCTGACCGGGCGTGAAGATATTACTGAATCCAAAATCTGGAAGAGAAACAGGAGGGCAGCAATTCAGAGACCACCCAGTATCACAGTTTTTCTATAAAGGTTTCTAATCATTTCTATTGGATTAGCTCAGCAATGCAACAGCAGCAGGGAAGGCTGGCCCCAAGTGGAGGTGCAGAATCATGAATAACTAAGCCCTAAAAGTCTCGCAGGGCAGTGGAACACCATCCTTGGTGGCCAGGAGCAGAAGCAGCAAGATCTGTCACTTGTCAGAAACCTCAAGTTGCCAGGATTTGACCTGGGCTGCTTTGCTTGGGTAGCCTATGCATCCATCTTTTAAAATGGCCAACCTGCTATTTTGATGTTCAGATTTGCATCCAGAAGCAAATTCTCTGCTTTCAGATCTCTGTGGACGATGTTACGACAGTGGCAGAAATGGACAGCTGCCACTATCTGCTTAAACTTCTTCCGGGCTTCTTTTTCAGCCATTCGTCCATGGGCCACGAGGTGATCTGAAGGAGATGAGGTGGGGAGGGAGAAGAGAGAGAAAGCATAACCATTGTTATTGGATCAGTATAGACTTACTTTGGTTTACTGCAGGACTTGTAAGGCCTGCACTGCCCAGAATGGATCTATCTAGCACCATCTTGTGCTGGGGAAACAGCACAAGGAGGTGGTGGCACAACTGCCAGGCAAAGTGTCAAGACATGCCCCAGCTCACAGAAGCTAACCTCTCTAGGCCTGCAGCAGGAGAGCTCCTTTCATATTTGGGCACATCTTCTCTGCCTATTTCAGTCGGATTCAAAGTCTGCCCTATACCCAAGGATGGTGGTAGGTACCCCAATCACCAGCCCTATTTAAATGCCTTAGAATACTTCTGCAAGATGCTAAGACTCAGCCTCTGGTGAGTCTCCATGCCAGAGCAAAAATGCCTCTCTGGGCAAGCATAATGTTCCAATGACACACAATTGTATTTTAACACCCATGTTTGATAAAAGATGTCAGCTGTAGATGAAGGCTGTTGCAATTATGCTGAGCACTGTGAGTGAGCAACAGGGGATATTCACGGGTCACCTTCCCACGAAGAATTACAGGGATTGGGGCAAATTTGCCCCAGAGGGGGAAAGAGGCCTACGAGATTCACATTCCATATGCAAGAAACCAGGGGAGATGCAAGTGAAAGAAAAGTCCCTGGAACAGCTGACCTCGACCTTTGAAGGGGTGCAGAAAAAAATAGTGTGTGAGGGAGTATGTGTGTACAATATGATGGATCCTGAAAAAAGGAAAAGGCTGAGGCTCTGAAGGGAAGGCAAAGTTCTGCCAAGTTTTCTTTGTGAAGATGAGATTTGATTTGATTTTGATTTAGCCCCCAGAGCGGGGGTGGGGGTGGTATATGGAGCCCCTTTTAATTCAGACAAAACCCCAGTGCCAGCAAAGGAGAAGCCTCTGGGATGATGGCAGCAGCCAGAGCAGGGCAGTTTCCTGTGACAGTAGCTGTTGGCTCCAGCCTTCTCACCCTGACAATAGCTCTTTTAATAAAGAGGCAAGCAGGAAACTGGCCCAAAGGTTGTTTTTAGCTGTTTGCTGCTTCTGAAAACTGCGAACACTGTGCAACCTCCAGTTGTCAATGGGTTATTTAGAAAATGTCACAAAAGAAACTCCTGCAGAAGGCGGCCACGGATAAATAGGCCGCAGCTCTTTGGTGGGACTGGTAGATCACATGATGCCTGCCCAGCTTGAACAACAAGAAGTAGCTGGCAGAAAGAAAAAAGCAGGGGGAGATTATAACTTCTTACACATTAATGTGGAGGGAGAGGAATGGTTGGGTCAAGATAGAGAGCCTGTTTGCTAACCATTTGGGAATTCAAGGAGAGGGCCATTGCACAGCGAGTAGAGCATCTGCTTTGCATGCAGAAAGTCACAGATTCAAATCCCAGCATCTCTGGGTAAGGCTGGGGAAGACTCCTGCCTGAACTCCTGGTGTCACTGCCAGTCAGTGCAGGCAGTACTGAGCTAGGTGAGCCAATCATGTGTCTAGGCAGAAGGCCCCGTCTCAGGCGAGCATCATTTGAGGAAAGGGGAGAGGATGTACATAAGGAACACCAGGAAGAGTATGGGCTCATTCACAATTGTGTTTGACACATATTTTGATCATATGGTGTGTCAATTAATCCCCACAGGTCCGAAAGCTTTCCTTGTTGTTCTGCAGCTGTGTCTTCCGAAAGACCAATCTTACCCGCTGAATTGGATCTTATCAGATGTGCAGAATATCATTTATAAGAGAGATTTTGCTTAACTGAGCATCAGTTTAAGGGGTAAGACCAGGTTTTTGCAAAGCACAGTGACAGAAAAATGAGAAAAGCTCCTGGGTCCAGACGAATTAATCAGAACACAATAAAATCAAACTACAAGTCAGGTGAAAGTGTGGCTGTGCTCTATTATTGCTTCTGGTAGAGAGGAACAACAGTTTTCAATTATAAAGCACTTTGGAACCATTATTGTATTTTGCTACGGGAAGTATTGTCTTTAATTTGCTATATATATATGCTACTCTTCCTCCCAAGATTTGGTTACATAAACACCTTTTAAAGTAGATCTGTCTGCCTGTCTGTCTATCTGACAGAGATTTGAACCTAGAGTTTCCATAGCTTCTGAAGCACAATTTCCTATCTGTATTACAGGTAGAATATGTTGGTGCAGGAGAAAAATGTAAGCATAAAAGGAAAATTTCCTGGATGTCAAGTTCTGGGTTTGGGACAGATACGCTTTAGTAAGAGAACCCCAACAGAGATTCAAAATAGCAAATATGCAGCAAAGCAAAGCATGGAAATAGAGACTGTTAGACCTTTAAAATATATCCTTCCAAGTTCCTTCCAAAGTTCCTCACTTCTCCTAGCACAGGAAAAGACCAAACGTTTGGTAAGTTAAAAATGGTTTCCTTACAAACTTTCCAAATGTTAAGTTCATGTGCTCTTCCAGACAGCAATCAGAAAAGTTGCACAGGCAGCAAATGTGGCTTAGTTACAGGGATGAAAAAGTTCCTAAATTATGGGTAAAGGAACTCAAGAGAGGCTGGTTAGACGAGCCATGCAGTCTGAACTGCAACAATCAGCTCAGACCTCCTCACACATTGAGCTTCTATGATTAACTGAGGTACAATAATACTCTTGACCACCTTCCTCCCAAGCTGCGCAGGAGTGACCTAGCTAAGCCTAGCAGGACAGCTTATTCTATGGCATTAACCCCTTCATGCACTAATTAGACTTAAGCATGTGGGTTATATGAGGCTAGTTATCCCACATAATAAAGGTAAAGGTACCCCTGCCCGTACGGGCCAGTCTTGACAGACTCTAGGGTTGTGCGCTCATCTCACTCTAGAGGCCGGTAGCCAGCGCTGTCCGCAGACACTTCCGGGTCACATGGCCAGCGTGACGAAGCTGCTCCGGCGAACCGGCACCAGAGCAGCACACGGAAACGCCGTTTACCTTCCCGCTATAAAGCGGTACCTATTTATCTACTTGCACTTAAGGGTGCTTTTGAACTGCTAGGTGGGCAGGAGTCCCACATAATAGTGAAGTCATTTTATAGACAGGGAATTGATACCCTATTCCCCAGGCCTCACTCTGCTAAGAGTGTTCCTGCTATGAAGAAGTAAAAGTAGCAATATGATTTCTGTCCGGGGGGGGGGGAGAAACGGTGCCCCTCCAAATACTGCTGGACTCCAGCTCCATCATCTCCGAGTGTTGGCCATGTTGCGCCTGATGGATTCAAGCTATATCTCAAGGACCTCACTCCTGGCCCAGAGAGTTTAAGAGTCAAGGCCACAAGCCCTTCTTACATTCCCAGGTGGGATCAAAAGAAACTCCCTCACGCTTGCTTCCTCCTTTTCTCCCTTCACAGTTCATTTGGACTGCTTCTTGAGTATTCATAAAAGAATAATTTACTCTGTAAATAGTTACTGGGCTCCAGAGGCAAGAGCCAAACCATGTTCGTAATCTCCTGGAGGAAGGTTACAAACATTTCACCTCCTTTGTCTCTGAGACAAAAGCTGGTGCCTTTTTGCCATCTTCTCTTGTAACCAGCTTTGTATCATGGGCCTTTCTGCCTTCTAGTGATTAATGTCAGAGGTAGCTTGCATCTACAGATTGTGAAATACAGAATTATCCAACAGGCTGCTCTTTGCTCTAAATCTTGCACAAATTTGGCAGCATTTCTGTAGCTGATTGGCCCACAAGCCATCTTTCAACCCATAATGGAAGGTGGGCTCCCTCTCTCTTCTGCATTTCTACCAGGGCAGTAAAATTTCACACCTCAGCTTAAAGAAATATTTGCCCAGTATGTGCTAAAAAAAAGGGGCATATATATGTGTGCACTCAGAGAGACCAGGACGGTTTGTGTTTTAGAATGCGTTTGTGTTTTGTTTCTTTGAATAAAGAATTACCGTATTTTTCGCTCTATAACACGCACCCGACCACAACACGCACGTAGTTTTTAGAGGAGGAAAATCCGTAGGCATGCCACCCGTAGGCATTCCCTCCATAACACGCACATACATTTCCCCTTTCTTTTTAGGAGGAAAAAAGTGAGTGTTATGGTGCAAAAAATACGGTAACTTCATCGGCACCTTGTGAGTTATTGCTGAGCTGTTCCTGACTCCCGCCTTGACACTAGGGAAGCTTCAGGAGAAGCTGCAATGTTCACTCCTGCATCCAAACCCAAGACTCTACCTCCTCAACTGCTCCTTAAAAAGAACAGCAGCACAATCCTATGTATGCTGACTTACAAGCAAGTCCCACTGAGTTGGGCTTACTTCCTAGTAAGTGTGTATAGGCACCCTCTGCAACTTTACCACACGCCCACTTCACTGCCTGCACCTGGTATCTTTTATTATAAATGAAATTTAATCAGGGAAGGAAAAGAAGCTTGCCGGCTGAAAGCCCCATCAAAATATATTAGAAATGCAACATCAAAAGAAAGAAATTGCTCTTTATCTGGAGAGGCAGAAGGCTTTTGATGTGTTTGTGTAATTAGTATTTACTGTGAACTGCTTGTGCCTGGGTATTTTAATTAGTGGGCACTTTTGGCCAAAACAACCACCTAATGGGAAAACTTTAGCTTAATTTTGATTCTCTAAAGCAGACTTTCATCTTTCGCTCTATAATTAATACGGTTTATGAAGGGAAGCAGGTTGAAACTGCCCAACCTTCCCTTTTGAGGCCAAAGCAGCAGGCTCCTTCTGAAGAAATGGTTTCTTGGATGCATCTGTAGTGTTGTTCCCAATACCACACACTGGCTTTCCCGCTGCAATTTAACAGTTCCTAAAGCACAAGGCTGAACTAGGTCAATGTTTTTGGATGAATCTCAGCCCTTGGCAGGCACCCAAATGGTGATGGGGTGGGCATATCTTGCTGTTCTCAGCTGAGAGCTATCATCTCAGGTGCATGTGCTCCATGTGAACAGTAGAGCAGGTCCTTCGTGAGAGCAAATCTCCCTCTCTTCCTCTGTTACTCAACAGTTGGGTAAAACCAGAAAGATTTGCTTGATGTAGTCAGAAGCAGTTCAGATCCCATTCTAAACCGTTCATCACCTTCCAACTTTGATCCACCTCTCTAGCAAGACCAGGCAATGGCGCCCTTTCCGTCCCAACTCCCTTGTCCACCAAAGAGGCCTGGATCCCAGTAGGAGATCAGGCTGCAGACTTGATCTCTCCAGCAGTCCCAGCCACCATTGGCTCTGCTTGCAGTTACCAGCTGGGATAAAGTCTACATGGCTTTGTTCCACTGACAGGAGCAACAGAAGTACTTTTTATTACAATTAACAATGTTATAAAGAGCCATTTGATTGCTCCAGGAAAAAAGCACATGTTTAGCAACAAAGCCTTCCTGCAAATGGATCAAAGCTTTCTAAGAATGGCCAGGGATCAACCTTGCTGCAAAGGCACAGAGATTTGTGTCTATTTTCTTGGACCTGAACTGGTGTTCTGTTTTGTTTTTCTAAAGTAAACACTTCCCTAGGTTAATGACAAATAAATGAGTTCTCTCTAAAAGCTCTTTGCCAGACACTAGGTCATTGGTACCAGGTCATTTGGAGATAATATCTCTCGGGAGGCAGCTGAGTGAAAGCTCCCAATATCAGGTATGAATGGCGTGCCCAGAGCAGCTATCAGTTCTCCTCTTGGTTGGGGCCACTCAGTATCAACTCTGCTTACCTAGAGCTAAAGTGGCAGCCAGCTGCTCCACTAACACCCTTAGAAAGTCATCCCAGCAGCACGTCCAGACTACATGATTTGCTCAACTCTCCCAGGGGCCACAAAGAAGTGGGTGGGTGGGTCCAGAGGCACAAAGTGGGCCAAGCAATGGATGTGACTACACATGTGCAGTAGGCCACATCCCAGTTGTGCACAATCCACAGGTCTCTGCCCTCACCCCACACATCTGCACCCCACACATTCAGGCAAGCAAGGGACATCATTACACTTCAGAGAAACATTCCAGCCAGGCACAAGGGTGGGGGTGGGGTGCATAGATACAGATGCCTGGAGGGCTGCGCTTGGCCCCTGAGCCTGTGGCTTCCTACCTCTGGCCTAATTCAATTAGGGGAACTTTGATGGACCATATGAGAAATTTGCTTATACTGCTAGGATTGATAGATGCGTGGTATGGATCATGTCTGCCCAATAAGCAGCTCCACTCTAGAGAATCCTAAACACGCCCCCCAGTCTCCTGCAGTTATTGTTCCCATGTGATGAAAATTACTGCATCCTACCCGCACTCTTTATGTAGGATTTACAGCTGTAACATATGCTTCATGCCCACCCAGCCCCTCCTTCTGAAGGCCTCTGAAATTGCTGAAGATTGTCAGAGCAAAAGGTAGAGCAACACCACCCATCACCACTAGCCATCCCCTTCAAAAAGAAGACTGACATTTGCACCTATGTTTTGCCTAAGGGGCAGGTTACAAGTCCCACTATGACGCTATATGGGTGGCCCAGCCAAGAAGGGAAGGAGGAATTGAAAACCCCTTGCCATTACACCACAAAGGCCCAGCAGCATTCAACTGCCTGGAAGCAGCTCTGCTCAGCAGAGCTCCTGCTGATGTTTTTCCAGGCAACGCGCAGGCCGCTCTGAAGCCAACAGTGACAATGATCTGCTTGGGCTGGCGGCGGAAAGGGTAGCTCAGCACTCTGGATCACGTCAGGGCTGCAAGTGCTCCAGCTCCTTACCCGCAAGCTTTGGCCAGATTACCAACGGAAATTAAAAAGTCACTTTAAACATTGGATAAATTAAGCTGTCTCCTCCCCCTCCCCCTAAATGTCAGGTTCCTTTTTACAGTAGCTGCAGTGTAAACAAGCGACAGGGCGTTATTAACACAGCTGCAGTCAGGGAAGCCGCTCTGGGAGCTGCTCACAGTGCAGCCAGTGACTCCAATGGAACAAGTCACCCATACAGAGAAAGAGACTCTGAATGGAAGCCATGTGGCCAGCTAAGGGAGCTGCCTGAAACTGTCTTGTTTCAGCACAGAAACAAGCCAGTAGCTAGAAGAGACTCCTCTTAGGGTGGAAGTTATCAAGGAAGGGAGAGAAATGCTGGGCCTCTGCTTCCTTCAACAAATCTATCTCCTCCTCCTCATCTCTGGAGCTCCTGAGAAGCTTTTCACTAGGAAACACAGAGGAAGTTCTGGTTTCACTCTCCCAGCAGATGAGGGGTTTAGGGCTAAAGTAGATCTTGAGTGGCGGCTGAAGACAGCTGGGGAATGATGGAGGTAAACAAGATGCACAGGCCAAATGACAGAAGCGGGTTCCACAATTAGGCTTGCCAGCTCTCAGCTAGCAAGCAAGGCCATGGGGGTTGGATGGCGTGCAGCAGATCAGCTGCTCCAAACGAGCTGAATTTACTGCAGCATGAAGGGCTTCCAAAAGCAATGGGGAGATTTCCATCCGCTCTGCACGTAACAAGGTTATTTTAGTAACCATCAGAAGAAGCCTGATCAAACTCACACAGGGCGGCTTTCTGGAGGGAAGGCTGCTCGGCTCAGGATAGATATGCAAGGGACAGAAGCTGGGGCTCCCTGAAAAGGAGAGATACTGAAGACAATTTGCTTCTGACCAGTCAAACATCCCCAGGTGTATCCAGCAGAGAGCTCATGCTTCTGTCTTCCCTCCACTGGACAGCTCATCTCCCAACCAAAAGGGAGAACAAGGCAACCGCAGGCCATGCGGTCTTCCATGGAGAGTCCAGAAGGAAAGAGCTCTTCAAAATGTTCTTGATTAATTGATTGAAACAGTTCTCCCTGACCCCCTCCTTCTTGTCAGACAGCTGATGTCAGTCCCCACAGACAATGCTGTGCTAGGTGGGCAAGTAGTCTGGCCAGCTATAAAGGCAGCTTTCCATAGGCAAACTCTTTACATTACTCTGTCTTTAAAAATGCTGAAAGCAGTTGCTCCATATGCAGCAATGTTTCTTCAGTTATATCATTACAAAACATTTCATATCACTTTCCATTCCCAGCAAGGGAACCCCAAAGCAGTTTGCATAAAAGAACAAAATATCACCAAGTAAAAGAAATAAAAAATAAAACCTTCACTGGAAGTGCCTATGGCTTCCTTTAAAATGATGACTTCCACTCTTTGCTTGTGACTTGGCCCGCTTGCTTAAGCCACCTTTGAAGGTGCTCCTGCTCTCTGTGGTCTGCTTTGCAGGGGCTAATCTCTGTCAGACGTACGTGTGTGTGTGTGTGTGTGTGTGTGTGGTCTAAGTGCAAAAGAATGGTCATGTTCTGCAGTGGCACACTTAGGCTGGTGGCCTGTCTTTCTTTTCCGACTGAAAAGTGCTTGTCCAGAGCATTTTGAACAGTCCCGAGTAGCTACTCTTGAAAAATGCAGAGCAACAGTCCTCAGCTATGCATTTTTCCACTGACATATCATATACTATCAACAGTTTTAAAAATAACAAAAAACAGTTAACCAGCTGGAGAATGTGAAATGGCTGGCTCTACCCCACTGGAAATCAGATGCTGCCTCCTCTGACCCACAGAGGTTAATTCTGCAGAGCAGGGATGGAGCAGGGATGGAGAACCTTCCCTAGGGCATTTGTCATGATGGCTGAGGCTGGCAGGAGTTGAAACTCAACATCTGGAGGACCACAGCTTCCCTACCCTTGTTACTGAGTCATGGGAGAGTGCTGAGATTTGTAGAATGAGAATTCACCCAAACCATTTTTGTAAAACACATCACCCCCAAACCATAAGGGGGGCAAAGTGTTTTCAGGTGGCACGAAAGCCCTGAGAATGTAGATGTATTGTACATGTGTGTTTATGTATGCATGCTGCTAGCCAGAATCCACAATAGAAAGCCACAGAAGGTGCACTTGAGATTTACAAGAGAGCTTTGGAGATTTAGCAAGCCTGCCCAAGAAGTTATTGAGTTTTATGCACTGGAAAATGCAATTTTCCAGCCGGAAATGCATTGGGACCATTTACTAGTGACTGTTTATCAAACTAACCCCCCTTTTAATTTTCACAGAAGCTGCAGTGGATCATTAGCTCCATCTTTCCCGCAGGAGAAGCCAACTCAGAACAGCTTTGCTCTGCTCAAATGCACCCACCAGTTTTGAAAATGAATTTTAAGCTGGCAAAACTTTTCCCAAGGTTGCACATTTCAGGCCTTTAGTTATGAAAGGCACCCTCATTTTTTAAATGTTATTCCTCCTTAGGAAGGCAACAAACCCAGTTCACTGCAGCTTGCAAGTCCTCCCACCAAATACGTTGATCAATGGAAAGTTCCAAGACCTGAAGGGCATCACTCAGCTGAAAGCGGAGAGGAGGGGCAGCTATTTTAAGTTTACTGTAGTTGACTAAGTACATTATCTGATTAAAGAATGCAATAAATGTACTTACCAAATATTTCCCCTCCGCTCGCATATTCTGTCACCAGATAAATCATTCTCTCTGTCTCCATAACCTGCACAAGGACAGAAAACTGACAGATAAGGAGATTGCCTAGGACAAAAGGAAGCTGGCGCTAATTGGACCTTACTTTTTGTGACTTGCATCTTAAATACACTGAGCCACACTCAACAAATTAGAAACACCCACCCAGCGGCTGCACTCAAGTGCACAAGGTCTGTTAAGGACCCAAACATCAAGCAAGCAGGCTAAACTTCAGGCTAAAATGCTGCAAGTGAGTTTTCAAGATGCCTTTTCCAAGCTGAAAGAGCCTACACCTCCCATTCTGAGGGGCCAATATTACTCTAAAGGTACTTCCACAAGCCATGCTAAGAATGCCTTTGGGTAATTAATGCCTCTTAAGAATAACAACAACTTGCAAATATGGTAACTGAAGCCTATAAGGATGGGTCTGTCATTTTAATTCAAATTATATAAAGGCATTTAATCTAAATGACCTGATGGATGTTTCAGCCAGCAAAAAGGACCAGCCCATACACCCTGCTTTCTCAAAAGCATTCAGGTGCAATGCTCTAAAGCATTTTCAGAGGTAGAGCTAAGCTCCACCGTTGACCTCATAATTTAAAACACTCAAGTAGCTACAGACTTGCCAGCAAAGGCAGCAGTGTCTCTTTGCAAGGGCAAAGAACACCCCACAAGCAATTCAAGCATCTCAACAGAAGAGGTAACTAGCTTGGCTGTTCACTCTGGAGGCCCTTCCATTCTGTTTAATACAGACCAGATATCTGACAGGTCTCAGGCAAAAAATGCACCCAATTAAAGCCTTCTTGTTGTGCCCAATAACCTTGGTTCTTTGGATAAATGATGTAGATGGGCTAACAAAGCCACTGTCTACCATGTCATTCAGACCGCTGGAGATGTAGCAGGGAAACTCCTGTAAAAGAGGCTGGTCAGCCACAAGTTCCCTGAAGGCCAAGGTTCAGGGACTCCATATCCTCACCATGCAGGGCACAGTGAATTGTGGGGAGAAGTGGGCTGGAAGGCTGGAAGCAAAAAAATCAAGGCAAGAGAATGGTAATGGTTCTCTGCCTTGTTTTCCCATTGCAGTTCCCCAAATACTGTATCTGCACTGGTACCAATGAAGATGATGAAGAAGAAGTGAGGTGCAGAACTTGTGCTAAACAGATTCTTGCTGCAAGTGACAACGGCAACACAGAGGACAGTAAGCAGGTTTTCCCAGAGCAAACTGCTAAGGTTCTCATTACTCAACAGGACACAGGGAATAGGACAGGGGGTAGGGGAGCAAAAGGGATGGTTTCACTGAAGTGCCCTTTAAATGTCACACTAGCACAGTGGGAGACACTCTTCTGTAGACTCAGAGCAAAACAGAAGTGTAAAAGTTTAAAAAGCTTGTAACAGGGGGCAGTGTGTGTGTGTGTGCATGGATGAGGTCAAATGAGTATGTCCCATGGAATTTTCACCTCAAGACAGGAGTACCAGGCCAGTGTTTCTGACAGCACCCCTTCATACGCAAAGGGGTCCCTGCCCAAATGGACCCATGTAGTGAATTATGGAGCCTCAACATTAGCCAGCCTAGAGATCCGATCCCCTGCCCCCCGCTGCCACCGCCTTCGATGAGCAGAGTGGATAAGGGATTTAGCATGGTATCTTTCAGCCTTTTCCTTGTAAATTGCAGGCAGGCAGGCAGGCAGGCAGGCAGGCAGGCAGGCAGGCAGGGACATTTCTAATAGAAAATAAAATTTGGGCACTGAACTGTGACTACAAGCAGTCCTTTTTGCTTTTGAGGGGTTCAGAGGAACTGCTGAGGCTCAAGAAATTGCCTCCAGATCACCCCACTTCCACAGGCGGGGGGGGGGGGTTTCTTATGGACAGAGTGGTTTTTCAATGTGTCTCAAAACAATTTGGTGGGTGGGAGCCAAGAGGGACACACCTGGACCCTGCTCTTAACAGTCCAGAAACTGGCCATCCCATGTCGAAATTGGAGCTCATCAGGTAGCCTGTGCTGTCTTTTGTTTCAGTCACTTTTCAGTTAAAAGCCAAATGAAAGAATCACATGCAAAAATTCTGCTCCTTGAGAAGCAGCGGATATGAATAGCCTGCTGACAGGCCTTGGCGGTGCAGAAAGATGGTTGTGTAGATTCTGGAATGGTTCCTCTTTGGCATTATTATGTGCATTCAGTTGACAGAAAGCTGCTTCTCTCAAGAAGCTAAGAGGCCTCATTCCAGCAGCAGTCACTGCAAAAGCTGCCTACCTCTGTTAATGCCTGTTGAACAGCTAAATTTGGAGGTTTCCCATGTCCCACCCTAGTCCCACCCATGGTCTTTACTCCCAAACCTCAAGGACACTAACAAGTGAATCCTCAGAGTGGACACCAACACACAGCATTCATACCTGATACAATCTGATGATGTGTGGGTGGCAAAGCATCTTCATGATCTGAACTTCTCTGAAGATCTTCTTGAGGTTCTCTTCGTCCAGCTGAGTCTTATCAATTATCTTTATGGCAACCTGAAAGGGACCAGCAAGACAGGCCATTAGAAAACACAACCTCAGACTGGTCAAGTGGAATTCAGAAACATCATTGCCTCTTATAGTAAAAGTGTCAGTTTCCAAACTGTTCACAAGAAAGATGTTATTGCACCAATCAAGGCACAGTCACTATTGGGGATTTGCACGAAACCGCCTAAGTCAGGCTACTGGTCCATCTAGCCCATCACCCTCCATTTCTGCTGCCCAGGTCTTTCCCAGTCTCGACACCTAAGATGCAAGTGCCAAAGGTTGAACCAGTAACATTCCCACATGCTCTACATTACACTATGGCACCCCTCTCCACCACCACACACACCTATGTCCTATTTATTGGGTCAAGAAAGTTGTTCCACAGAATGTCTGCAACATCTCACATCAAGCAGCCTTGCCCCTTATGTGCAGAGGTGAAAAGGAAACAGGTTTTACAGACAGTTCCAAGCACTTTGAAGTTTACTACAAATGTAGAGAAACATAAGCAATCCCAGTAAAGCTTCTCTCTCCCCAGAGGAGTAGATCGTTTTAAACTATAAACATCCAAAACATTCCATTTACTAGAGATGTAGACCAGAAATTAGTTGCATCTCATGGGGCCACTTTCCAGTTGTAAAAATGCAGGTCACCTAGCACCCATTTTTTAACATCTTAAATTCCAGGATACATGGATAATTCTAACCAGGACTAGTCTCCTGGTTGTAGCCCTTTAGTGCGATACCCGCACAAGCAAGCCTAAAGCACCAGATCTCCAAAGCAGTTTTAAAAAAGAGAGAAAGAACTCCAATTCAGCGTCCTTTGAATATTAAAGCATCACCATCACAGTGTGGAATAGTTAGAAAACAGAGTCCAGATTGCTAGCAGCCCAACATGTATATTTCCATTTTATTAGTATGACATATGTAATCAAAGGGAATCCTGTCTAGGCCCTGATAAATTCAAGATTTCCTAGATCTAGGCCACTCTATTCATGTTACGTTCACTTATTTTTCATAGCATGGAATGTCTTCTATACACTCGAATTATGCCAGCATACATGCAAACAGCGCACACAGGACTATTGCCTGCTTACTAGTGGTAAGTGCTAGTCAGTGACACCTGCCTAGAGGAATCTGCTGCTGTCCTCTACCCAGCCCATTCATTACTGCTTCCTCTAGTGCTCTGCCTGGAACAGCAAGTGTCTCATTCCACACTGACAAATGTCCTCACTGAGGCATGCTCCACAGTGTTTGAAGCTGCCTGTTTACCCGTCCCCATGGAGATGTCCAATTCCACGTGAAACCCAAGTCACTGTTGCCTTCCTGGCACAAATGTCGTAGCAAAGCCTTTTCACGGGTAGGGAAGCAGATTGAGCACAGCAGCTCTCTTGTCTTGCGGCTCAGCCAGCGAACTGTTTTTCCAGTCAAATCTTCACCACTACCCCACCCTTCCCTGAAATGCAGAATCACAGGTCACTGATGCATCTCTCTCCTCCTCTTTTCAGTGCTCTTTTCAGGTGAGCAAAGACCCCTTCCCTTCCAGCCAGCTGGCCTACTTTGTCCAAAGCACATGTGGCTGTGGATGTGTTCCAACATGTGGTATAGAATATTGGTAGGCTGATCAAAAAGAGCTAATTTCTCCACCAGCACCAGCCATGTGTGTACAGTAAGCATTGGCAAAGAGACCATGTCAAAGGTCTGCCATCGAAATGGCCAATGTTAAAAGCTGCTGGAGCTCTAAGAGCAAGCTGAAAGAGCTGCCTTTAGGGGACACCTCCAGAATTCAGACAACTTCCAACCCAAATGACTGCTCCCATTATAAATTCAGTGGGACAGATCAGCAGGATGCTGCAGCCTCAACAGCAAGATTCGTCAGAGAACTTGGTGTGCTTCCCTGAGTCTGTTACTGGGGAAGAAAAGGATTAAAATATGCCTTAATGTAACCCCCAGCTCATCTGAACATTAACCAAGTGAGTTTTCCTGGATAATTATGAAGTGTATACCCATTGGCAAACCTCCCTCTGAGGCTCCTGATACTTCAATCGGTATTACCCATTTACTTTCAGTGGAAGTCATAGGTGTTATCAACTCAACCCTGGAGAAGCTTCTCAATTCAAGGTTTTGGCTGGGGATATTGACCAATGGGGTGTACAGTCTCCACCAACTGCAGCTGAGTAAGCTCAGGGTAGTCAGCCCCATATACTCCAAAGATGTCTCAAGTTCATGCACAAGTTGACCCAGATTCTGCTCAATCCACTGGACTGTGGCCACAATTAAGTGTCAAACTAATCTATAAACAGAACCCCTTCAGTAGTGAAACTCCAAAACAAAAGCCCAGGGAAATTAACAATCCTATTATGGGACGCTAACAAAGCGTGTAGCATCTGCAGGAACTATGCCAGCTCCCAGCACTCATGCTGCCACCAATTAGAAGTGCTTCAAAATCCAAGCTGCCTTCCCCTTTCCTTCTGTCCAAACTTCAACCTCACAATTTGAGAAACCAATGCTTGAGAAGCAAGGTTGGGAGAACTACCCAACACTCTGCTGGGGAGAAGTTAAGGGCATAATTCTGAAACAGAGTTCAAAGCTCCACTGGGAGCAAGTGCAAGTAATGCTAATTCACAGGTGCTGCTGTTTTATAGTTGAACATTCCTCTGCATTGCTCAGCAATGAATTTATGGGAGCCCAGCTGGTGGTGCTCTCCCCTCTGCAGGGATTAGACAGGGGTCAGCAAACTTTTTCAGTAGGGGGCCAGTCCACTGTCCCTCAGACCTTGTGGGGGGCCAGACTATATTTTGAAGGAAAAAAATGAACAAATTCCTATGCCCCACAAATAACCCAGAGATGCATTTTAAATAAAAGGACACATTCTACTCATGTAAAAACACACTGATTCCCGGACCATTCATGGGCCGGATTGAGAAGGTGATTGGGCCGGATCTGGTCCCCAGGCCTTAGGTTGCCTACCCCTGGATTAGAGGGAGAAGGGGGCTAAAATCCAGCTCAGAAGAGGCTTGTCCCTACCCTCCAACTGCCAGTGCGCCACCTCTCAGGCCCCTGTTCCTCATCCTGCAATTCTCAAGTTTGCTGAAGCAAGAGGCAAAGAGCGGTCTACTGCTTATGTTGAAAAGATGGCATGAGGAACAGCCAAAGAGCTGTGAGGAGCAGCCCTGGTGGAACTTCTCACACACTTGTCTAGGTACACCACCTGTTTCATCTCCTGCATGTGTACCACTCTGGTTTTGAATTATTACGACATTGTGGTAGAAAGTGATTCGGGGTGTTTAAGAGCACTGCTGTCTTCCAAGAGCAAACAATTTCATCTGAGCCAGAAACAAGTGCTCCAATGTACCCGATATTGTGGATTGCATGACTGCTGGCTCTGGCTGATCTTGCATTGCTCCCAAGTTCCAAGATCCTCTATCGTTATGGAACAAAAAGTCAGTGAAGCTAGAATGCCTTGGCTTTTGACCTACAATTTCCCAAAGTAGGTCAGGATGGCGTGTAACTATGGGCTTGTCCGCCTTTAAAAACGCCACAGTGCAGACACCCTGGAGTAGGATGCTACATCTTTTCCACCACCATGCCATTTCACCCAGAAGGCTGGAACAGAGATTCTAAAGCACTTGCAAAGCAAGCCATGGATTCTTTAGGCTGCTCCAGCATAGAAAATTGCTGGCTGTAGACTAACTCCAGTATTGTCTGCTTATTCCACGGGGTGCAAATGCCTCTGGCTCAGACCAGCAGCCAGCATTCTGCAGACCTCATGTTAATAGTCACTGGAAACTTTGCTAGGCAGGAAAGGTCTCCTAATTAGAAAGCCAGCCAGCCATTCCCATTCCAGCACAACTTGGACAAAGAGCACTGGGTAGAACAGACCCTGGCTCCAAAGTTGACACCACGCAATTTTAATGAAAATAATCCTCTCCCCTGGAAAGCACATTCACTTCCAAAAGAGACGTGCAAGTGCCAATTTCCTGGAAGCAGCTCCTCCAGTGAGGGCTTGCAGCTTCCACGGTGCTAAACGTGCACATGAAACCTTCCTATATTGCACTGAGAAAGGATAATGCCTGCAGGAGTGTGATGCACAAGAGTAGTCCCATGTCAAAAATAAAACAGGCATTGAGACTGTGCATGTGGTAAACATACAGGGGGAGCTGTGGGGATGAGAATGTGAGCTTACCATTACTATTCCATTTGCCTCCCAATTCATGGAGGGTGACCTCGCAAAACAGGGAGCCTTCCTCTGCTTACGGAGGTGCCCTGCGCATTCTAGAACACTGGAAAAATCACGGTTCTAAAATGGGGGGTGCACCAACATGAGTCCAATAGACTCCTCACTTCAGAAAGTGCCCTCCAACTCATGAAGGGTTGCTAAAACAGTGATAGCAGGAGAGTGAGAACACTCATCCCTATATCTCTGCTACTCCCCATGTTTATAACATATACAGTCTGAAAGGCAGAAGAAAGCTACAGACAGGTGCCATTTTGGGGCTCATTGAAGAGAGAACAGCCCAGCCAAATGTTGCAAGAGGCACAGGATCACTCCTCACTGACTTGTGGAATAGTGCTGCTTGCTCCCAAATTGCTCAAGGTTCTGTAACTGAATATTACTGTCCAGGGTTCAAAATTAGCAGGGCGCCAGGCACATTTTGTACCTAAAGATCCCCCATTTGCGAGCACCTCAAAAAGTTTGGGTGCCATTTTTTGCACCTGGCTGATACTCAAGGATTACTGAAATGTATGTGCTTTGATGTCTTGAAGTATATGTTAAGGACAGAAAGCATGTTAAGGAGTTTAACAATAAAGAGTAGAGTTTTTGAAAACTGAAGAATGGTACCAATATTTTTATTGCAAACACCAAATTAAACATGTATTAATAATTCTCCTAAAAATGTGATATTAACGATGTGTCACTTATGTGAATTGTGTATCAATTCATGTTTATCAAAATAATAAAAAGTGTTGCCGACCCACTCCCCGTGGCGACTAGACATTCTGTTTGGGTGCCCATAACCCCGGTGCTTTTCTATCCCAGTTTCTAACACTGCCACTGTCCCTCTAAGAAAGAAAAGGGGGACTGCTCTTACCTACTCTACAATGCACTTACAACCTTGTAGGCTTGTGTTCCAATGTTGTACGGCAACACAGGCCATGGAACTGCACTGCCTGACAGACACAAGGAAGAAACTCTATCCAGAAATATTTGTTAGATTAACAGCCTGAACTGCTCAAGGAAAAACCTGATTGACTCTGCTTCTGGATTGCCGCTATTTAGCAAGCTAAAGTGTCAGAATAATAGAAATGGAGAGCTGGAGAGGACCTCAAGGGCCATCTAGTCCAATTCTCTGCAATGCAGGAATCTCAACACACAGTTCCCCATCTGATTTGAAACCATACTGGACCCTGCTTAGCTTTGCAAATGTGCAAGCGGTTTTATTGCTGCACCACTGGAAAACAGAGGTGAGTTACGCGTACGAGGGGGGGGGGGAATACAGCACACTAGAGGCAACATCAATCTCTTTACATGGAAGGCAACACCCACTTGGCACAATGAGGAATCAATGAAAACATCCTGTTTATCAGTTTCAAGTGGGAGTAACATCCAGACAGGATTCCTTGAAACTTGTATTTACCTGCTAGAACGTAAACCAAATGCATGCCAATACAAAGGGGTGGCAGAATTTAGCCCCCCCCCCCAGCACTTCCACTTCAATGATGTTTCCAAATGAGAAAGCAAAAGCCCTCCATGTCACCTGGCCTTCAAGCCATCAAGCCCATCCCAGATGGGCAGCAAGGAACAGCAGAAGAAACCGCAATGCTCTCGGGCAACTTTACTTCTTGTAGAAAGTGATATTTCCTGCTTAAGCAACATGAAACCCAAGCAGGACTGGACAAGACATCCCACTGTCTAACACGTGCAGAGACTATGACAGCAGCAGCCATACAAACAGAAGTAGGTCAGCTGCACAAAGGACTCCAGGTTGGAAGGAGACAGCCCTTTGACACATTATGAACTTACCTGCCCCGTTGATTCTTTGCTCCATCTTTTCCACAGAAGCTCCCCCTTCTCTCCCCAGAAAGCTCACAGTTCTCCCACCACAGACAACTGTATAACAACTTGCCCAGACACAGGTTTTTCTCTCCCTATCAGCTGGGAACTGATCAGGTAAATGAGGAGCAGAGGGGACCGAAATGCCAACGCAGATGAACTCCCATGCCCTGTGTCTGCTCAATCAGGTGCCACCCAAGGGTCACAAAAGGCCCATAGAAGCCTATTAAAACATCAACTGCAATTCTGAAAAAGATGCCCAACAGCAACCATTCAACCTGGACTCCACAAGTTCAGCACCACATTTGTGGATGGGTCCAGAGTACCGTGTAGTATTAAGGCATGTATTTCAGTTTCTTTGGCCTGTAGACATGGACAAAATGCTTGCAGGAGTACTGCTTATAACATGCTTGCTTGATCCTTGCCATCCGTGCCTTTTTTTTTTAACCTACCAGAATGGGGTGAAAGTCTGGGCCCAGGAGTTACAAATGGGGTGTGAATATCATCTGCCTTTTTAGGAGGCAGTCATTAGGCAGCAGGCAAAGACGTTTTTGTTTTTCACGTTGAACCTCTGTATTCCCTACAGCCTTTGGTGAGACTTGTTGAACACTGCCTTTCATTACTTTATCCTGCTTTTGTTCATTACTGTAAAGCACTGTGGGGATTTTGAATCGAAGGGAGAGAATTACAATGTCTTAAAAAGTAAAATAATCTATTATTTTGAGTGCTGCAAGTTATCAGGCCTTCCATGAAATTTGTTCCCCCTTAAGCTGTCCTGTGAAAGCCAGTAAAGGCTTGGTCTTTCAGGGTTCTAGAAGCAGCATTTCCATCCCATTGTGTGTGCAAGCAGCCAATAGGTGGCAGTAGTGGACATCAACACCACAATAATCACCCATTGTCTCAGAAAACCGGACTGCCATGGGAAGCCAGTTCTCTGGCCCCAGAGCACTCTTCTCCAAGCCCAAAATGCCTTGCAAAATTACCCCGGGGCCACAGCTTGCCTGTCAGTCACAGAGGAAGCTGGAGCATAAAAAGTCAAGGCTGCCATCTCTGATGAACAACCAACACATTAAATCCAAATCAAGCACTCCCCAGGCCAAGAATATCAGGACACAAAATTGCCACACATTTGGGGTGGGGAGTGGCAGGGCCCAGCAGCTTTTGGGGGTGGGGAAGCTAAAGAGAGTTTTAGGGCAAATAATTTCAGCAACCTTACTGTGAGGGGGAGAGTCTTGCGGCTTGTTTTATTTTACCACCATCACCACCGGGGTAAGCCTCTTGCTGCTGTCTTTTGCCTTTCTGCCATAGTATTAAGCGACTACTGGAAGTTTCACTTTTGCTGCTCTGCAGCCTCAAATTAAATCCAGATCAAGTGAGGAAAATGCAGCCATTCAAAGAGCTCTGAGCCGTTTACTCACATCTGGAGCCCATTTTTATTGGCAGACGCACATAAATCTCAGCTGGAGACAAGGCTCTGAACTTAGACGCTTTTGTTGGTGACCTTATATAACAAACCCTCCATCAGCATTGGGCAGCTCTCAGGATCACACCGCAGCACACGGCTTCCAAGCATGCTGTCATTACGCCCTGCCTGAGACCACGTGCCAAGGTCCTTGTGCACATTCAAGTCAGGCAAGGTGGCATCACCACTGTGCCCTTGCTCTCTCAGTCACCATGCCTCCCTGCCATGGCCTTGCCATCTGCTTCTGTTTGCAAGCTCTAGTGGAAGCTCTCCTGTAAAAGCACTGGAGTTCTTTTCAATTCTCAAAAGGAATGACGTATCCCGACTCTGTACCAGTTCCACAAATAGGATTCTTTTGAGGGCAATTAAGAGTTTAGAGCTCTGTTCTACTCCTCATTGTCAGGGGTGGCAGTGGAGAAAGAGCCCAACACTGACTAGAGAGGGAGCTTGCATTTTAAGTAGTGGCAAATGTAAACCTCCTGAGGAGGCAGCCCATCTGAAACCTTGGTGCTCTCCCCTGTGGGGGCTGGCTGCATTTAGTGACAAAGAGGGTGAGAGGCACAGTCTCAGAGTCTTTCTGGATAAAAGGTACCAACTGCAAAGCTGCTATTTCCTATGCCTGCCCCAGCTCACACTGTCAGACTTCCTGTAAGCCTGCAATTTCCAGGTACAGGGAAAAGTTGTCCACAGTGTCAAGGCAGTCTCAGTAAAGCCCTGGGGCTTGCTTGCATTTGACCCTTACACACCCAAATCTCTCTGCCATGGAGTTTATTACCAAATAATTCTGTTAAGCGGCAGTGCTTTCCAAACACAGGACAATGGGATATTTGCATACTTATCCTCTTGTACCAGTCACCCCCAGGCTGCCAATGTTCTCGTCTGCCTTTAGCAAAGAGCAAAAACTACCTAGTGCAAACTGGAGCAGAGAAAAGCGCTATCCTAGACCACCTCCCTTTCCTGCACATATACCACCATCTGTGAACAGGTCACTATGCGTGGCTGGTGGTACAGGTGGCAATATTGACAATGCCAAGCGGTTGGAGAGAGAGGCCCCAAAGCTAGCTGTAGGAGTCGCCACATAGTCTACAACGGCCAAAGTAGTATGAGGTTAACAGACATTGTAAAGGTAAAGGGACCCTGACCGTTAGGTCCAGTCGTGACTAACTCTGGGGTTGCGGCGCTCATCTCGCTTTATTGGCTGAGGGAGCCGGCGTACAGCTTCCGGGTCATGTGGCCAGCATGACTAAGCCACTTCTGGCGAACCAGAGCAGCGTACGGAAACGCCGTTTACCTTCCCGCCCGAGCAGTACCTATTTATCTACTTGCACTTCATGCTTTCGAACTGTTAGGTTGGCAGGAACAGGGACCGAGCAACGGGAGCTCACCCCGTCGCGGGGATTCGAACTGCTGACCTTCTGATCGGCAAGCCCTAGGCTCTGTGGTTTAACTCACAGCGCCACCCGCGTCGCTAACAGACATTGTAGTTCAGTTTTATTTTCTCTCCTTGCTCTGGGCGAAGAGATACCAAGTTGACCTTCCAGGCAACACAAGCATTCCTCCCTTCCCTCAAACTTCTGATTATACTAGTCCTGAAGTAGGATTGCCATATCTTGAAGAGCAAAAAAGAAGACAGCCCAAGCCGCTGCCAGTCTGAGCCAGAGAAAGAGGTGCACAGGCGCAAGGGGATGTCACCACGCCCGTGCGCCTCTTTCCCTGGCTCCTACTGGCAGTGGCCGCAGTGTTCAGAGCAGCCCAATCCCCCCCCCCGACATTTCCTTTAAAATGTAAAAATCCACCTGGATATTGCCCCCCCCCCAAAGAGGACATGTCCAGGTTTTCCTGGACGTGTGGCAACCCTACCTGAAGTAATTTAATTCTGGAGAAAAACTGTCATCTGTTGCTGAATAGCAGAACCCTGATTTGCTGGTAATTGACAAGACAAGTTCACTTCAGTGACCTGGTGCATCACACACATACTAAGTTGGCTGCATTCTGCCAGTTATTATTTTTGATCTATTCAATTTATTAGTTGCTTGCTATGTAAAGCATATCAAAGTGTCTTTAAAAACTTTAAAAACATAAAGCAGAATATAAACATCAGAAAAACAGCAATACATTATAACAAAACCCATACTAATTTCCATAGAAAAGAGTCAGTAAAACAGCAACAAAATCATCATGATCCATCAAATACTGGGAGAAGAAAGAAGTTTTTCCCTGGTGCCAAAAAGATGTTTATTTTTATTTTACTTAAGACATATACTGCTTAATTATTCACATTTCTAAACATAAAAACTATTCACAGAAAATGGGACAATAAAACAATAAAAATTTATCATAAAACCAAACACTACTTTAAAATGTCTGCTAGAACAAGAAAATCTCAGTCATGTGTCTGACATTAAGCAAGGAGGGCATTAATGATGGCACCAGGCAGAGCTCACTGGGGAGAGAACAGAACTGAAAAGGTTCAGAGGTAAGCATTCCCATCCAGCACAGAGGAGCTTCAAGAATTCACAACTCTAACCAGAAGGAGTCTCTGAGGAGGCTCTCCCCACCCAGACCTTTCCTAAGAACTTCACTGTCATTGAAGAGGATCCTCAGAATGCAATCAAGGTTTCTGCATCACATAGCAGGAAACAGGAAAGCCAAATGTGCACATCTTCTAATGATTGCTTCTCTGAGATGAACCCCTGCATTTCCTCATTCTAGTCACCCAGTCAAGGTCCAGAGGCAACCACCCAAGAAAAGTTCTCTACACATCCCTCACTTCAGTACATGGCATTTCCTATGAGAACTAATATGGCTAAAAGGCAACAATCCACCTGAACTATGGGACTGGAGGGAAAGAGAACAGAATGCATTCTGACACAGCTAAACATCAGTGTTCATGGGGATAAAGGTAGGTCAAGGTAAAGGAAAAGTACCCCTGGAAGGTTAAGTCCAGTCAAACTTGACTATGGGGTGTAGCGTTCATCTTGCTTCAGGCCGAGGGAGCCGGCGTTTGTCTACAGACAGCTTTTCTGGTCATGTGGCCAGCATCAGTGTTCAAAACTCCCATTGTTCTAGGCGCATTTTGTGACAGGGAATTTCATTAACGTGAGCAGTTTCTGAGCTCTGGGCACAGTACCGCGCTTAAAAATTCGGATTAAAATTGCGGAGTTGAAGGAAAGGAGGACCCTTTTTTGCCTCCCCACTTCCACCTACTCTCTGAAGACTAGAGAAGAGACCCTCATAAGAATATTAGGGGGGGGGGGAGGACGATACCATGTGAAAAATTAACAAAATATTTTAGCTGCAGTTCATTCATTTTCAGCTTTGTGTTTTTGTCATAAAAAAGCGTGCCTAGACATTCCATGGTTGCGCCCATAACCTATGTTTAAGGTACCATTTAGCTCCTAGCTTTCATAACTCAGTTTCTAACACTGGCCAGCATGACTAAACCACTTCTGGTGCAATGAGACACAGTGACAAGTGCCACAGTGGATGGAAATGCCATTTACCCTCCTGCTGCAAGCCAGAGCACACGGAAACGCCATTTACCTTCCCGCCGCAGCGGCACCTATTTATCTACTCACACTGGTATGCTTTCAAACTGCTAGGTTGGCAGGAGCAGAGTCAGAGCAATGGGAGCTCACCCTATCACACAGATTCAAACTGCTGACCTTCTGATCAGTAAGCCCAAGAGGCTCAGTGGTTTAGACCACAGCACTACCTGCTCCCTTGGACCTGAATCCAAAATGTCAAGTATCTGCAATTTAGCAGTTCCTAACACGCAGGCCCCAAAGGCACATTCATGTTTGGAATATAGGCTCTTAAGCACTCATGGGGTTGGGCATTTGAATGGTTTAAAGGATCTGGGAGTGCTATTAATCTCTCACTCTTCTGGCTCAAGCAACCTCCGTGTCACTAGGGGTCTTTTATCAATGGGGGTCGGACTGCAGCCCCTTCTGTAGAGGTAGCCTAGCCAGTTATCTATGCCCTACTAGCTTCAACGCTGGAATACTGCAATGCGCTTTATGGCTTTACCTTTGAAGACAGTTCAGAAACTACAGCTAGTATAGAACACTGTGGACAGAATAGCTAACAGGGATTGGGCAAAGGGTTCATGTATTGAAACAACTCCACTGGCTGCCAGTCAGTTTCTGAGCTCAATTCAAAGTGCTTGCATTTAAAGTTTAAAATCTTATATGGCTTAGGACCCAGATATTTGTTTGATCAGCATTCCCCATATCAATCAGCCCATCCTCTGACAGAGTAATCTGAGGACTTTCATGGAGTGGTGACTGGAGCAAGAGAATTTTTTCCTGAATGATCACGAGAGAACCTTTTCTGTAGTGTCTCCTCACATTTGGAATGTCCTTCTCAGAGGTCCACCTGACACCATCATTGCAAACATTTAGGTAACAGCAGAAACTATTTCTGTTTTTCCCAGCTTTTAAGAATTGCTATTGTTGGGATCTTAGGCTAGAGTAGATCGGTTTTCCAGTCTATCTGAATAGGCAGCTGAAGTTTTACTTCTTTGTTTTAATTTACTGAATTAGTTTTATGCCTTATTTTATAAATAAATTATACTCGTTCTGCTTCTTACTGCTCTGTTAGCAATTTATGCTGAAGGTGAGGGATACAAATTAAACAGGCTAAATATTTTTAAATCACTTCATTAACACAACAAAATGAAATCAAATCATACTTTTACTGTTCTGGCCAGTGGCCATGACATCATCCATAACATCAACAAACACTAAATATGCAATAAAACCACAATCAAATCTAACACAAACCTTGATACAAGGACAGATAAAATAGATGGGAGTTGCATATGGGATTAGTACAGCAATAATAATTTAATAATAAAATTATTTGATGCCTATGTTACTTACAAGAGATTAGTTAATTTCACTGTTTCACTACAAAAGTTAACCTTGTTTTTTATTTTAAAAATATCAATTTATATTCCAACTTTCACCAATGTTAGGAAAGTTTTCTATAAAAGTGAATGACTCACTGAAACATTCTTCTCCTCTTTGGCTTTGATCACCCAACAGCAGCCTTTCCCAACAAAGTGCCCTCCAGATGTTGTTAAACTTAGCTACCATGGAGGATAGGGATATGAACAGCTACCATCCATACAGTATTAGAAACTCAGATATATAATCTAGGCACCAAATGGGTCCTTAAACCAGGGTTACAGTTGCCATTTTGAGGTCAGATGGCTCAAAAGTTGTATTTTTCAATATGACTTTTTGGTTCCTGAGATTCATTTTGATTGTGCAGATAAAATATAACAGATAGACTTCTACAGGATGTATTGCTAGTGTGTGAAAACAGTCAAGGTCCAAGGATCCCCAAGCCTGCACCTCCAGATGTCTCCATCAGGCACCTTCCTGGAACCTAGGCATCTTCACTTGGTCACAAATGTGCCTGGCAAAATTTGAACACTGCAGCCATAATGACTATGTTCTACCTCCACTCCACTGCCAGGTATGCTTCTGAATACTAACTGCTACAACCCATCAGTGGTGAGAATGCTGCTGTTGCACTCAGATCCTGTTTGCAGACTTCCCACTAGGTCATCTGGCTGGCCATTGTGAGAACAGGAAGCTGGACTAGATGATCCCCGTTAGTCTGTTCTAGCTCTAGGCTCTTCAGATGTTCTTAGTCCCAATCACAATTGCCAATGGTCAGGAATGATGTGAGTTGTAGTCCAAAACATCAGGTTGGGGAAGGCTGCCCTGCAGTTACAATTTTTAAGAAAATTGCAGTTTACCCTTTCACTACTGCTGACTCCTTCTGTTTATCTTTAGCAGGCAGCCAGCAGGAGAAGCTTTCCTGTGCTACGACGCTTGGCGCTGACTTCTGCCAACTCAAGAGCCAAACAGCTCTCACTCCTGCCCTGGCTAACAAATGACATCACCAGGAAATTAACAAGCAAGCCACTAGCAAAAGTGTGGCATTCTTGGATTCAGAGAATAGTTGACAATATTTGGCTGCCATCAAATATTAGGCAGTCACTTGACAGGATCTGCCAGATGTCTGGCACGCCAACCCTAAGAGTCTTTGTTCCAATCTGTAGCTTTGCAGAGGTGGCCAGTTTGCCTGGGGAACCAATGGCATGCTAGGAAAGGGCAGCAGAGGAGTACCAGGAACACCAGTGGGACAGCAGCAACTCACAGCAGCTTAGTCGCAGCATTCCCTGCAGAAATCCCCTGATGCGACTTGCCGCCACCACCTCCCAAAGGATAAATTACACATTCTTATTACTGCACTTTAGATTGGTTCAATCATTTGTGTGAACCTTATAAGAAATAGGTCGTACCATACACCATCTGGAAGCAAGCCATCACCTGTGCTGGGAGGCAAGCTGCCTCTGGCTTTCTACCACCTGCCAATCAGCAGCCATCTTTCCATCAGACTGCCTGAACTATTCCATTGCATAACTGGTGCCCAAACTTGCCTTTTCCCTCCCCATCTCTTTTCCCTTATGTGCCATGTCTTTCAGACTGTAGACCAGAGCTTTCCAAGCTTTTCATGTTAGTGACACACTTTTTAGACATACATCGTTTTGTGACACAGTAACTCAGTTTTATTAGCAAACTGTATGTTAAATTAACCCCTTTCCAGCCCTGGGAGGAGCACGGGAAGTGTTCGCATGACACAGCTACACACTGCAACCGACACACTAATGTGTCGCGACACACAGTTTGGAAAGCTCTGCTGTAGACTGTGGGCAGGGACTGTATTGCATCTGATTTTTGTAACCACTCTGAGAACCATTTTGCAGGGAAGTGTAGAGTAAGAGTACTTTAACCAAATGAATGAAATAAATACAATTTTGGAGAGACTGGAGTGGAATCTCTAGCTGGTCTCCTGATTCAAGGTTTTCTCTTTTGTCTCCAAGAAAGGAAGCTCTAAACTGGAAGACAAAGGTGATATACATTTAGGAACCCCAAGCCTGGCTCTTGACCAGAACTCTGCACTTTTATCCTAATTGTTTGAGGAAAGTTGCAGATAACCTATCCCCAAGATGTTTGCCTTGGCCTTGAATGCCAGGAAATCAGTTGTGTGCCAAAGAAAAAAACCTTAGTTTATGTCAGGGGCTTGTTGGGGGCAGGGGCACATTGAAAAGCAGGGAGAAAAAAGGATAAATATATTGAAGTAAGCTCCCTGCTATTCTGCCTGGGAGGATCTGACTTGGCCTGGCAGAATGGTATGAGTTTTCAGCACAGGGGTCAACCACAAGTTGCACATGCCCACAACTCTGCATTTCCACACAGTCTGCGTTACTTGCAAAACCCCACACATATTCTGGGGACTCAACAAGAGGCTTACCGTACATTACCAGGAAATTCTTGCTTCTTCAACCCCAGATCTCTGCCCTGCTTATTTCTGGATCATCCCTGTCCTTGCTACTTTTAACCTTGCCTCCCTGTGACCTTGCCTTTGCACAGAGTTTCCAACCAGGCTCCTGGCCAGATCAGAGCCTCGCTTTCTTGGGGGCTAGCTCAGATCCCACACCCACTTATTCCTGGAAGGGACTTCCTTCATGTCACCTGTTCAGAGAGTCTGCTTCCATCTATGCCAAAACCACCCCTGCTAGCCACCATGACTGTACAGGATGCTCTGGGGAAAGATTGCCAGCAGCACATCCTCGGTCCTCCAGGAAGGGCAGCATAAAGCTCAATGTGAAGTGAGTTCATGAGGCAACCATTTTAATCAAGGAAACACAAATACAGAAAGGCCTGGCACAAAGCAGATGATCCAAGCGGAGCTGTTCCGTCCTCCAAGCTGCCTTTTCCCACACATGTACCATAGCACGTGGGAGGGAAGAGGAAAAACAGCTCACATGTGTTCAGCTCTGAACCTCCGAGGGGGAGAAAAAGAAAGAATGAGGGGGGAGGGCAGCACAGACGTCATCGGGGTGCTGTGATCTTGCAAAAGGCCAGGTTGCCTGGAAACCAAAGAGGAAAGGGAAAAGCCATTTCTTTGGGAGCAAAAACCGCTTTTCACAAGCAAGAGTTTGGATCAAAGAGCTAACATGGGTGCTAATTAAGGGAGCTCAGCTGGGTGTATTGGTAACATTTAAGTCCATACAACCAGCCGTGCAATGATACAGAATGGGGTTGGATGTGCATTCTCTGGCAGAGAATGGCAGAGCTGAAGGATTGGTAAGATTTCCTTCCTGTGGCATATTGTGTGTGTGGAACTAAGAGATGCCCAAATCGAAGGGTGGAACTGTATGTCCAGTTCCTAGAAACTGGTATCAGTTTTCAGAAACCAGCTACGTGATAAAGCTGGAACAACCCCCCACATCTCCTTTCAATACAAAAGTTTTTTGTTTGGCTAGATTTTTGTTGACTCAAATCTCAGATAGGCATACGTAGCCACATCAGTGAACTTGTTGCAGCTAAATTACTTGGACGCACAGCAAGAACAAGTGAAATGGACCCATTTAAAAGACAAGAAGGAGATGGCAGCATGGGGAGTCTATTGAGCAAGTTGCAGGGGAACTGCTAAAGAACCCCTTTGGAACATTAAAAAATGGCTGTGCAGCTGTGGGTACACTGGCAGCAGTAGTGGTTGTTTTCTTCTTGGTATTCGAAGCAGTGCCTGTTACAGGATTGTTACGAGAGAAAGAGAGCTGCTGCATGTCCACATAAACATTTTCAACCACTTGCAGTGAAAGTGCTTCACGAACACAAAGTGATTTCATTGCACAACTGCCAAGGAGTCAAGAATAAAACCAAAGGCAGTCTCTGTCCAACTGTGTCAGGCTGCCAAACATTTAGCGATAAAATACCATATTAAAAGTGATGTGTTCTCATAAAATGGAGGCGTGCAGCCCATGAAATCACAGAGTAGCCCCTGCTACTTCACCCAGAACCAGCAGCCTGCAGCGGTAGCAACGTCTGTGCCAAACACTGCTGCTACCCTGGCCAAGACATTCCCTCTGCCAGCTATGGGACCTGCTCACGAGATAACCTGTCCCTTAATAAACGTGTTTCTTAGATTACCAGGCTTTGCACTGCTGCCAGAGGCACTGGAGCCCAGTACAGCTGCTACGCACTGGCACGACATAAGAGAGAAGCTGGAACGCCAGGCAGAGTTGTTTAGCAGCTTGGGAGAATCACATGTTGTCACAGCAGTTTTTGCCTTGAGAACACTGCATGCCAGGAACTGCCAATAAGCCTGCTGACTGACAAGCTCTGAGATATCATTCTGCTGAAACACAGAATGAGGAATGAGGGGTGGGGGTTGCAAAATCACCCAAAGCAGCTGGACAGAGGTGCTGGGAAAGGCGGAGCAGCATTCGGAGCAGCATTCGTGCCTAGCTCTGGAACTGTCTCAAGAGAGTTCACAGGAGGTGACTTGGTGAGGAAGAGTTAAAAGAAAGGCCTGTCTGGCTGCATGCACAGGAGAGATGCATCACCATCAATGCTATTAGCCAAAAGTGTTTCTCACTCCCCACCTTATATTAAATACTTTTCTGCAAATGGGTTCCCTGTGCTTCCACCATATGGGTCAGACGATGCACAGAAACTAGCATCACACTCGAAAGAGCATTGTGTCACCAAGAAGGCTCTCCAAGTGCCAGCTTCTGAGGAAGGCAGCCGACAATAACTTGGACAATCACAAAGCAAGAGCAACAGCAGCTTTCACTCTTGGACACCTCCTCATTTCCTCTTCCTGCTCACCCCTAGAGTGCCCAAAGCCAAGTATTTTAACTAAGGCTCCTGCCATCAAGTCAAGCAAGCTGGCGCACAGCCCAGGGCGTGCTGCTCTTAGAGCCACAGGCCCGAGGGTTGCTCAGCACCTCCCAAAGCACAGCACCAGTTATACCACATGGCCTCCAGGAGGAGATGATGCGTGGGATGGCTTGGCTCATGCACCCAACTGGCAGCAGCTTCCAGAGGAATCTGTCATTACGTCCAACAGCTCCTTTTACACAACTCCAGCCAGAGAAGCTGAGCAAATTGTTAGCAGCAGCTTCTGGCTGAGCTGTTACACTGAAGTCTCCTCCTCCCCATGTTCAAAGTGGAGGCCAGTGGGCCCCAGCACTTGCAGGATTTAACATGCTGTAACAGTCCACAACAGCTAAGCTCAGGGCAAGAAGACCTCACCCTCTCGGTTGCCTTATGCAACAGCAAACAAAAGATGATCCAAAGTGACAGGCAGAGGCATCTCTGTCAAATTGCCACCTCACTTTAGGTTGCGGGTAGGTAGTTTTGATACGGCAATGGAATAAGACACACATGGGCCTAGACATGTTTCTTTACAAGACTGGTTTGCACACACACGGGTATAGAAATATATATAAGGCTGCTGTATATACTTTCGGTGTAGAGACTTGTAAGAGTCTTTACAAAAACTAGTCTGTACACACATCACCTTTCACACATGACAGCCAGGAGTAGGAGATCAGAAGCAAAACCAGGAGGGCAAACTTATCTGCAGCAAGGAAGTGGACTCTCAAAATGAAATTGTAACAAGACTTATGAGCGTACCCCAATAATTCCTTGCTCAGCAGCCACATGCACAAAACACAAAACAATCATCACAACCAAGAGGAGTTGACAAGGATTGGCTTGGGTGGAAATTCTCTTAGAAAGGCTGCCCCTTAGAAGTTAGCAACCCCAAATTTTCTAATGTATGTAGAAGAACACAAAAAGCAGGCTTATACCAAGCTGGACCATCTAGCTCAGGATTATTTATTCATTAAAAATGTCATTACGAAAGAACAGTGGCAAGAGAAATTGATGAAATATGCAGAACTGGCCAAATTGACTTACAAATTGCGAGACAAGGACAACTGTGACTTCAAGGAGGAATGGGAACTTTTTACAAACTATTTAAAAAGACAACAAAATGAACTGGACTCCTTGGCAGGTTTTGAATAAACATACACAAATTTATTGGTTGATAAGATGATGGATAGATATGTAAGGATATGTACAATTTTATAATGTGCAGAGAAAATATGTGAAGAGAAATCAGGGAGAGGAGCTGAGGGAAGTCCGGGGGGGGGGATAATGTATGTGATTATATCATTTGATAATTTGTTATGTGGAAATTGATCAATAAAAAATATTTACCAAAAAAGAAGATGTCATTAACACCCTTTATACAGATACCAAGGCAATTAATAATGCCTGAGGGAAAGTGTGGTTCCAGTACTGTGTAATCCCTTCTGTGGAAGCCTTCACTGGACCAGTTTTGAATGTGCTATACTCAAGCAAGGTGCCTGAGCATGTGGTGGTGATGGCCCAGTTCTGAACTTTCTTGGATGAGGCTGATTATCTGCTATCATTTCCAATCTAGCTTCTGAACTGGTTTCAGGACTGAAACTGTATTGGTCACCTTAGGATAGGAAAAGCCAATGCAGTGCCCTCTAGATGTTGTTGACTAATGCTCAGGGATGATAGGATTTGGACTACAACATCTGGAGGACACTAAGTTGGCTACCCCTGTCCTGGTGGATGACCTGCACCAGAAGATAGGCAAGAGGAGTACATCTCTATTAATTCTCAGACCTCTGAGTAGTTTTACCATAGGATCCTTTTACAACACATAACTGAACTGTAGTTGGGACACCACACTTTGGCATCTCCAGTCATTCCTTGAGGGTCAATTCCACAAGGTGGTGCTGAAAAACTGGTCCTCCACCTATCTAAAATGAAAGAGCTCAGCCCTCTAAAGACTAGGGGTTTATATTAATTTATTTGCCCAGTTTTTATCTGCTCCCCCCCTACAGAATTCACAAGAGGAAGAGGCCATGCTAACATTGCCAGATAGAAAGTGGACACAGTAGAACAATGTAGTCACCTATAAAATACCTGTGAGAATGAACTAATAAGAGAGAAAAGTGCACTCACTAGCAGCAGCTCCAAGGTTTTAGGCAGTGTTTCTTTCCCAGTCCCACCTGGAGACACCAGGGACTGAGTCTGGGACCTTTTCCATGTAAAGCTCTACTACTTAAATATGACCCTTCGAGGAAAGAATGACAGCAAGAGTAGCTAAACATGGCTGCATCTGATGAGAGATGAAGTCCAACAACATCTGCAGGGCTAATCTCTGGATTAGTTGATGTGAGAAATTGAGAGGAAGCTAGAAGATTTTCTTGACAAGCGTCTTCTATGCTATTTGCTGCCATCACCCAGCAGTTTCTATGGGAACCACAGTAAAGTAAAAGAACCATTTGGGCTCTTGCAAACTGTGGTAGTTTCCAGCATTTCAGTTCTACAACTGCAAATCAGTGGCCGAGAGCACCATACAGACTTCCAATAGCCACTCTTCATACCAGAAGTAGAGCATAGAAGAACCCTCACATAAATTTGGCAAGATATCTAATGGGGGGGGGGTAACATTTTCACCACTTTCCAATGGCTTCTCATTTCTCTCTTTTGGGGATATTTCTGAGATCTAACCCTATGTTCAAACAAGATGGCATTCTAGTGGAACAAAAATGAGCCTCCAGGCACTTTATCACAAAAACAGGGCTACCCCCTGCCTCCAATCTCTTCCAAAACACTTATCCAAGACACTCACAACCTCTCCTGATCAAACATTTCAAAAGTCTCCAAGGCAGCCAAAGCTGAAACAATGCGTAGATCCAGAGGCCAAGTTAAGTTTTCTCATTTGGGGGGCTGTGTTAAATTCCCATTTCAGCCCATGGAACTGAACCACCAGCTGCTTTGGCCTCACAATGCCTAGCAATGGGATACTGAGGCAGTTTCCAAGGCAAGCGGAAAGGTTGTGTTGTCAGTCAACGACTTCTAGCTGACATCCCCATTCTATACAAATTTGGGTCAGAGTACCACATAAACACAATTTTTTTCAAATGGGCCAAAAATAAATAATTTAACAGATAAATGCAATCGAAGGAAAATATTAAAACACTCCTGGTCTTGCCATTCGTGGACTAGGACGCTATCCAAGAGACAGCCTTTTGTTTCTCCAAGAACGACCAGAAAATTCTTGAAATGCTATCACCAGCTAATTCCTGGGTTAGTGCTGAGCAGCCGTGGAATGTTATCCTATCTGCACTAGCGTGACATTTGCTACTTAATCACAAGGGCTGCTAGCCTTGCATTATAGCCACGATCTTACTCAGAAAGCCGACACCTGGTCTGTTAGAGACACTTGCAGCTCTTAGGTCACAGTTTCCACAGGAGCTGGCTGGGATTTGCAAAGGGGCAGGATGACTTGCGCTCTCCCATTTACAGATGCACGTAGGAGGAGGCTGTTTAGTAAATAGCAGTGAGGTGAACTGGTAGCAAAGAAGTATACTTGGGGCCTGAGAAAGGATAGGCTAAGAAACACGGAGAGTTCCCATATTACACATTTCACTTGCAGCAACTACTGTGTTTAGAATGGAAGTTTTGCTCAAGCTGCTGAGAGACCGAAGACAACATTCCCAACAAGGAAGCCATTTCAGGGGCTTCATACAACCTGCACTAACTCAGATCATAATAATGTATCAGACAACCATTTTACAACCCCCTCGGATCAATCATATGATTTCTAAGAAGTCTAAAATCAGCAAAGAGGCTCATTTGTTTTGTCATTCACTGAGGTGTCTACATCACACACTTAATCACAGGATGGAAGGAATGATCTCCATAGAGTAGGCATGTCCAAAGTTCATTTTGGGGGCCTAATCCAGCCCGCCGGTCGATTTAATCTGGCCCCCATGGCAGTATATGCCCTGGGATAAAATTGTAAAAAAAGCTCAACAACTTCAATCCTAAAAACTTTGGTCGGCCCTCACTCATGTTCACTTCATCAAATCTGGCCCTCTTTGAAAAAAGTTTGGGCACCCCTGCCTTGGAGAAACCCAAGAAGGCCAATTGTTACAGTCAGCCCCTTATTAACACATCTTAGCAGGTCACAGGAGTGGTCTACCTGTATAAATGGCTGCTCACCAAAATTCTCATCTCCCTCTTTACACTTCCTTACTACTCATACTCTCATATGAGCCATTAAAGCTACAGTTAAGCCATCAATACAGTCTTAAGGGTTGCTTGATTCCTTATATTCCTGCCCTGTCATCAAGATAATTGTTGTATGAACTGCTTTGTGACCATCTATGGCAAAAGCAGTCTATAAATACAGGAAATAAATCTTAAAATACACCTCCTTTGGCATATACTACACAATATAATGCTGATCAAATTTGCAGATAAGGCTTGGAAGCTGGGTACAAAAAATGTCCAAGCATTTGTTGACAGATACCAGCTAGCAAGACTTACTGAATGCATATCCAAGATACCATCAATCCACAAGCAATCCTATGAGTTCCAAAGGATAAAGACATTCTCTCAGTCAGGTATTATTTTACGTGCTTCTGTCTTGCTTTTTCTCTAAGGACCCAGGACCCTGTAGGATCAGGATTTGCTCAAAAAGCTACATAGCTGAGCAGAGATTTGAATCCAAGATTCAAGTGCAAGAGTTGATCCACGGCCCCACACTGGCTATCTATAACATATCACCAGCATGGCCAAAATCTTGGAGTGAGAAGCACACAATGTTCAAATGCAGCACATGGGCAACTTAAGGAAGTCAAGAGAAAGAGAACTTAAAACTACTCTTAACTGGCATCCATGTTAGAGACCCAAATTTGTTTCCTCTAGGATGGGAGTACTGGTCAGTCTGGAAGGCAGGAGAATTAGCGAGTGTGGAAGCCTGACAGGAAAGGCTTCCACACTCACTAAAGAGGTTCGACTAGGAGGAGACTGGCAGCAATGGAGCTCTGCATCTTATAGCTGTTTGCAATATGAAGAATTCCACACACTAGAATGAGGAAGGGGCATCCCTGGACTACCACACTGCAGCTGAAATCTCCAAGGCTATAGATCTCCTCTTCAGGTGCAGGTGCCCCTTTTACAAACAAACAATAGCTTCTGCAGTAGTCTTTCTTCTTCCAAATCTCCACCTTCCTTGGAGGTTTTTAAGGAGAGCTTAGGTGGCCATCTGCCATGTATGATCTAGCTGAAATTCCTGAATTGCAAAGGGTTGGAGTAGATGACCCTCAGGGTCCCTTCCAACTCTACAATTCTGTGATAATAGAATTAATAAATGAATGAGTGAGTTTGTTCTTTAACATGGAAGCTGACCAGGTTACATTCAATGAGAGTACAATGATGCATATGATCGTGTTTGCAATGTGCTCCTGTTATCTATAGAAAATCCATCTCAGTTATTCTTTTGTTCAATCATGCCTGTGTTTTCGTCACCTATCTTCCAGGGTTCAAATCCCCACTCAGCTATGAAGCTCGCTAGGTGACCTTGGACCAATCACCGAGCCTAAACTACCTCACAGGATTGTTGTGAGGATGAAATGGGAAGGAGAAGTGTGTACCCCACCACCCTTTGGAAGGAAAAAAGATGGTATATAAATGTAATAAACACATTTTTAAAAAATAAGCAGCACAGAAATAGCTGTGAGAAAATGAATTTTTAATCACCATTAGTTCTGCCTTAGCCGATTCAATCCCTCCTGGAAGTAAACAGTTCCCACCTTATACTTAACAATGAACCACTGTGTTGCCTGTTATATATCCTCACCCATTCTCAGGAGTTTTGTAAAATCTGTTTCTAACCACAGATAGATTCCTGCCCTCCAATTACACGTGTGTAAAGAGACACCTGAAAGCAACCTACAGTGCTGGGGTTGATACTGTGACCCAAGTGGTATGTGTTCCCCCTTAGAGCTTTGACCAATCCATGCCCAAATTGTTTCCCCTGTCCTACTTCTTGCTCTCGTTACCATATTGGTCTTTGGGCTCAGAGTCCAAGAAACTTCAAGACAGCTCTGAGTGTTGGTAATGAGAGTACAGTTATCAAAAAGGTATTGTGTCTCATCAAGCTATCCTGTCCTATCAACAGCAGTGGGATTGTTAAGTATCAATTCAGAATTTATTTTTAAGATTGCATTTTACTGCCTAACCCTTTAGGTTTTTCTTCCTTGATTCAGGGGAAAAAACTAATTTCCCAACTATAAACATTCTGGACTGAGCTGCAATTATTCCAAAAACAGATGGCCTTGCCATGAGACCAGTTGCTACTGTCTTAAATTGTTAAAACCTTTATTGGGGCAGGGGGAGTGTGTTAAGGCAAAGTGATTCCTGTACTCTTAAGATGGAGAAGGGTGCTGAGGGAACACTACTGTTAAGCAAGCAGTTGTCCTTAGAACAACCTTCGCCAGCCTGGTGCCCTCCAGATGTTTTGGACTACATCTCCCATCAGCCCTAGCCTCCGCTGGCTGGGGATGATGGGAAATGTAGTCCAAAACATCTGGAGGCACTAGGCTAAGGAAGGCTAATAACCACACACTGGGATGAGGAGCCAATGCTGGGTCTATTCTGGTTTTTGTTTCATTTAATAAATACAAAGTAGGTTAATGGTTGATGCTCTCTGAACCCAAAATGGTTCCAAAGGGACCACATTCTGTTGTATTGTAAGGGAATGAACAGAAAACCAGCATTTGCCTCTGGACAGAGGAGAAGACTGGCCACTGATGGGAGAATTCAACAACTAAGGCAAAACACATTTGCCCCCCACCGACAGAAACATTTTAATTCCATACTGTCAGGGCAGCAAATGTTTAGCATCACTGAAGGAGCTGCATATGCATTTTGCATCAAACACTGAAGCTGATAGAAGGGGCAGATGCTCCTAAAGCTCCAGCTCTCAGAAGATGATAACAGACTCAGAAAAACAAGAGCTTTCTATAGCTCTGCCAAACTAGCTTAAAACACTGCTGTGCCTCTCTCCAATGGGCACACAAACAGCCAATTAGCAGCAGCCTTCCAAGACTGTCACAACTGCCAGAGCTGCAGCCCCATGTCCTTATGCAAGGCACAGTGACGCAAATGTCCCTCCCCTGCACATCAAGAGTGCAGGATGAGCCAGCTAGAAGGAATTTCAGACCACATTTCTGTTCTTCCCTGCTCATTCACTGGAATCCTTTGCTGTGACCTTGTTCTCCGGAGGGAACCATTACCAGGATGTCGACAGCAGTGACAGGCAGTGTTTATAGCAGTGGAAGCTGCAAGTTAAGAAGCCCCACCACCAGAGCTGTCTTGCAAAGAGGACCTGAACTTTGCCCCTCCTGGTCCGAGAGATTATAATAGCATTACCAATCACTTGCTACGACATGATGGTCACTAGCAGTCAACCCTAAATTTTTAGCCACCTCAAGACTCCATTTAACCAACCCCACCTGAATAAGGCCAAATACAGCTTTATCACTTGGGATGTTGTTTAATAATTTTAAACAAGGGAAGTGTAGCTAAGGCCTTTGCCTCTTGGCTTTGGCATTGTTAGTGCTTCCTTCTTTGACACAGAGGACAGTTGCGACAGGGAGTTCCTTCATGCTGCTGCTACCTCCCCTAGTAGGTGGGTGGGTAATGTCCCCAGGATACCCAGCTGAGCTCATCTGCCCCCACCCAACCACAATAAATGTTGAGTCAGGTAGAGAAGCTTCTTGGCTGCTGACTTTGCAGGAGATCCCATTTCACAATACACAAGCCAGATCTGTCAGTGGAAGCTAAATGCTGCCTTGCCATCCGTCAGCAGAAACTCCCGTGCTGCCGTCACTGTAGAAAGTCACCTTCCCACAGTCCTGGTCCAGAGCACTCTCTGATTCACACGCACAGGATGTTCAGTGCTTGACCCTCCTTTCACAAGCTCCAAGCCACAACCAGCTGATGACAACAGTAGGATTAAGCACAAGCAGTTCAGCTGTATCTATTTTTGTGAATAGAAAAAACGCCACTGAAGACTCGGCCCCCTTTGTGGGCTTTGGGTGCCATTATTCATACTCATGCATATCACAAGCCTGGGAGCTTCAGGGATGGTAATACAGTGGTGCCTCGCAAGACGAAATTAATCCGTTCCGCGAGTCTCTTCGTCTTGCGGTTTTTTCGTCTTGCGAAGCACGGCTATTAGCGGCTTAGCGGCTATTAACGGCTTAGCGGCTTTAAGAAAAAGGAAACAAACTTGCAAGAACTCGCAAGACGTTTTGTCTTGCGAAGCAAGCCCATAGGGAAATTCGTCTTGCGGAACGACTCAAAAAACGGAAAACTCTTTCGTCTTGTGCGTTTTTCGTCTTGCGAGGCATTCATCTTGCGAGGTACTACTGTACATGACAGGAGGTTGAGGTAGAAAGATGGAGTAGAGAGCATTTGCACAGAGGTTAAACTATGGGGGCAGGTAGGTTGTTTTTTCAAAGAGTGAGTAGACTTCAAAAGGGATCCCTAAAAATTAAAGGCCTCCCTCATTCTAAGGAGGTGGCTTACCTTGGAAAGTATGGTTGGGCTGAAGAATTTTCAACAAAAGATTTCTATGGGCTCCCTGCAAACTGTTGGGAGAATTTCAGGGGCCCTTGGAGAATACTTGGTGAAATGTCCAGATCCAGCCTCTGCCTGGGAAATAATGGGTGCATGCGTGGGACCCATTTTGATATTTTATATTTTATATTTTAAGATTTATTATTTTAAGATTGCTGGAAAAAAAGTGTGAACTTGGCCCCTTCCTCCTTCCAGCTCTCCTCTGAGTCCACTGGTTCCTTCAGACACTAGTATGAACCAAAGAAGACAGTTTTATTTCAGCATGAACAGAGCCAACATTTACTAGAATATAAAGTTTGAGATTTTTTTCAGCCATCTGCAGTTGGGGAATTCAATGGATCCTTCCCCCGCCACCCCATTTCATCCCCCACAAATAGGATGCAGAATTTTTTTTTGCAAGGCCACTTCTCACCCAGCCCAAATTCTTGTTTGTATTCCATGCCTCACTTCTCACTGTTTCACAGTATTTAAGCCATCTTTCCCCCTCTGCCCCACTTTCCTTTCTCACCTCACAAGAAAACCCAGAAGAACTTCTTGGACATCAGGGGTTTTAAAGAAAGCTTTGTACAACCATTCCTTATTCCAAAGAATATGTTCCCAATGCACAGGCATGGAAATAAGAGCCAAACTCCAGGAAATAAGAGCCAAATTTGCAGCCGATCAAAGATCACAGGGCTCAGACACATTCAGCAAACAAACTTCTTGAAAACTGGTCAGCCTAACCTGTGCTGAAGATACTCAGCTGACCCTTTGCAACTAGCAGAGGTAGACAGTGCCCAACCACTTCCCTGACTAGCAATTTGAGAAGCCGCCCGAAATGCCAGGGAAAAAAACAAGAGTAGATTCCTTGTGTTGTGGCTGAAGTTCAGTTGCACAGTAAGCCCCTAGCATGGAGGCACCAACCTATTTCCCTAAAGCAGAAAGTACCTTTAGTGAGAAGACGCTTATGCATTTTCATGATAGCTGGTCCATGGATTTGAAAAGCAGCAGACATAGCATGTGTGTCAGCAGTTGCCAGCACCCAGCATCAGGAGTGCTGGAAGAGAATGTTTCTTGGTGGGAAGTAGGCCTTACATATATTTATTTGTTTATTAAAAGTATTTGTACACAGCTGTTTGGGAAACAACATGATAGCAGTTTACAACAAATATACATTTACATAACAAAAGCCATGAAAACATTTAAAATCAGAGATCCCTTATTACATGTATTTGCTTAATTGACAGCATAAGCCTGGTAACCAGCCCAGGGGTGGCTCTCCCAGTAGCCCCAGTAGCCCGCCAGCACAGTCAAGGGACAGAGATGGTGGGAGTTGTAGCATGGCAACATCTGGAGGGGCACAGATCCCCTACCCCTGCTCTGGCCAAATATTACTGACAAAGAAACTCTCTCCATTGCCGTTAGGCAAAGAAATAGCCTTTCCAGCCAAGTTAACCAAGACTGAATATGGAGAAATTCTGCACTTGAAACCTTCTGCATGCAAAGCAGCATGTCTCTATCACTGAGCTAGAGTCCCTCCTATGAGAAAGCAAGGAGGAAAACAGGGATAGGAATGAGGGAAGCACACACTGGCTTTAATCGACGTTACCTTTTCTAAACTGCTTTTTACGGAAAGCAGCAAAATGAACATAATCACAACCATAGGCAGCAGCATCTACCCATGGCTAACAGGCTTTGCCACCAAAGGCCTCCAAAAACTAACAGCTGATTTAAACCAAGGTGTGTTATCTTCTACAATGAGAGCAAAAGTTACTCCTTGAAATTGGGATTTCGGTTTTAAGGGATCCCTAACATGCTTCAAGTTCAACTGCATGGCCATTGCATGCCCCATCCCTTTGTGACGTAAGAGCGCCAAAGCCAACAGAAGAAGCTTGAGGAGGAATCGAGTCCTCTGATGTCATGGAAGGCAGGGCCAGCTGTTGCCAGCCCACAGATAGATGTTTCATATCAGTTATGAATAAGCAGAAGGGAGGAAAGCATTATTATTTTCCTTCTGCTTTACACCTCCTGAAAACGGAAGGCTTAGTACACCCAACATCACACAGTCATGAAGGGGTTTATGATACAACGATTAGATCAGACTGTGGAAAGAAGGGTAAATATCTGGACAAACATCATCAAGGAGAAGGCAGTTTTCTGCATCAATTACTGGCAAACAGGCACCCAAAGCCAGAACTGGAAGGGGATGCCTTCCCAGGCACTAGGGTCCTTGGCTCACAAAACACTTCCAGGCCTGGCAAAGAGAACACTAGATACCCCTGCATTTTCAGCTCTTCTGCTCCATGAGTCTCCCTTTCAACCATATGTTTACTGAACGCTTATTTTCAGGACTGTACACAGGCTTAGCAGTGCTTCCTGTGCTGCGCTTGGCAGAGAATACCAGAGACCAGTTGGCAGTGCCACTCAGTGCCAAGCTGCCAAATGCTGAGGCACCTAAAGAACTGAACAAAGTCCCAAGGTTAAAGAAAAAGAGACTGCGCCATTCTTTTTGGTTGTAAGGGGGTGGGCACTTTCTTGCCTCGTTGGTCCTGGAGAAGACACCAAGGCCACTGGAGCAAGCCACAAAATAGCAGCAGGGCACTATTAAGAACGGCTGGTTTCTGTAGTAACCCTGTATCAGCCACAATTTCATGCCCATTTCTCCTCTCACTTGAGAACCCTTGGCTTTGTCTGTCTAAGGGAGGCCTATCTGTCTGTCTCTATGTGACCCAAAGTATGCAAAATTATTCAGGCCTGCAGGAAAGGAATTGGGGGAGGCGGGTGTGGGAGAATCACATCTCAGCAGTGGAATGTTCAGGATGATAAAGGGCACTGAGATAGCATGAGGACAGAGAGAGAGAGAGAGAGAGAGAGAGAGAGAGAGAGAGAGAGAGAGAGACCAGTACAACACTCAGGTTTGTCCTCAATGCCAAAAAGGCAGCCCAAGAGGCATAAACAGCTACCAAGATTCACAGTAAAAAGTCACTTTCCTACAGAGACTTCAGTTTACAAAAAAAAAAGCTCTATGTGTTAAGAGTGATTCACTTGAGAAGAATGCTCCATCACTCCAATGCAATGGAAAAATCTAGAGATTAAAACGCTCAATCTACCCATCCAAGCTTAAAAAGGTTAGAGCAGCATTTCTTAAGAACACACACAAAAAAAACTCTATTACTCATCATTGCTCCAGCTACACTCCACTGAAGAGGTGGAAAAATTAAGCTAAGTAGTATTAGCAGCTCTCATTGATTATAGTTACCAAACAACAGGCTGAGGGAAGATGCAACAGATCAGAGCTGAGCTACTTCACCACATCATCCTGGCCTGTTGCAAACATGTGAGTTATAGATGCCCAAAACTGTGCCATTCAGGTCCCTTCCAGATGGAAATGTGTTGCTTCCATTGGTTTTGCCATCTCTGCAGCGTTTGTCAACAAGCTCACTCCAAGATGAGAGCTGCTCAGATTTAAAGAGTGTACCTATATTCACACAGTGAGAGCTTAGGAACAAGCATATGCTATGTAAAAAAAAAATCTCAGTTTGACCGCTGTCAAGGCAGCAGCAGTGATTTGGCAACCTCATGATGAAGCAAAAGGAAGCTCCTTAGTCTCAAAGCTTAACGCTCCACAGCATTAAGAATGTGTATTTGTGAATATGAAATCTTCCTTCTCGTGGCCTCCTCTGCAGTAGAATTAAACACCAGGTGTTAACTTTGTTACCCACCCTGCAACTTTGGGCAATGATTCAACTGACTCATGAAGAAGTCAAGGGCTTGTTTTCTCTGCCTCACAGTACAAAAGGAGTGCCACACACACACACACACACAGCTTGCACACTTTCACTCACAAGAGCGTGCCCTGAACAGGCAAGAGCTAGTTGCAGTCAGAACATCTGGCAACAATGCAAGTGGCAGCTACAGGTGTGCACGCAGACACCTGAAGAAAGGAGGCAAAGAGTCCAAGGTTGAGCCACTCAAGAGTTCACCTATCTGGAGAAGAATGGACAGACATGCCTATGCCCCATGGTAAGAATCTTCACACATTACAAGGAAGTTCCAAGGAAGTAGAAGAGCTGCTCCAGCAGCCCTCAACTTGCCAGCTCCTTTCTATCTATCCATCCTTCCGTGTGCTGCAATTATGGTAATATGCCTTTCATCTCAATCTACTTAGCAGAGTGTAAAATAGTCAGACTTACTGTCCACTGAGTTTGGATGGTAAAGCCAGCAGTGGGCAATCACCAGCACAAACAGTCAAGATTACTGTGCAAGGAATAATAACTCTCAGCACCCCAGGCTTCCTATCATACTTCCAATCGAAGTAGTAAAGAGCTGTAAGAGGGAAGATCTCCCAATGTTTCAGTGCATTCTTATGGGTGAATGGAGAGGACCTCCAGCCTATACTGATTTGGAGAGCAGGCCAGATACATCACAGAGCTACCACTGAGAGTCAAGGCATAATTCTCCAAAGGGTAGAACTATCATCAGCTGACAGAGCAGGGGTAAGTTAGATCACAGAGGTCTGGCCAATTTAGAGGCAACTCTCGAAAAATTGACAGCTTGAGTCTTACTGAAAATGTAACATAGGAAAAGCACTGCTGGATCACACCAAAGGCCTATCTGTAACAGTATTCTGTTCACCTTGGGATGCCTATGTGAAGACCACAAGCAGAGACCGGAATGCAACAGCACTCTCCTTATCTGTGATCCCCAGCAACTGGCATTATCAGAAGCATATTGCTTCTGCTTCTAGAGGTAATACAGCCATCAGCACTAGCAGCCATTGCTGCTATGAATTTAGGCTGTTGCTGCCAATTTAGAAAGTGTTTAGCTCTATCAGGATACATCCCCCTCAAAAAAAAAAGAAAAGAAGAAGTCAACAGGATATATGGCACCTCACCAAACTACAACTGCAAAACAGGCTGGCTTCTGCCCACAAGAAGCTTATCCAAAATAATGTAACAGAGGAGTTCCTACTCATATCCTTCTGCTTAAATAACAGGGGTGGTGATGGGGAGGAGTATGAGTTGGGATTGCAGAGATAGAGACAGTTAACACAAGTAGATAGACTGTTTTTTATTCCAAGCCTATGTGAGTCCTCCCCCCCCCCTTTAGGAAACAGAGTAAAAACTGCTCAAAATTTGCCATAGGGGTAGGATTTTTTTAAAGTATTTATGTTTTAGGAATAAAATATCCCCTCACTCTTGGAAAAAGATGATTTTTTGAAATGTACTGGGAATACAGACCAATCAGTGACACTGTTTCCTTACTGTGCATTAACCTCCCTTCCCCAGTTCCAATCCAAACCACTGCAGTTATTAAACTTTTAAGAATATTGGGTGATCCAGTCAGGGTTGCCTGTAGTTGCGCCTTAGGCAACAGTAGGTAGGAGAAACAACTGAGGCAAAGAGAAAATAAGATGAGGGAGAAAAGGCCAGGTGCAGTTACAGGTCCTTTAAAACTTGGGTTAGTGTTGAGAAAGGATTAAAAGCACACAGCAAATCACTTGACATGCACAACATACAAAGAGATGTAGCAAAATGTAAGCACTCATAAAGCATTATTTACATACATTTTTACCAAGTGGGCATGGAAGATATAGCAAATACAGTGGTGCCCCGCAAGACGAATGCCTCACAAGACAAAAAACTCGCTAGACGAAAGGTTTTTCCGTTCGCGATTTGCCTCGCAAGACGAATTTCCCCTATGGGCTTGCTTCGCAAGACGAAAACGTCTCGCGACTTTTTTTGTTTGACTAAAAACAAAGACATAATAAAGTTAATTTATTTTCCCTTAAATTTTTGAACTGCTCTTTACAGTATGTGTGACTTTAAAGAGCAGTTAATAAACTGTTGTTGTACCAAATTTGGCTTTGTTTGGACTTTTTTTGACCATAGGAACGCATTAATTGATTTTCAATGCATTCCTATGGGATTTCGTGCTTCGCAAGACGAAAAATTCGTTAGACGACAAAAATTGCGGAACGAATTAATTTCGTCTTGCGGGGCACCACTGTAGATGCAAATGCTTTCTTTGTTTACCAGTTGACAACACTATGTCAAAATATATACAAAACATAACACAAATACTTACTGAGTTTCTATTTTATACAGGGGTGTGTGGAGTGTTAAGGGAATGGCAGTACCTCTGGTGGGAGGCATGCCATGCTCCTGGGGTAGTCTGTCCACCTTTGGACCCATCCTGCACTCAGTTCTTCTAGAAGCTGTCAGCATGCAACAGCAGCCACTTCCGGGGAAACAGCTTCAGTGGGCCAGCTAAACCGAGTGAGGGTAGCCAATGAGTCTCAGATCCTCCATGTGTTAGGGACTTCCCCTGCATGCAGAAACAGACTGGCGGATTGAGTGAACAAGACCAACTGCTTCAAGGAAGTAGTTACTGCATGTGCTGTAGAGGGAAACGAGGGGCAGATGGAGCTTGTCAACCTGGGAAGGTAGCTCATCTAGGAGGAGGAAAAAACTGGTCCTAAACCTCTGCTGCCTTGCTAATTTGTGAGAAGGGCTTTGGGAGTAAACCCCGAAGAAAAATTCGTACTTGCTGCTTTGTGGGACATCTTTGGGAGAAGAAAAGGCTAAGAAGCAGAGTCCCTAAGGCGGTTGGATGGCTCCTTCCAGCAACTCCTGCAATCAAGCAGCTACCAAATGTATTTCCTTTGGACCAGATCAGCGAGCCCGAAAGTGGAGTCTTGTCGTCCGGGCAGCCCAGGACCTCCATGCACACTGCCCAGGCTTGCGCCCCAAGGGGTCATTTTGGTGCTGCTATCGCAGCAAAAAACAATGCAGGAGGCAGCAGTTACAAGTTACCAGTCTCTGCAGCCACAACAGGCGCTGTGATTCTCCAGTGGTTTGACTTCACTCCCAGAAGCACCTTCCATTGTCTCTCAAAAGTCAAGACAGACGGATGCCAACAAAAATTTATACAACAGCATAAAATTTAACATTTATCCATCTCACCTGTCAGCTTCCAAGTGCTTCCTAGAAATGCTTACAGGCTTTAAGATGATAGCTCCCGACATGCCATACAGTTCAGGTGAGGTGTTCTTTACCTACATCCCAAGTAAAAACATTTGGAACTCACAGCAGAATCAACATGTCTGGTGGCGCTTTAAAATGCCCTGTTTTCTGTTTAGAGTAATATTTTTTTTCTCATGAAAAGGAATATCCGTGGATTCCTATTTAATGTATTTATTGGTATTAATTTACTGCATTTGTGTCCCACCTTTTCATCTAATGAACTCAAGGTGTTATACATGGTTTCTCTGCCCTCATTTAATTCTCACAACAACCATGTGAGGCAGGTTGGGTAGTGACTGGCCCAAGGTCACCCAGTGAGCTTCAGGCAGATTTGAAGCCTGGTCTCCCAGGTCCCAGTCAGCACTGCTTGGCCACCACACAGCTTATTCTAGTTAACTTAATTAGCTAGCATTTGATGTTCCAAAGTCTTAACCTGCTCAACTAGATACAGTCTGTAAAGTAGCTTTGTGATTAATAGCAGGGCTCTAAATACATTTGTAGGTTAAACTAGAATAAAGGTAGGATTTCCAAGAGTACAAATGGCTAGGAAAGTTTTTAATGTGTGATGTTTTATTGTGTTTTAAATATTTTGTTGGGAGCTGCCCAGAGTGGCTGGGGAAATCCAGCCAGATGGGTAGGGCATAAATAATAAATAATAATAATACCACAAACTCCAGGCGTAACCTCACTTGCCTAACATGATGGCAATCCTTGCACAGCTTTTAAGTTCCCCAAAGTACTAGATTGCTAAATTAAACTACTGAATGCAAGGAACTGTTGTGGGAAGTTTCTCCAAACAGCACAGAGTACTCCTGATTTAATTTCAAACCCAAACCATCACACACAGCTTCCAAGGTAAAACAGTACTTATCGAATAGGTGTGCATGTGCACACCCCTTAGCTGTGTTAATGAAAGCAAATAATATTTTGGATGTGTCTCTTCCCCCCACCCCATATCACTTGTTTCAACTAGACCATCTGGCTCCAGCGCCTCTATGAAGTGTGACTCACTCCCGCAAGCCTGAGGTTTTGTGTCCTAGAGTACCTCAAGTGCAGACTTCAGAGTCAGAAAGATATAGTTCCCCTCCTGAATACCAAGAAAACAGGCTTTATTTATTTAACACATTTCACCTTTCCCAGGGCAGTTTTCTACAACACACACACAAAACACACCAAGAACAGAGTAAAGCAGTGCTAGGACCAGTCACAGCAAAATTGGGGAGCAGGAGAAGCACAGAGTGTTCAATACCAATAAAATCAAAAGGGCATTTGCCTGTTGTCTAGGAGAGAGCAGTGAAGGTGCTAGGGGAGTCAGGAGAGAAAAAGTAACACCACAGCTGAAAAGTGGAAATGCCTTTTCTCGGAGCAATGTACCTCACATCAGCTGAGGGAGGCAGCCAGAGGAAGGCTTCTGAGAGATATCTTTGTGCTTTCCCTGGCTGATGTGAGAGGAGAGGTTTCCGCAAGTACCCAAGTCCCAAGCCACGCAGGGCTTTCAAGCGAACACGAGCACTTTGAATTGTGCTCGGAAATAGACCAGAAGCCCGTGGAACTCTTGAAGCACTGACAAGATGCATCCCCGATTTATAGCCTATCAACTAGATTCTGAACTAACTAGTCTTCAAAGGGCAGCCCCACATACAACACATTGCAGCAGTCTAACATGGAAGTTGGGATGCAGGTGGCGCTGTGGGTTAAACCACAGAGCCTAGGACTTGCCGATCAGAAGGTCGGCGGTTCGAATCCCTGCGACGGGGTGAGCTCCCGTTGCTTGGTCCCTGCTCCTGCCAACCTAGCAGTTCGAAAGCACGTTAAAGTGCAAGTAGATAAATAGGTACCACTCCGGTGGGAAGGTTAACGGTGTTTCCGTGCGCTGCTCTGGTTCGCCAGAAGCGGCTTAGTCATGCTGGCCACATGACCCGGAAGCTGTACGCCTGCTCCCTCGGCCAATAAGCGAGATGAGCGCCGCAACCCCAGACTCGGTCACGACTGGACCTAATGGTCAGGGGTCTCTTTACCTTTACCTTTTTAACATGGAAGTTACCAGAGCACGGATAAGTGTAGCCATTCTCTCTCTTTCTTTCTGGGAGGGGTTACAGCCAGCATACAATCCTTAAGTTCGTGAAAGACACTGTGCCAATGAGATCCTTGGGCCTCTAGTGAAAGAGGTGGATGGGAAACACCCAGACTCCAAACCGATTACTTTGGCAGGACAGCCAACCCTCCCACAAGATGCTGAATGCCACGTCTCTGGACAGATAAACCAAGCACTCCATCCCATCTTCTAAGATGGCTCTTATTCAGTTGTTTTGAGTGATATCTGCAGACTGATGGCACCAAAACCCCAAATTCATCCCCCAGTTTCATGTAGATGATGAGAAGTCCAGGGGAAAAGATGGAGCTCTGTGGGACCCAATGTCATAGATGTCATGGGAATGAGCAGAAGTCCCCACCACCACCACCTTCTGGAATTGGGCTCCTTTAGAAGTAGAAGCACTAAACCCCTGACTCTCCAACTCAGTGTGCCTCCCTATAAGTTCTTCTTCTTCTTTGGCGATCACTCGTAGCCAAGTAAGATTGTCTTCCATAAACACGGTTTTAACAATGAGTCACTAGAAGTATGCCATGGTTAGTGGCACTGTAAGTGACCTGAGAGATCCAGGAGAATTAGAAGCATTTTTCTGTAACATTTCTATACCATTTCGTATAGAAGGTATTTACACATATTCCCTTATTGCACTCCCCCGTTCTTCTCCCAGTGCAGGTCATCCTTCTGGGTGACCTGAGCAGTTTTTGCAGTAGCAGCACTCTCAATCAGCAGCACTTGTCAGAAATGGGAGAGCTTCATTGCCAGGCTGCTCTGGGATGTTATGCTTTAGACATTTCATTCTATCTGGCAGCTTGTGTTCTTCAGCCATGTTTGTCAACATAGCTCACAGTATCAGCACTGCCATCAGCACTCTTTCACAAGGCCTTGAACATACCAGACAAACACATAATGCTACCTTCTACCAACTCAGATGATTGGTTCATTCAGCCCAGTTTTGTCTGACTGGCAAGAACTCTCCAAGGTCTCAGGCAATCTTTGCAGCCCTGTTACTTGGGAGTGCTTTCAAATGAAGATGCTAGGGGTGAACTTGGACCCTTCAGCATGCAAAGTCACATTATATCTATGGAGTTTTCCCCCAACTGGGAGCGGGAGCAGCCGTGGGGGGAGTATTTGCTTTGAGCTCTTTGCTCAAGACAGAGTATCTTTGTGGAATACAAGAAAAGCCATTTCTTCAGGGCCGGTGACTTTCTCCGATTAACTAGCACACTGCTTAAATCAGGCATGAACACTTTAATTGGTGGGATCAACTCCATTGAGACTTATAGCCCTCCAAGGAAGTTGTGTGGGTGCCACTAGAGTCTGTATCTGTGTTATTCATGGTGTTGTTCTTCTCTTTATTGGAGCAAATTTACCCATCATTTTATGTATTCTCCCCAAGCTACTTGGGCAAGACACACTGGTGGGTCAGGGATATCCACATCCCCCGTTGTTATTGTCCCTTTTCTTTAAGTAAAAGTGAAAAATGGGGGGGGGGGTGAGCGCTGAGAAGCAATAAATACAGTCAAAGTGAAACACTTATTGCAGAAGGATGAGGGTTATAAGTGGGTCTCAGACCACAAAAGGAGGCTAACAACAAACCTCAAAACAAATTTCCAGCTCAGCCATCATGATAACGCAGGTGGACAGATTCATTTTCTTCCCCCATACCCTCACTGTTGCTTTTGCTCTCTCTGCTCTCCCCCCACCCCATGCAAAAGGCTTGCCTAGGCAAACACCATTCTGATTATGTTTTCCACCAGCCCCTATGTTAAAGCAATGAGGACAGAATGGGGTATTTTTCATTAATGAGAACACAAATGTGAGCTCAGCCCTTCAATTTAGAATACTCTGAATAGGAGATGGTCAGTGCTGTCTTTTTTATTTCATTATTGCTCATTATTGTTTACACAGAAAACTTAAAATGGATAAGTATTTGAAATGAACAGTATTTCTCTCTGGGTTGGGGGGTGCACACATGTTTGTGTTTATTGTTTGAGCAATTGCACAAATCTACAGCATTGATGTGCTGGAGAGTATAAGGAATTGCACGGCCTCACTGTGAAAGAAATTCACATTTTAGTGGTTGAAGAGGGCAACAGGAAAGAGTGGCATTCCAAAGCCCTTGCCCACACATCCCTAGGGGCAGCGTGGGAAGAGAACCACACCCACAAAGTCTGAGGAAACTCTTCTGGGTGTGTTGCTGTGGATACACATTTGCATCCAGTTTAGCTGTTAAAATGAGACAAGCAAGTACAGAAGTGGGGTGAGTTTGTCTCCCTGTGTGCTGCCCAAGAGTCATTCAGCTGAACTTGCACCATGACCTGTAAAGCAAACATAAAGCAGGAGAACAGCCCAAACAAGGCAAGCCAGGCGTCTCCCCTGCCCCCACCCCGGTTTATCCTCAGCTGCTAATACAGACAACAAGGGCTCCGTTGCTGGAGGCCTCCTCCACCATATTTTCCTTTCTCTCTGTAGATTACCAAAATGTCACTCGGGCACAAGTAGGGCATCATTTTAGGGGTGGTCAGTGGACTGGAGAAGTCTGTCTCAACAACATTCAAGGAAATAAAAGGAGAAGAAGAAGAGGACTTCCTGGAGAGGCAATAAATCACCCAAATTGGGGGGGGGGGAGGGAGAGAAGAACCATGCAGGGAGAGCTGAAGTGAAGAAACACACTTAGCACTATGTGAGCAACCACTGTAGGAGAAGGAAAAGGGAAGTTTGGGCAGCTGAAGACATGGTGATGTTTTTTATTGACTGGGTTTCCAATTCCCTTGAATGGAGCAGTGGTTACTGTTGCTAAGAAAGGAGGATTTGATTACACAGGGAGGAGAGAGCTCGAACCATACCCCAGAATAGAAGGAGAGCAGCCAACCACTACCAAGAGGGATGGAGGCAGCTAGAAGCCCTACAGGAGCTATAGCATGCTGCCATTGCACACGAGCAAGGTTTTTTGGTCAGTGGAGTGGACCCCAGCTGCAAACAAGCCACAACAGGCCCCATTAGAAACAGAACTGATTTTCCATGCTCTTTAGCCAAAGTGGGAGCCTGGCACAAGACTAGTGCTTTTAAGGGAAGCTGTCAAACATTCCATTTGAGGTTTGCAAGGAAAAGGGTTATAGGCTGAGCAGGAATCTTTGCCCCCAATGCAGAATACCCAATGCTAGAGTATCGCCAACCGATGGCAGCCAAACCTCTGCTTGAAAACCTCCAATGAGGCAGAGCCTGCCCTGTGGTCATTATTTCCACTGTTCCAACTGCTTTCATCAGCAAGAGGCTTCCCTAAATGTTCAACTGCAACATGCTCTCCAACAACGTCAGCCCCTTACATCTACACCTACCCGGGAGGGCAGGGGGAGAGCAGAGAACAATTGTCTATCTCAATATAAGGCAGCTTCCAGTATTCCTGTCTGATGGTTCAGTTCACAATCAATAAAATTCCATAAAATGTCAGTGAATAAGGGGGTAATAAAACAACAAAAAATACAGACTTATGCCATCCATTTTGACCAGCCAATGTGCAAAATCATTTGAGTGCATAATAATTTGGGCACAGCCATCTTCATCCTCCTCCTGTGAGTGCATCACAATTTGCCTATAACTTTCTGAAAGAGTGGCCCAGACATAAAACACAGTTCTCTAGAAGAGGTTGAATTAGAGCATAATAAAGTAGAACTGTTACTTCCTGTAACTTGGAAATTATGGTTTTATTAATGCAGCCTATAAATCATGGTAGCCTTTTCTGCAGCCATAGCACAGTGATGGCTCATGTTCAACTACAATCTCAAAATCCTTTTCACGTGCTAAGTAACCACCATGCTATACCTGTGAGTTTTATTTTTCTTTCTGTCTAAATGCAGAACGTGGCATTTTTCTGTTGAGTTTCATGTTGCTTCAGAGGCCTTAGTATAGCAGTCCCTCCCCATTTTGTGTCATCCACAAAACAGAAAGACTCAGAAGATTTCCTCCACACCTTCATCAAAGTCACTGATAAAAATGTTGGAAGAGAATCAAGACCACAGCAGATGTCTGCAGCATTCCACTCAAAACCTCCCTCTGGTAGGATGAGGAACCACTGGTGAGCATTTAGAGTACAGTATGGTTGTCCAAACAGCTATCCAGGATGCTAGCACTGCTAGCCAGGCCTTTTAGTCACTTGCTTGGAAGCAGTTCTCATCACAGAAGAGTTAAAAATAGTAGTTCTAGTTTCATGAAGACCCCCACTACACACACACACACACACACACACACACACACACCCCTACATGAAGGCAAGTGGGCTAGTAAACTCTTTAGCTTTGTTTTCAAGGTCAGTCTTGGGGCAGAGCGTACAGACAAACAACTACAATGCACTGTAAAGCGCATCTCTCTTTACATGAAGCAGAACGGAGTCTTTAATAAGGGGGGGTGGGAATAGATGAACACTCACTTTGCTTTGTTCCTCAGCTCTGAGCAGCTCTCCTGGGCCTCTTAATCCCAGGCACTGGTTGTTATTCCTGAACTACAACAGTATCCATTTCAGACCATAAGCCTATCTAAGCTTCCGGGAAGCCTCCCTGTGGATCTGTTCCAGCACGCTCCACTTTTGTTCCACAAGCCTGGGAAGCAGTCGCAGCCCGTGACAAGCAGTGCACCCACTGCCATATCAGATCCCACCTTTGTCCTAAACACTGACAGAGCTGCTCCCTTTCTAAACTGCAACCCATTGGTGTAGCTTGCTTGGCCCTCAAGCGAGCTTGTATGTCAAAAATTATGCCTCTATACAACATCAAGCACCACTGTGAGGCATCTGCATCAGACTTGGGTAGATGAGAAATGAGCTTTAGGAAATGTAGACAAGCAAAATTCTGCAATGTGAGTAGGCAAAGCTTTTTGAGCATGTTCTGAGTGCTACAAGCTGCCTTGGGACCAACGTCTTTGTACTTTTGCCACCAACTGCAGGGTGTGCAAATGCAGACAACCATCTACGGGTCAGCACAGATGCAGCACCAAGACAGCTGAACTTCCCACTAACGTTTGCAGCAGTTGTAGTTCCACACAAATATATAAATATATGAGCACACATGCGCACACGCACAACGGTGGTATCTGAAGCACTCCAGAAGCCAAGGGAAGTTTTCAGATTCTTAACACTTAAGCAATGCCTCTTCAGTTCTGTGATCTGTATTGCACAAATGACAACGTGAAATACAGCTGCAGCTTCAGTTTCCAGAGCCCAGACAAGTGCCACTCGGAGGTTATGGAAAGTTCATGAGCACCAACTGGCAATTTGGCGGCGGCACTTGCGCTACATTTATTAGGACGGGACAGTCTCCTAAGCCTTCACAGCCTGCAGCTCTGATCTCTCTCTGGACTCTTAGTTAGTCCACCACCCCCTGACCCCTATTGCCTTTTCACTGTTCTTAAGCCAGGAGAAGCAACTCTGTTCTTGGAGAAGGGGGCGAAGGTCCCTGGTTGCCAGTACAGTTTCAAAGCTATGGCAGAGTCATTCTCCTGCCTCGGCCTCCGTCTGGCTGACCTGCTTTGTTTTTCTCTTCTCTCCCTGACAGGAACATGGTATGTTTGTTGCCATGGCAAAAGCTGCGACACATTTACTTTGCTTTCCCAACAGATTTCCTGCCTCGTTGGCATTTGTTCTGGATGGCCAAGACTCTCCCCTGCTCTGTGACCTGCCATCTTTCTATACCTTCATCTCACTCTAAGGACACTCTTAGGGCTGCCAACCAGTTAGGGGGTCCTTTGGTCTGTTTTAGTCTGTTTAGCAGATTCAGAAAAGATTCAAAGGTTACAAATATACATATTGAAAAAAGCTTTGGTGAACAGGTATTGAGGAATGGAAGGAGACAACCTCTCTGATGCAAAATCACTCGACCCAAGCCAAACACAGCGGCAGCAGACTGGGGCAACATGATGCAAGATGCCACTAAGAGCTTCTCCAAATGACCTATTAACTGATTATCCATCCCAGTTTGCTGCCACAAAGTTTACAAAGGTTAGATTCAATTTGGTCTTCATTGTGTATTCCTTCTGATTTGTCTTCAGGAAGTTCATTCTTCTCTCACCCCAGTTTGTTTGCAAGGTGCGTATACACCTTCCCATCAGTTCACTCCACATTTTTCAATTCATTTCCCCATCACTTTCCTAACCACATAAGGCCTGTTTCTTTTTAAAGCGAATTTATTGAGCTAGGACAGAGCACTTTAATCCACTTTAATAAACCTACATTTCACAGTATTCCTTGAATTCCTCCTAGAAAATGTTGACAATCCAGAGATACCCCAAGTGAATATTTTAGAATGCATAGGGGAGGGCAGAAAGGAGTACTCAAAACTTTAGCTTGAACTCTTCCAAACCGAAAGCCACCATCTTGTCAGCTATTTTTTATTGTGGCAGCAGTCTCCAAAGCTGTACCAACCCGCACTAGGAGTAACACAGTTGGGGAGAATGTGCAGGTAAAGGAATTAGCATTCCCTGGTGCCATCACATTTAACTTGTTTCAGTGCAAAAAAAGAGATCTTACACAAGTAACCACTCACTGTTAGAATGCTATCTTTTTTAGTCATGTTTATTAATTTCAAAGAACCAACTCTAATTAACACTGGATGCAACCCTAGATGACTTCATAAACAAGGCTGAGAGATGTGGATAGTGCAGGACAGGAACAAGGAAGCTATGGCTCTCCAGGCGTTATTGGACTCCAACTCTCATTTTCCCCATCTCACATAGCTAACAGTCAGGGATGATGGAAGCTAGAGTCCAACAACATCTGAAGTTTCACAGGATTCCTATGCCTGGCATAGGAGATGCAAGTTTTAAAAGTTATACTGACAGTGGAGCAAATGACTCTGTAGACTGGCACTAAGCAAATAAGATCTAGATAACTGCACAATCCATTTTCCACTCTGAAAAACAAGAGTCTCCTTAGAAATCATATCCAAAATCTCAACGTATGCACACCATACATTCCTTGGGTAAACCTACGTCAATGTAGCCACTGACAGGCAGTGTCATCACCTTAAGCTGCCAGTGCTTTTATTATGAAAAGAAATCCACGGCAGTTACCCTGCAGAATGGAAAGAAAACCCACTGCTGAAATATCATCCATCAATGCTGGTGCAGGGAGCAAAATACCAGGACCTCTGTGGTTTGCTTGCTGGCAGATGATAATCATCATCATCATCATCATCATCATCATTTATTTATACCCCGCCCATCTGGCTGAGTTTCCCCAGCCACTCTGGGCGGCTCCCAATCAGTGTTAAAAACAGTACAGCGTTACATATTAAAAACTTCCCTGAACAGGGCTGCCTTAAGATGTCTTCTGAATGTCAGGTAATTATTTATCTTTTTGACATCTGATGGGAGGGCGTTCCACAGGGCGGGCGCCACTACCAAGAAGGCCCTCTGTCTGGTTCCCTGTATCCTCACTTCTCGCAATGAGGGAACCGCCAGAAGGCCCTCAGCGCTGGATCTCAGTGTCCGGGCTGAACGATGGGGGTGGAGACGCTCCTTCAGGTATACAGGACCGAGGCCGTTTAGGGCTTTAAAGGTCAGCACCAACACTTTGAATCGTGCTCGGAAACGTACTGGGAGCCAATGCAGATCTCTCAGAACCGGTGTTATGTGGTCCCGGCGGCCACTCCCAGTGACCAGTCTAGCTGCCGCATTCTGGATTAATTGCAGTTTCCGGGTCACCTTCAAAGGTAGCCCCACGTAGAGCGCGTTGCAGTAGTCCAAGCGTGAGATAACCAGAGATCCTTCAAGAGTGCCAAGTTTTGGCATGATGTTCAGATCATCAGTGAACCAGGGCCAGTTTTAATCTGGGATTTAAATACTGAATGACTGGAACATCTTGAGATACCAAGGCTACAATCTTATTCCCACTTCCCTGGGAGCAGGCCCTGTTGAATTCAATAGGACTTCAGAGTAGATGTTAATTAGGAGTACTAACAAAAATTATTAAAAGAGAAGGAATCAGAGAGTGGTGGTGGTGTCTGTCTGCCAAGTACAAAAATCTACTGCCCAGAAGCTACATACAGATGCTTTCCTTCTCTTACAAAGGAAAGCATGAAGCTGCCTTTTACCATGTCAAAATGAGCTGCGATAGCCTTGACTTCAATGCAAGATGCCCTCGTCAAGAGAGAAGCCTCAGTAATAGTTGTGAATGGCCAAAGGCTAAACACACAAGTCCAGCACAATGGCACCCAGAAGACAGCTACTGGGAAGGGCCATAGCTCAGGGACAGAGCATCTGCTTTGCATGCAAAGGGTCCTAGGTTCAATCTCCAGGTAGGGCTGAGAAAGATCGTAGTCGGTAACCCTGGAGAGTAGCTGCCAGTCAATGTAGATAATACTGAGCTAGATGGACCAATAGTTTGACTCTGTGTAAGGCAGTTCCCTGTGTTCCTCCTGTAATGCTAAAATATATTCTTTGGTTTCAGTAGTCATTCTGGGAGGAGAACTACATGCTATCCTCTCAGAGCATGTTACCAAATTCATGGGGGCCAGGGGAGGCCACATTTGGAAGTCGGAGTCAAATCAGGAAACGGGGGCTTAACTATCTGAATCTTGAGGCCTAGCTATGGAAGCGATGGAATAACAGCAGAGTTTGCTGAGGAGATTGGATAGGCATTGAATTAAACATTACTACCTTCATGAGCATGATATTGGAACCCTGCATTTGTCTTAACTTTGGTAGCTTCATTCTCTCTCTCTCTCTCTCTCTCTCTCTCTCTCTCTCTAAAAAAGGACACACAAATTAGTTACATTTCTGGAAGTCTCTTAATCTTCCATTCTTCTGCAAAGCTTAGGCTGCTGCAGGGTCAAGCCTAGGCAGCCTCTCCTGAGGCAAATACGACACTAGAAGCAGCAAAGAACAAGCAACTTGCCTGCTTTAGTGCATGAGTGCTGGAGGTACCAATTTTGGCAGGGTATTTACAAACTCTGCATTATTGTGCTGGCTCTACTGGTTTGTCTTCTCTAGATGTCTGAAACACAGAGATTTTCTGGGTAGGATTTTTTTAAATAAAAACTGGAGCGGTACTTTGTGTACACAGTTGTCATTATGAGGACTATTCCAACTCACTGGCCAAGACAATTTAGCAATTTAAGTAGATCTTACCATCACTCCAGCACATCTATGTTGCCTCACAGCTGGAAAAGACGCAATCCACATTTCTTTAACCACCCTTCATAATCTTGGAGCCCAGTTTTAATCAGTTTATAACCTCAACAGAGATTTTTCCCTCCCAAGCTTATTAGTCTCTCCTCTACAAACTTCTTTCATAGCAACACTCAGATAAGCAAAACACTTGACATATGAGGTGTGTGAATGTCCAGCCCTGCGTTGGCTGACAATTAACTACATAGCAGCTCAGGAGGCACTACCTTGCCTTCTGCGATGTCAGGTTGGAATTTCACAGTTAACCAAAACTGACAACCAAGCACTTCCAAAGCAGAGAAAGGTCACTATGTCAGATTCTCGTCCAGTTTGCTACTGCAGGCTCAATCACATAAAACACAAGCACTGTTCAACCCCAGATTCTAAAGGGAAATTTTAATGTATGGCAAACAGGCAACGAGGTACTGTTCATCAAGTTCCTGCCTTTCCCATCAACATTCACTATACATTTTTTTTAAGAAAACGACTGCTCAAAGCAGATTGAACACCGATTATCTGTGTTACCCCTATAACAATCCTATGAATTGTTTCCCATTCTGTCGTGGAAACTGTGCCATTGCTTTCTGGAAAGCATGGCATGCTATTAGCCTTCTCCCTAACTTCCAGGCATTGTTGTAGCAGCAAATCCATCCCCATGCCTTCCCAGCTCCAAGGCTGGGAGGTGGCATGGAATGGAATGGAATGGAGTATCCTGGAAGAGGGCCTAGCTGGAGGTGAACTGTGAACAGGAAGACTCTGTTAGAAACACTGCAATATTTTAATTCCCACATGGGAATTAACAAGCACCCTAGGAACTTGCTCGGCCAACCTGACAAAACCACTCAAAAGACAGAGTTAAAAAACCACACTTTCCTGGATGTATGTGGACAGACTTGAGTAGTTGTCATATATTTATGAGTGGAACTGCTACTATGTAGCAGTGGGAACTGCTACTATGTGTTCTTTGCTTCAGTGTAGCATTGGCACAAGATAACCTAGACATTTTGCAAGAAGGATGCTCTTGCCCTCCTTTAACGAACTATTTTAAACCCTCCCCCCAACTCTTATGTTTTGACATTAAGCAAAATGAAGAGTTATGTGGTACTCAAAAGGTAGATTAAAATGTCCTAAATGTTTTTTTACTGAGACCAAATAAAAATCACACAATACCATTCCAGTTGGGGGGGAGGGAGTTTCCATAGTTAGCACTCTCCTTCTTTTGCATGCCCAACAAGACCGACACATAACATGTATAGCTTTCAGACATTTTCAAGAGACAATAAAATAATGTGACTAAACTGATAATAGAATTGATTCAGAAGCAAAGAGAACATGCCCATCTCTTCAGACAGGGCCAATTTACAGACATCATGGGAGAGAGGGGACACACAAAGCAAAGAAGGGCTTGGAAAACATTTTATTAATATACAGAAATATAGAAACAGTGCAACTTGTTTCATCTAAAGCTTTAGCTCTGCTTTCACTTTTGCGGTTGTTTCAGCTTTGCTACAGTAACTTGTCAGTGGCCACCCTGAATGCTGTTCATAGGAATAAGATGCCACACAAATATTTTAATAAATATTGAAAAAGACATACCAAAGAAACTTTGGGAGATTTAGAAGAAAAAAGTGTTCTTCTTTAACCAGGCCTTTGGCTATTGACATCCAGTGCCCTTTTAAAATGTGTTGGGGAGGAGAGTGATTATTGGTTGTTCTTGTTTTTATTATGTTTTGTGTTTTTACATTGTGATTTTATATTGAGAACCACTCTGAGACCTGCGGGTAGAGGGCAGTATACAAATTTAATTATTAATAATAATACCATGCAGTGCCCCTAGGCCAAACAAGATCAGACAGATTGAAATGCCAAAGAGCAGTGGTGGGAGCAGAGAACACTTTCATGCTCTGTGATCTCCAGAAGCAGGCAATTCATATCACATCTGGAGCACTAATAAAAGGATGAGCTACAGCCTGTTAAGAGTGGCCCAAGAGTTGTCAGTAGAAGAAATATTATTGGTTGCATAGAGAGATTTTCTGTAGCCCAACAGCCTCCCTGTTACCTAACACACACACACACACACACACACACACGAAAAGAGAGTTGTTTCAGAATGATTCGCAGTCATTAGTCATTTTTAGAACAAGTGACTCATCTCCACGCAGAAGTCCCCAATACATACTGAAAAGAGGGTACCACTGATGCTTGGGGCTTCTCTAAGCCTTTCTATATAGAGCTGTAGCAGGTGGCTACACTTCAGGCTTTTCAGAAGGCCTTAAAATACTTGTTTGTTTTGACAGGGCTTCCTTGACTTTTTTTTTTTTTGTCCCATTCACTGGCATTTTATGTAATTGGAGTTCTGAATTTGTTTTGAATTTTATGATTCTGTTTTTTTATTATTTGTAATATTGATGTTATTTAGTATTTCAATATGAATAAATAGCAAACAGGGCTCCAGAAGCCTGGAAGTCCAATTTGCAAATGTGGAATTATATTACCTATAGATTCAAAGTGATCTTCAGCTATGATCTTTAAAAAACCAAGTAACCCACAGAATACGGATTCGAGCAAAGCTTCACCACAGTTAACACAGATCTTGAAAGCAAAGGGCGTTTAAGGGCACACATGCACTTCTCTTGTCCCCACCCAACATGAACGTGACCACAAGTCACTAATTCAATTTGTTTCTTAGAGCCATTTCCAGTTTTTTCCAACAATGACTCAAAATCCAGGGCACCTCAGAAATTTTGTCTCTTGTGGATGGTGTACAGCCATCACATGTAGATCTCTGGAATCATCTGTGCCTACCACCAGACATAGGGAGTCATGTGCCTGCAGTATGCCAATTACCATTTTCCCTTCCAAAAGGGGTGCAGCACAGGACACACTAGTCCCAAAGTCGGTCAGCCAACTTTGATCCTCTTTCTGGCCTTTCTCCCACCCCAGCAGACAGTCACTGGAAAACAAGCTGCAGTACAACCATCAAGAGAGGGAGGGATGAGCAAGTGCTGTTTGTTTATGAAGCAAACAAGTGAACTCTTCATAACGCGTTTTTGGCATTATCTAACCATAGAAAGAAATGCTGAACAAGATTTTGATCTACCTTAAATCTCAATATTGCAGAGAGCTCTCCAGCACCACCCGATAAGAGCTTGAGAGAACACCAAAGTTCTGGTCTTGTTTCCTCAGATTTGATCATGTGGAGCTCTTTTCTTTGGGGAGGGTTAGGCAAGAGCTAGACCTTAATCCCCCCTCCCTCGACATACCTACACACTTTCCAGTTTTTACAGCCCTCACAAAAGGAGGTGTTTTGAGACACACAAATGTCACCTGTCAACAGAACTGAGCTGGAGCTGATGAACATTTTATAGTGGTCCTTTTGCTGACTACACTAAAATAATTTTAGAAGTTAAGAGTTGTTAAGTTAAGAGTCAGATACATTTTGGCGATTAATGCATTCTTCTGCTTCTAAAGAGTGTCGAGGGAATCACAGAGTGAATACGCTGGCAACAGTTCTCTGCCTCTTTTCCACATCCTTCTTCATTCAACAGCAAACATATCAGGATTCTTTGAGAAACCACAAGCCCCAGGAGTACTGCGAGAAAAGGTGTCTTTCCAATAGATGTCAGACATATTTCACAAGATTCAATTGATAGAGAGGAGGGGGAGTCATAGTCCCTGTGCACTATGAGTAAAGATCTGAACCAGAAAAGAAGCCCACATCAAGCTAGCACTATACCATGATCAGGAGACAGCAGTCTCCTAGTATACATTGCCTTGTGTGGCAGAGGGAGGTATGTGCATGAGAAACAGCAGAAGAGTTGAACAGGGAAGGAGAACAGCCCTGAACATGACCCTTTTCTTTTTCTGCATTCAGGCAAGTAACAAATCACAAATGCTCCCAACAACTAGCCCTTCCAAACATGCCATATAAGAAGTCCTGCAGATTCCCCAAAGAACAGAAGCTTTCCCCCACCTCATCAAGTAGTAGGGCTTCGTTTGATGAGGAGGAGGATAATGATGCATTCTGCCGATCTGATTACAGAGGATTTCAACAAACAGAATCATGGTTGCTGTTCAACATCCTACACCTCAGACTCAGAAGTTAGGTCAACCAGGAAGCCACATTTGCCAGAAGCCACCAAACGTGAAATGTCAGCAAAAAAAGCAGTTTCACTTTCCTAGTTAAAATATTGGTAAACTGTGAGGTAAACTAGAGCAGCCTGGGAAATCAAGTGCAGATACCAATATTGAGGCCTATGGATGATAACTCTGGCAACTTGGCAAGTTAAGTTGCTTTCAGCTTACAGTGCAGCTTAAATTAAAATTGACTGGGGAGTTAGACAACAATCAACTTCTCAGGCAGGAGTCAGCAAACTTTGTCAGCAGGGGGCTGGTCCACTGTCCCTCATACCTTGGGGGCTGGACTATAGGGGGGGGAATTGAACGAATTCCTATGCCCCACAAACAACCCAGAGATGCATTTTAAATAAAAGGACACATTCTACTCATGTAAAAACATGCTGATTCCTGGACCATCCACGGGCCAGATTTAGAAGGCAATTGAGCCAGATCCGGCCCCCGGGGCCTTAGTTTGCCTACCTATGTTCTCAGGCATGAGTGATGTGTGAGGAAAAGGCTACACTATCAGTAACACCTTCACCTTAGGCTTGTCAGGATTGTCCCCAGCATATGACAAGGTAATCAGCCCTTGCAAGTTGAGCTTCCAGAAGGCAAAGGCAGGAAACCAAGAACTAACTATGGAGACTGTGAGTATGCATCTCAGACAATGCCTACCTGGCCCTCCTGAGGACACAGGATGGAAGGATTGCAGCATTACTGAGAGAGCACTTGCATATTTGCCAAATGCAATGCGCTATTGATGCACATCAGGTTTCTGTACAAAATACTATCTTGTATGCAAATACAGGTACGCAGCATAATGTTGTGAGAGAGAATCAGAAGATCACCAACAAAACTACAGCCAGTATAAATTAACGGATAAGGACCCAAGCCTCACCACAGTTGCGTAACAGACACCACACACATGGCACTGCCCAGTAATGGGGCAATTTCAAACTCCCTCTGCCTGCAATGAAACCACTGGGTTGACAGTGCAGCAAATTCTACTCTGTAATTCAACAAGGCCACTAGAAGGATTTGTACACAACAGCCTGGTAGAGAGGTCATAGAGCATTTTCCCTCCTCCTTGTGCAACATCAGAATGTAAGAGAAATGAGGTGAAAGGACACAGGAAACAGAGAGGGAGGAACACAGTAAGATATCCTGCAGGTGTCCTGTTAATACCCCCAGAGAAGCAAGTCGGTTCCTGTCTAGCTGACAGCAGCATCCTTGCCATACACTAAAAGTTAACAGGATTTAAAATCAGCTCCTCTAAACCTAGCTTTGCATGCATGCATCAAAGTTTATTTCCCAGATAGCAGCATCTAAACATTGTCTCTGAAACCAAATAGCCTGCATTTTTCAAGTGAACAATGCTCTCTTACCACAATGTTCCATCACTGTGAATTTCAGCAAACATATTTTCAAGGTTAGCAAGAACGCAGTAAATAAATGGACCATCTGCGCTTTTAACTGAAAGGGTCCATTTCAACAGTGTTTGTGGCCTTGTGCTTAGAAGGAATCTTGCCAGCGCTAAGCTCAAAAGAATTTCTGACAGACAAGGAGACTGGAGAAAGGCTACTGGGAAAGCTAGAAGTCTCTACTGAGAAGCAAGGGATCTTCCATAAAGAAAAGCAAGTAGGCAATAAAGTTACCCCTGTAACAAGCAAGAACTTAAGACTTGTATGAAGCAAGCCACACTGAGTCTCCCAGAATCTAAAAACAATGACAAGTTCTGTGAACCATGAAATGTTAGTGGTCTAATACAACAGCTCCTCTCACCTATTTGCCCTTCCAAAATGATCCTCAGAGTTGTAAAACAGAAGCATGTTCCATATTTTTCCATGCTGTGGCTTTGCCAATTTTACTGGGAGTTCCATTCTCCAAGAGCTCTTAACAAACAGGACTCTTGGATTCTGTAGCTTCACCATAAGCAGACAGGGGGAAAATAGATGGGTAACCCCTCCTGCAATCAGATCCAACCCCCCCCCCCATATTTCAATTACTATCACAAAAACTCTGTGAAACCTTTGGATATTGCCCCAGGGCTCCAGTTTTCCATGGATCTGTCTGTCCCTACCAAAGTCTACTTAAGTCAAGCCCTAGACAGAATTCCTGTTAACGAAGAAACACTGGCCTGCTTTTGAATGCAGGCGGGTGGGGTGGGCATGGGGGGGATTTCCCCACAACACTTTCCCACTTCAGTATTAGTGACTTGCTCAACACTTCAGGCTTTCTGGTGGACTTTGTAAACAATCACCTATTTGTTTCTAAGCCTGTTTGCAGCCAGCCATCTCTGAATCACTACGGTGACTGCCTCCAATTGAGACCACAGAAAAACACAAGGACTGGAGAAACCCCGCATAAGCAGACATCTGCTGGTCATGTACTCTGCTTGCTGGAGACAACAAAATGAGGAACCTTTAGATGAAAAGGTTTTGAGAGGCACAAGGATCCTCTGCCCCTTCTTCAAAGTCTGCATTTCTTCTCTCACCTGCCCCCACCCACCCACACATGTTTTGAGAGTACAGGTCAGATATTTGGCCTTCAAGAATTCACTTTGAACTCTTGATTGCATTACAAACTCGGGTCAGGCTAAATATTCTCAGAATGCAAGTTGCTCAAACTGATCAGAGACTTGACTTCCAAGGAACAGCAGTTCTTCTCCACCCACTGGCAGAAGTGAATCAACAGGTTCAAGAAGCATTTCAGATATATGCTAGTCAGTCTCTTGATCCAAGAAGCTACGAAAAAGTCTTTGTGCAACTAAGACCCACTCTGAACAAAACAAGGTGGAGGAAAGTAAGATTTATTTTAAATTGAGATTTCTTGTGTCAGATGCAATGAGCTGAATCCATTCTCATAATGAACAGAGAGCTCTACTCGGTGCTCACATTATAAGAAGGGGTTGGAGTGGCAATTTTCATCAATTCCTCCTTTCTCTTACAGTCCCCTAAAAAGCTGCTCCAGGGGATTCCAGAACAGCATGGGAAGTGATTCTGGGGGCTTGGGGAAATAGAAGTTACTTCCTCCTGCCTCACCCACTTTCCAGCAAGAAGCCTCTTCTGGGTGCTGGTACCTTCTGCAAGTGGAAGGTGCCCTTGGATTAGCAATCCAGGAGCTCCTCAGTCAATAAGTTTTTGTATTCAGAATGGGCTCCAGATCATAAGATATGCAGAGAAAACTCTCAAAGAAGCAGGTTCTTCAAACTTCAGTTCCCATACTAAGCCTCTGTTATTCATTAACACAGCTTTTACCCTGATATTTTCATAGACTTTAACATCAACGACTGTCAGTAATCCTGGTTGTGTTAGGCTTTTTAAATATGAATTTAACAGTGGAGGATAGCTCTACCTGGGAAACTACCTGGAGTGCATGCACCCATATGCTGTTGTTGGACTCCACTCCCATCATCCCAGCCAGCATGAGCCATGGTCAGGGGTAATGGGAGTTGTAGTCCAACAACGACTGGAGAGCCACAGGTAGGGAGAAAGCAGCAATTAAGCTCTGAAACAAACTGAACGATAGCACCAGCAGCACTGTGCCACTTCAGGTGTTGCACACCACAGCCATAGATGGACCCAAGGGCTTCTTACATAGATCAGAAACTCACTATCATAGGACCAATGCTTCCTGTCTGCTTTCTACACTATGCAGAAGCAAAATATCAGCACAAGTAACAGAGCTGACCTAGAAGCTCTGCTGGACTAGCCTGCAGACAGAGATGAAGATTTTATTCCAGATTTCTGCAGATTTCTGCATTGCTGCCCCTGGCACCAGATTAACAGTAGATGAGAGCAGGCAAAAAGCAGGAGCACTGACTTATTCTCACCTGACTTATTCCAACAATAGGAGAATTTCTCATAATGTATAGTGGTATCTTGGATTACAGACGCTTCAAGTAACAGACTCCACTAACCCAGAAATAGTACCTCGGGTTAATAACTTTGCTTCAGGATGAGTACAGAAATGGTGTCGCGGCAGCAGCGGGAAGCCTGGTAACTCAGGTTAAGAACAGTTTCAGGTTAAGAACGGACCTCCAGAACAAATTAAGTTCTTATTCCAAGGTACCACTGTATATGTTGGTTAGTCAGACTTGCTGTCAAGCTGCATTCAGCAACATTTGATGAACAAACAGCTGCTTAGCACATCATCAATCTAATAGGCCCAGCAGCTAAGACGACAACCCAAAATTCAGCTTCATGATCAGAGGATACAAGTAGTACCTGTGTTTGGTTCAATGTAGCATGTTGAAGACCAACTAATTTGTTATGGCAAGTTTCTGAAGGCAGCCCTTTTTAGGGAAGCTTTTAATGTTTGATGTATTACTGTATTTTAATTTGGTTGGAAGCCGCCCAGAGTGGCTGGGGAAGCCCAGCCAGATGGGCAGGGTATAAATAATAAATATTTATTTTTTTTATTTTTTTTAAATTATTATTATTATTATTTCATGGACAAGAGTCCACTTTAACAAATGAATAAACTGTAGTCCTCAGTTGGCAGATATATATGTACGTATATAAAGGGGAAAGTAAAAGATAAAGTCAAAGATTGTAGTCCTTGAGTTTCAATGCCATTTAACAATTCAATTAGAAGTTACATATGTGCAAAAAAAAATAAAATCACAAGGACCACTCTTAGCAGCAGTAACTGGTGATTAAGGAATAGATTACATGGCAGGAAACAAAAAAAAAACAACCCCAACAACACAAAACCCCTTTTCTCCCACTATTGATCTCATCAAGTTGCTTTCTCCTCTCAGACCCAGAATTCAAAAGTACCATCAGAGCAGCTGGTGACACCCTCCTCCCATCAGTCACCCGGGATCAACCATCACAAGCCAGACCACTCCTTTCCACATGCAGAATGATAATTGCCATCTCAGAAGATGCTTACAGGGCAAAAATCTTGAGATTACTGCTGCCAGTAGTCAGGCTTCATGCTTTAAGAGAAGGTGTAAGATTCCAAGGCTGCTGCCACCAGATCAGACAGGAAATTCTGTCCTGCCCCAAGCAGAAGTATCCTTGGAAAGTGACCAGCTTTGGTTTAGATTCTTATCAAATGATGAATGAAATAATCTGGTCAGTTTCAGAATATCACACCTTGGACAGAAAAAATGCCAAATCAGATCCCAATTGATGGAAAGTGACACTGCCACTATGAAGCCATCTTCCAACATGGCAAACGTAAGCAGCTAGCACAGGTACGCATTGCCAGCTAATGCACCAAAAGCATATGAAAGAAATTGACTAAAGAAAAAGGCACTAAGCTCTGCTAACAGGTGCCAGGCCTTACAAAAGGCAATGCTCATTGCCCTTGCTCTTTTCAACACAGCACAGAAGCATTCCAATCCTCCTTCACTGAATAAAAACAGGTCATGAGTATCCTTAAAAGGTTCTGCTGTTTAAGCAAAATTTAAATGAAACAAAAATCTAAATGAAGTTTCTGAACCATCTCCTAAAGACCTCCTTTCCACAGACAGGCGCACACACACACACACACACACAGAGAGAGAGAGAGAGGAGGGGGATTTTCTTTATTAGTCCGAGATCAACAGAGGCCCAGTGCAAACTGACAGCAAGACCGTGCCCGGCTTTTTGATGAACCTTACCAGTGCCGGAAAGCAAGCTGCTCTCAAAGTTACCACCGTGGCTACTTTGCATGGAGGCACCCAGGGTGCCTGCATCGCTAGCCACATGTGGCTGGTCCACAGCAACCCAGCAGCAGCGCCTGTCTGGACCACAGGTACTTCAACGAGCCAGCAGGCAAAGGAAAGGACCAGGTTAGCTCTGGCAGGGAAAAGTGGCACTCTCGGGAGAAGCCTCCCCTCTCCGGGAGCGCCGGAAAGCGGGAGCACAAGCAGGGCAGCCTGGTTGTGGGGACCAAGTACTGGACGGGGAGGCGGCAACAGCATCCCTCACAGCGAGGAGGAAAGGTACAAGACCACCTTCCCAAGCCAGTCTCCTGCAAGCCCAAGGAGCCCGATGCAACGCCTCCGGGGATGCCCAGAGCCGCGCCGCGCACATTCTCGGCGTGGCGGGGCTCGGAAGGCTCCCGGCGGCATTCCCAGGAAAAGAGGAGGGAAAAGGAGAGGAGCCGGGGTGGCGGTCTGGTCTGGTCTCCCCTCTAGCTTTGTCGCTGCTGGGCACGAAGCAGACGCGACCCCCCACCACAAGGCCGCGGGGGCGGCGCGCTCCAGCCTGAGGGAGCGGAACTGTCAGGCGACCGGGCGGCGGAGCAGCGGCTCCGAGGCCCCTCAAGAGTCGCGCCCGCCTCACCTTGACGCGAGTGACGAGGTGCGTGGCCAGCTTGACGACGGCGAAGTTGCCCTTGCCGATGGTGCGCTCGATTTCGTAGTAGCCGATGCGCGCGGGGCCCGGCGGGCGGGCCGCGGAGGGCGGCGGGGCCGGGGGAGGCAGGCGGGTCCCGGGCGCCGGGAGCGGGGGACCCCCGGCGCTTCCACCGCCGCCGCCGCCACCGGACGCTGCAGCCGCCGCCGCCATCTTGTTGTGAGGGAGCAGCCGCCCCTCCCCCCTCCTCCCGGGGCTGCGGCACCGCGTGAGCTCATCCGCACGGGGGCGGGGCCCCAGCCGCCGCCATGGCAACCGGCGGAGGAGGAGGTGGTGGAGGGGGAGGAGCAGCGCGCGGGCCCAGCCGCGGCGGCTTCTGACGCGAGAGGGACGTCAGCGCGCAAGGCAGGCGGCCGGCGCGCGCGACGGCTACGGGGAGCGCGAAGGGACAAACTGCCCGTTCGTTGCAATTCCGGCGGCAGCTGCTGCTGCTGCTGCAGGTCAAGCCGTGCGGGAGACCACCAGTGAAGTGGTCTCGTCCCCGCGCGCTCCAGAGCAGGGCCTGACCAGGAGTCTTTGCCTTCGCTTGCACGAGGACTGCCCGACACGACGCGCGGCCTTTCGCACGTGCGACCCGCGGTTCGTTTGCAGAGCCGGGCGGCTGCACCGCCACATGAGGAAGAGGAGCGCCGGCTGCCGAGGGAGGTTGGGAGGCTGTCGCCCAAGGCCCGTTGGGCTGCAGTGGGACTACCCACCGGCTGAAGCCCTCCAAGCCAGCCGGGGTCTCTTGGCATCAGAAACTTGGGTGTGTTAGCCTTTCTCTTGGGGATTATTGTTGTTGTTGTTTAGTCGTGTCCGACTGGCCAGGCACTCCTGTCTTCCACTGCCTCCCGCAGTTTGGTCAAACTCATGCTGGTAGCTTCGAGAACACTGTCCAACCATCTCGTCCTCTGTCGTCCCCTTCTTCTTGTGCCCTCCATCCTTCCCAACATCAGGGTCTTTTCCAGGGAGTCTTCTCTTCTCATGAGGTGGCCAAAGTATTGGAGCCTCAGCTTCAGGATCTGTCCTTCCAGTGAGCACTCAGGGCTGATTTCCTTCAGAATGGAGAGGTTTGATCTTATTGCAGTCCATGGGACTCTCAAGAGTCTCCTCCAGCACCATAATTCAAAAGCATCAATTCTTTGGCGATCAGCCTTCTTTATGGTCCAGCTCTCACTTCCATACATCACTACTGGGATGGCTTTAACTATACGGACCTTTGTTGGCAAGGTGATGTCTCTGCTTTTTAAGATTAAAAATAATCTTGGGGATTATAGGGACAGTTTAAAAGAAAAGAAAAAGATTTATGCACGCGCAAAAATGGGTGGAAGAATTCCCCACCAAAGAAGAATGGAGAAGTAAGGTCAGATGGACCATGGGTGTAGCCAGGATATTTTTTTAAAAGCCACCAAAGTTGTTCAGCTTTTTTTCTTTTTTCTTTTTCTTTTAAGGAAGTCAAAGTTGTTGAGCCTTTCTTGGGAAATCACGGGTAAAAAAATACACCATAAATGGAGGACAAGAAGACATTGCAGGGGGCAGGCTTCTGTTGGGGGTGGGGCAGAACCTCGAAAAAATTGAGTACTTTCTATGCTTTTCAACAGTGCTTGAGGATCTAGGCGGTACCTGCCCCCCCACCCTTGGCTACACCCATGTGGTGGGCTATGCAGAAATGGCGAAGTTAATAGCCGAAATAAGAGAATCTAACGATGATTGTTTTGTGGAAGAAGGGAAGCCCTTTTCGGACTACTTAAGGAAATCTTAGTTTGATGAACTCGCAAGGAGGATTTTAAATATGAGCAACAGAAGGAACTAGAGAATACAGTACTGATGTGTTGGTACAGTGATGCCTTGCAAGACGGAAAACCCGCTAGACGAAAGGGTTTTCCGTTTTTGAGCTGCTTCGCAAGACGAATTTCCCTATGGGCTTGCTTCGCAAGACGAAAACGTCTTGCGAGTCTTCCAATTTTTTTCCGCTTCCCCCCCTTTTTCTAAGCCGCTAAGCTGCTAATAGCCTTTTAGCCGCTAAGCTGCTAATAGCCTTTTAGCCGCTAAGCTGCTAATAGCCTTTTAGCCGCTAAGCCGCTAAGCCTTTAATAGCCGCTAATCCGCTAAACCGCTAATAGCGCTAATCCGCTAATAGGGTTGCTTCGCAAGACGAAAAAACCGCTAGACGAAGAGACTCGCGGAACGGATTATTTTCGTCTTGCGAGGCACCACTGTATAAGAAATAGAAGGTATTGTGCAGCAGAGGGGAGAAATTAAAACACCATGGGAAATGGGTCTGGAAGTCGGGAAAAGACAATTTTATTATGTACTGAAGTATTTTTTAAAATTGAAAAATAAAAAGTTATATATAAAAACTTGGGTGGGTTTTCTGGCGGGCGGGTTGTGGGTGGCTGGAGTGGGCTCCGTAAAGCAGAGAGGAGCTGTTGAGGCAAACTAAGCAGAGAACATGGTGTGAGCAATGCTCCGTTTATGCCTTCAGCTCCATGATGTGGGAGCGAAAAGCTACTGATGGGTTGGAGAAGGCACTGGGCCATTTCCCTTCAAGCACTGGCCAGCCCTGCCAGACAGCTGCAGCCCCTTGCGGTGGCATAGCATGGAGCAGGGCCACAGAGGCAGTTGCCCACGTGCAAAATTTCAAAAGAGAAAAAGTAATCGTAATAAAATAATACTAGTGTGCTCTCCCCCTCACACAGAGAATTTCCCCATTTTTTAGCTTTCTACACAGTTTTTCAACAAGAAGGGGCCAATAAACTTTGCGACATAACATTTTACACTATTTTCCTGGCTAATTACAGCCATACTGCCCTCATGTAATTCTTATCGGTGATTTACATAATGCCTGGTAATAGTATTATTTCCCATTTGAAGATACTGGTATTGTAATGTTCCATAACATATTAAATAATAATAATAATAAAACTCATAATTTACCACAAGTTGCAATGGGCACCTAGAAAGCCTCACTTCTTCTCCCTTACCAGTCTCGGCTCTGTGATATGTGTGACACTGATAGTTGTGTTGCGCAATTTAAAGAAATCCACCTCATGCCTAAAGTAATCCTTAAAATGCATATGTGTACAGAAGATTTTCTACTCGGAATGACATTCTTTCACCTTACAAATATTTGCAGAAACTCGTGTTACACTTTGTATTTATGAAACATGCTGTGACCTCCATTAGTTGTGTGGGTGGCAACAATCTGATCGCTAAATTAAGATCTGTCGAAATAGCAAAATACTTCCACCAAGTAATGCCAATTTAGTGTTCCAACACAGAGTTAAAACATGATGCTATTGCCAGTGTGCACATGTGCTGATAGGAGTTCGATCATTTGGTGAATTGTGGTGTTCTGGCATGTCAAATATAATATTTTCTATTTTACATCTCACAGTAAACATTTTACATAATATTCCCTCCTTCATTTTACTTAACTCTCATTCCTGCATATTTAGGTTAGTTTTTTGCTGACGCAGTAATTTCTTAATCTTTTGTTTCAAGTATATAATGTAAGAGAGAGAGATGTAGATATATTCAATTTTTAATGGTTTAAACATTTACAAAAGTAAAGAAATGGTTATACAACGAAGGGGCTGAGTGGTTAAAAAATAAAAATGGAGCAAGGCATAAAAGTGAATAAAAATATCTGACTTTTAGAAGACATCTGAAGGCAGCCCTGTTCAGGGAAGTTTTAATGTTTGATGTCATGTTTTAATTTATTGGAAGCCCCCCAGAGTGGTTAGGGAAAGCAAGCCAGATGGGCGGGGGATGAATAAATTATTATTATTAAGTTTTTTTATTTTTCACAGAATACTACACATCCAGACATGCCATGTCAGCCAGGATGCTAGAAAGAAAGAAAAAAAAGAGGTGCACAAGGCAGGAAGAGGAGGAAGATTGAGCAGGAGCAACAAGCTCAGCTCTCTGGAAACCTTGAAAGGTTTCTTTTGATCACTGCTAAAAGCACACCAGGCTCAGTAGCAGCAAGTTCCACAGGAGCCTGATCCAGTGTCTGTGGACATTCCTGTTGTTGCTTTAGAAGCAGAAACAGCTTTGCCTGAGGATGCTTCTGCTTCTGCTCAGCTATATATTCTGCCAGAGAGTATTGACCTAAAACTTTTCGCTGATATTGGCTATTGGCCTGAAACAGTTGATGCAATCCAGTTTGAGCGTTAAGCACCAGATCACTGCTGCACCTGCATAGTTCTCTCTCCGTTAACCATCCACCAGGCGAGGCGCACTTTGTACCACAGACAGTCGTGCAACGCCGCTGGTACCTGGGTGCATAATGGTGCTATTTTTAACTAGCTCTGCCTGAGCAGCTTTTGCTACTAGGCATCACTGCGTCACAAAAGGTAGTGCACCTGCTGTTGCCGTGGACTGTGTACACTTCTCACAGCCGTGCTGGGGGCGGGTAAGCAAACCACATTGTAGTTCTTGCCATAAAAAGGTCACAAGTAAACAAGCCTTAACTTCCTAAAATATATTGCACCTACATTCCTCACACCCAATTCAGTGTTCATACATAGCCTGAGCCATCAAAACGATTAAATCAAGCTATACAATTTGCTTACCTCTGCACCCTAGGCCAGCAGTTGCATGCTTGCAGTTCATTTTTGCCCTTCGGGGTTGTATCCAGCACCAGACATACTCTGTGTAGTCCCATTGAAATTATTCTGTATTCTGTAATTATTCACTGTATTCTTTTTGGTGCCTGCTGAAGGCATTCTTATTTAGACAAGTCTACCCAGATGTTTAGAAAGTTCTACGAGTTTTAATTTGTTTGATGTATTTTATTGTGGTTTTAACATGGTTGCAATTCTTTAAGTGAGAATTTTCTTGTTTTAATCTTTTTTGCAAATTGCTTTGAGGGTTTTTTCCTGCAATCAAGCGGTATATAAATTTTATGAAATAAACAGATCTGGCCAAAATGTTCCATTAATTTAGTGGGTCTACTTGGAATAACCATCAGTTGGATACAGCACTGTACATTTTAAACAAGATTTTTTCCTCTTGCCAAAGAATTGATCATTCAGACGCAAAGGGGCCCCCTGCTGGTCAAACACAGATAATATGTAACATTGACTTACCAAATAACTGCCACCAGCACATTGGGCATACCATATGGAAATTGGCCTTGAAATGTTTGACTCCACAACTTGAGAGACACTAGACTTGCCCTAGAAGAATTATAGATGAGCTGTCCTGAAAATCTGGTTCAATTTGCACAAGAGGCTGAGCTGTGGTGCTTGCCTTCTGTACTCCACCATTGCCATGTGCAAAGCAAATTGCTGTTTTAACAGCACACAAACTGGTCAAAAGCAGCCCCCATCCACATTAGTAGGATAGACATTGTTTATTTTTGCTGAGGAGCACTGCGCAGTCGCCAAGGGAACCACACCAGAAGCCTGTGGGCAAAATTGCTCATTGATGGCTCTGGCTGTTCCATAGCTGCTGGTAATACAGTTCGGAAACCAGTGAATAAACCAGAGAACGCTCCACTTCTTAATCAGTGCCACCTCCATGAGACAAATTAGGACTATGGGAAGCTGCCTTACACCAAATCAGAACATCGGTACATTAACATTTACAGTGGTACCTCAGGTTACATACGCTTCAGGTTACAGACTCCGCTAACCCAGATATAGTGCTTCAGGTTAAGAACTTTGCTTCAAGATGAGAACAGAAATCGTGCTCCGGCGGCGCAGGAGGAGGAGGAGGCCCCATTAGCTAAAGTGGTGTTTCAGGTTAAGAACAGTTTCAGGTTAATAACGGACCTCCGGAACGAATTAAGTACTTAACCCGAGGTACCACTGTACAACTATTAACAAGCAGCAAAGTGCAATCTCAAAAGAATAACAAAAGATGGTATAGAATCTAGTAAAAAGAATGAGTTCATAATAAGTTATGCCTCTCCCAACTTATTGAATATGATCTAAGATTGTTGGGGACGTGAGATGCTGTGTTAGACTAGTTTTCCATCCAGCCCTGTATTGTCTTACTATTGACTGACAGCAGATTTTCAGGATGTCAAGATTCTCCATTCCTCATTGCTCAGATGTTTTGTTTTTAATGGTGAATAATACTGATTGGACCTGGAACCTTCCCTTATATACAGCATGTACTTTGCAACTGAGCAAAAGTACTACATTTAAGTACATTCTACATAAAGAGAGACATTGGCTTTGGAATCCTCAGTGGCAGGAAGCACATCGTGAAGAAACAGCCTAGTAGCGACAAGCAACATCACAGGTTTAAGCAGCACCAAGCCTAGGCCAATAAGCCTAGGCCAGCAGAACTGCCCGGGTCACACACCCTTTGCAAAGACCCAAAACTAACTCCTCAGGCTCATCGTCTCCAGCCTCACAATCATTTTAAGATGAGAAGTCTGAATAGTCTTGCTCCACCGGCAAAAAGAAATGCAGACATTTCTCCTCTAGAATAAAAATGCAAAACAACAACATCAGCATAATACCTTTTTTCTAGGACAAAACAAACAAGTGATGTCACACCAGAAAAATTATAATTCACACAACCCCCCCCAAAAAAAAAATGACAATGAAAGGAGGACACTGCAGGGAGACGTGCAACTCTCAGTGGGGAATAACGAGGCTCCCCTTCCTCAGATGAACACATAAAATACCTTATTAGCCAAGTCTAGGGCACAGCTCTGTATTGTTGAAAAAGCAGCTCTTTTGAATTTGTTGTAAGACTAGCTGTTTTGTTCCCTGTTGTAGAAGCTGATTTGTTTCCACTGTACTTTGCTTATATGTTTGTATTTAAATAAAATGAACGTTGCTAAGCCACTGTAACCCTCTAGTTTTCCCTTTCATATCCAAAGGAACCCAGCCCAGTACTGCTACATCCAATCTTCTCAAGAACTAGGGAATACATGAAAAATACCAAAGTCTTCAAACAAAAGCAAGCCTTTTAAAGCCTCAGACCCCCACGCCATTTTGCTCATCTTTGTAGCCTGCTTACTAAACAGCCTAATTCATCCTCATACCCAGAGATTAGACTAAACCCATCTTATTTGTGTATGTATTTTAAATAGGAGCGTAGGTGAAGCAAACGCCTGCTGATATTCCCTCTTCTATAAAACTTAATGGTACAGGAACATGGTCCTATTTCCCAACCTAACTGCTGGATCGCAGCTATGTCCATTTTTCTCCCTCCCATCTGGCAGTCTCATTTTAGCGTGTTGGGATGTCACAAAGCTGTATTGAATTATTCAAGGAGTGGAGAAAGATAGCTTCTTGTTACCCTTCTTCCATAACACCTGAACCCAGTGGTTTTCAACCAGTGTGCCATGGCACCCTTGGGTGCCTTAAATGATGGTCAGGGGTGCCGCAGGCAATACTGGCCTCTGTCCCTCTTTCCTTCCCTCCCTCCTCTGATGCCCTCTTGCGTCTCTTCCTCCCAAAGGCTTGAACAGCTGTTTGTTGCATCAGTAGCTGCCCAGAGGACTCTCGGGGAGAGGAGAGAAGGCTGAAGGAACACTGCACAAGGAAGGGTGTTTGAAAAAGGGTGAGAGGCTGCCAGCTCTGCAGGCAAGAGGTGACATGGCTGGGCTCCTGAGCCCCCACAGGGGTGCCACAGAAAGAATGTAGTTGGTCAAAGGAGCCATGGACTCAAAAAGGGGTCCAGTGAAGTGGCAAGTTGGAAGGTTCAGGACAGACAAAAAGGAAGGCTTCTTCATGTTGTTCACAGTTAATCAAGGGAACTTACAGTGGTACCTCGGGTTACACACACTTCAGGTTACATACACTTCAGGTTACAGACTCCGCTAACCCAGAATTAGTACCTTGGGTTAAGAACTTTGCTTCAGGATGAGAACAGAAATCGTGCTCTGGCGCGGTGTGGCGGCAGCAGGAGTCTCCATTAGCTAAAGTGGTGCTTCAGGTTAAGAACAGTTTCAGGTTAATAACGGACCTCCGGAACGAATTAAGTACTTAACCCGAGGTACCACTGTACTACCGTAAGATGAGACAATGACTACCAACTTGGTTGTTTTTGTTTGTTTGTTTGTTTGTTTGTTTGTTTGTTTTTTATTAAAGATTTTCTTGATTTACAGTACAAACTTGGTTGTTGATGATGACGACTGTGGCAGTGGCTCTCCAGAATGCCAGGTATTGTCAGGGACTGGGCAGAGGAGGAATGGTGGAAACCGCCTCCCCATCCTGACTCTTCCAGGGAGAGGGAGGAGGAAGACAGTATAGATTTACAACAGGAGTTTGAGGGAGGTTGCAGCTCCGAGGCAGATGAGGGGGAAAGCTGGGAAATCGTGGGAGAGCCAGAACAAATCCCAGCTGACATGTCATCATTAGAAAGCATTCCAGGCCCTCCATCTTCCAGAACCCAGCGAGCCTTAAAAGTAGGAGAACAAAGAGCTCAAAGACAGAGGGCACGTAGCAGCACATGTAGAGGAGACAATGAGAATGATGAATGAGGAAGTGGGAGAGGCAGGGCGGGTGGACAATGCCATTATCCAGGAGGCTGGGTTCTATAGCTTGAAATAAAAAATAACTGTCAGAAACTTTTCCTTGTCTTTATACTTTCCTGGGCAACCAGCCGGGAGCCGCTGACAGCATCCTGACAGGAATAAGTCTTCTCTCAGCCCTACCTGAGCATGCGTAGCAGTTGGTGTGGTGGAGCTGTGGCACTCAGCTGACCATTGCTACTGATTTCTGGGAAAGAAGAAAAAGAGGAGTTTGGATTTGATATCCCGCTTTATCACTACCCGAAGGAGTCTCAAAGCAGCTAACATTCTCCTTTCACTTCCTCCCCCACAAAAAACACTCTGTGAGGTGAGTGGGGCTGAGAGACTTCAAAGAAGTGTGACTGGCCCAAGGTCACCCAGCAGCTGCATTTCGAGGAACGGAGACGCGAACCCGGTTCCCCAGATTACGAGACTACCGCTCTTAACCACTACACCACACTGGCACAAACATGCTGACAATGCCAGAGCAGCACTCCTGCTGGTGCTTTCACACTGCACTGACTTTGCCACCGTTCACCCTTTACCCCCCTGTACGCAGCAGCAGCAACATGACCAACCAGGAGTCAGGTGAGCACCACCGTACTGTCTGCTACTACTGGAGACACCAGAGACTGAATCAGGGACTTTCTGCATGCAAAGCCCATGTTCTGCCATTGAGCCATCTCCCTTGTGCCCCTATTCATGCCAGCAGTTTATTATGTACCTTCAAATGCCAGGCAAAAACATTCCTTTTTAACTAGGGCTTTTACTTTTAACTATCTATGGCCTTTTAGGGTGGGTGGGGTGTTTAAAAAGCACCCCCCCCTTGGTTTTAAAGTATGGCAGGGGTTGGTAAGTCGCTCTGAGTTACAGTGGCAAGTAAAATGCAACTAATAAGTTTAAGAAATGGTGATGGTGATGAAACTAGCAATAAATTATTGGCCTGGGTGGCAATTTACTGCTGGTTGGATTTTGTGGGGAAGGGGTAGATATTCCAAGGCTGTTTTGTTCACTCACAAATGTTGATCACTGGTGATTTATTGGCACTGTTATTTCAAGGAGAGGGGAAGCTCATGGATTTGGAAGGAATAAATTTCATATGCATTGCAGGTGGTAGGCAGCCGTTGCACAGGAGAGTGAGTGGGAGCTGGGGAGAGGAAACTAGGGCAACAGCTGTGAACACTGCAGACATCGGCAAAAGTGGAATCTGCACAGCAAAACCCCAGAGACCAAAAAAACACCCCCACCCCACAACCTGCTGTGCCCTCATGGGTCAGCCAACATGAGCCAAGCTGCCTGACCTTGCTGTTCATTAATGGGTTTTGTTCCAATTAGATGCCATCTACCTGCATCTTTCACAAATTAAGGCTGTGTCAGAGAACTTTGTTGTCATGGTTGCCAAGGGAAATGACTGAGTTAGCTTCAAGTGGCCCAACTGTTGCCCGTGGCAACACTGGAGCTTCAGCTCCCCTGAAAATAAAGGACAGGTGAGTTTCAGTTGCCTCCTGAAAAGGGAATTAAATTGACACAGCCTTTGTTTAATATTCATCTTCAGCCAGCTGCTCTCATATGTAGAGGAAAGGAGATAACATGTGTGTATTGCAAGGGACAGGTCATTTGCCTGACTTAACTTTTCATGGTTCAACTGAGGTCTCTGCACTGATGCACATGTAATTACAGCTTTAAAAAGCCTTTCGGAAACCATCACAGCCAGTCTTCTCTTTTTCCTTCATGCTCCCACTTTCTCACCGAACTATCTTCTTCCCTCACTTTCCTCCTGTAACGTGTGCTCTGCAGGGAGCTCTGGGTGATGACAACAGCAAGTTGACTTCAGGGATGGGGGGGGGGGGGAGAGAGAGAGACACAGACAGACAGAGAGAGCTTGTTATGGCCAAAGGAGAGCCTTGAGCCTTTGGCCAGAAGCACGCGAAGACAACATTAAAGTAAGATGCAATGCTTAAAAGCTTCAAGAAGGATATAGGATCTCAGTCCCTTGTTAAGAGATAAACCATATGAGCCCCAGGCTTAACAACGTAAATCTCTTAAAGTTGCTGCCACGTTGAAGGAAGTGAATTAGTACAGATGAGGATTTTCTCTGTGAGATAGGAGGGGTGGGGAGGATTGGCTGCTAGGAACTGGGAAAATAGTGATGGTGGACAGCCAATCATCTGTATTTTGCTGACCAGTTGTCGTTTGAACTAGTTTCCACAATCTGTAAGTGGGAGAGTTCATGGATAGGCATAAGAAGTGGTTTGTCCAAGGTTGCCTTATAATGAGGCCAGGATGGTAGTCTCAGGAAAAGGAAGAAGCCATGTTTATGGTGGGAGAGATTGAGATGATTCTCCCAGCCACAAGCCTTTCTCAAGCCGCAGGAAAAAGAAAGAGAAGCAGCTTGAGGAGCTGCCACCCCCCCAGCTCCTAGTGGTAGCCCCTCCCTCACCCAACTGCCCCCCAGCTGCTTCTGAAGGACCAGTGTACTGTATTCTGAAAGTAGCAGAGAAGCAGCAATTGCAGCTCCTTCTATACAGTTGTCTTTTCATTTTATTCTAATGCACTTTTAAAAATCAATGCTTTTGATCTTTGGTAAATTGCTATGTCAGGTCTGTCTGAAAATCAGTATAGAAATACTTCAAATAAATGCATTAATCAGCTTATGGAGACCCAGAACAAGTCCTGAAATTAAAAGACGTTCTCTCTGTGTGTGTATCTTAATTTCTACGTGCTGTGCAGGGGAATATTTGTTTAAAACAATGAAGCAAAACTAATTTTATCAGAAATGGCCTTTGCTACTGGTGATAAAGGTAAATGATGGTCAACAGGGGACACCAAGCTTCTCTTTCAGGAGGTGGAGTTTATGCTTTAATGAGCAGCTGGTTCTATGCCATCAAGTAGCTATGGATATAACAATAATATATAAAATAGTTAGTGACATACAGTTAAGCCAAACAAATTTGATAAAACACACTTGGGAATCAGATCTTGAGGCAGGAATTGGTAAATAAATACAGTAGATAAATAGATTGGCAGAGCCCGTGAGCGAAGAGGCCCTTAAAGTCAGTGTCCATGCATATAAAAGAAAATAAGCTACTACACAGACAGCATTTTACACCTTTGAGGTGTAGCCTACCGTAGTCATATTAATAAAGTTAAAGACGTGGGAACACTGGTGGGTGTATGACAGATTACAGCCACGTTGGAAAAATGTTGGTGAAATAAGTTAGATCACAAAACAGAATGTTATCTGTACCCCAACTTTAGTATTGTTAAGTATCTTTAAAAATGAAAATGTCAATCTCAGATATAAATACTTGATTAATTTTCTTTTAGTAGCAGCCCTACAACCTGTTGCCCCAAACTAGAAATCTTTGCAATGTTTACAAATCTCACAATGGAAGCAAGAAGTATGGACTATAGCACTCTCAGAAAAATTGACCAAAGAAGTTAAAGCCTTAGATGAAAAGAAAAATGAGAACAATTTTATAGAGACATGGTACCCTTTCGTCACATACCTGACAGAACATCAATTACAGTGGCATTCACCAGACTTGCATTTGAAACTTTGGAATAACACTTCCCCATAGGACTTTGTGGCTTGGAGGAGGGGGTAGGTAAGGGGAACTGTTTAATAAGGGGAGTTATGTTCTCATGTTTATTTGGAAAAACCAATTAAAAACATTTTTAAAAGCAGCAGCCACGGATAACTTGCCAAACCAAGATGGGACCCCTGAGATTTCAGCAGATGAAATCTGTGCCAAATGGAACAGGTTGAAATTAAACACTATCATTATTCTGTTCACAGCTCCATATTATATCATGCGATGCTTAACATATCCATATGAACTATTTCATCAATTTGTGTTTGAAATATTTTTTAAAAAACTTCAAATGGTAGGTAAGGGGTGGGCTATGATGCAGTTCATGTCCAAAATCATGCTTCATGTTATAAGCTTGTGTGTACAGCATCTTAGGTCAAGGGTGGAAAGTGACAATCTTCCATCAAAGGCTGTTGTTGCAAGTGTCCTATTTTTACCCCAAAGTACCCCTAAGCTCTCTCTATCCTTTCAGTTACTGCAACTCTTATGGTGCTTTTTATTATAAAAACAAACAAACACACTTGGCTACCATTCTCTCCAGGGCCAGCCCTATTTGGCCAAACGTGACACTAATTGCCTCAGGTGGCAGATGCTGGAGGCTGCCCCCTGACAGTTAGCCCTTAACTGTTCCCAGGCACTGGTTTGCATCATCCACGGCCTCTTCTGATTCAGGCATTACAGAGAAATTGTGCTGAGTGGTGTGGGTTTCATAATGAGACTGAGACCTTCTGTGCAATGGGTCCTATTCTACTGTTAAAGGGCCAGTGCATGAGCACTGCCTTTACTTGTATCACACCACCCAAATTTAAGCAGCTTAATAATTAATAATAATTAAAACATTGTTTTGATCTTCTCTCTCCTGTTCCCACTCTGTATCTGAGTCATTTTCCTTTAAGGGGTATGGAAGTCTAATGCATGTGATGACTATCTTCCTTCGGCTCTCCAGTTGCTAAAAGGACGTTTAAAACTTTCTCAATTTTATAGGGAAGGTGATGGAGGAATTGAAACAATTGCAGAAACATGTAAATACAGTGCTCGTGAGGATACAATGTGAAAATAACTATGAGCGCAGGAAGCAATTAGAGAGATGACTATCAATTCCCATGAAGTAGAGGAAAGCATTCCTGAAAACTTAATGGGAATCATTCCATTGTCTACTTTCCCACTGCTCCCAGAATCTTTCCGTAGATGATGTGGCTGAAGTAATTATTAAGACACATCATAATGCTATTTTGCTTTGAGTTATACCCGTTCTCATTAGGTTCTATTGCCGCATTATTTTAGATGTTTATGCATGCATTTGATAAGTTATATCTCCTCACGCTAGAGAAAGGGAAGGACCAAAGTGTGCAGAAGCCTCCAGGTTCAGTCCTTGGCATCTCCAGATATGGCTTCGAAGAATCTGTCTTTGTTCCTGGATAACTGAACAAGCTTGGAAGAAAAGAGAAACTGAGAGGAAACTGAAAGTGACAAGAGTCACCCATCCTTACTTGCAAATTTATTATGGAACAAGTGTTTTTTGAGTAGTCTCCTTCATCAGATGCATGAAGTGCTATCTTGAAAATTTATACATCCATGGGTGATGGTTAGCATGGAGTTGTGACAGGTGGTGTAGACTAGCCACACAAAATATGACTCGCCAGGCAGCATCCAAATCTTTGTGGCTGGGTTTCTCTACATGTTTTTTGTCCTTGACTGCAGGGTGTGGTTTCCTATATGTCTCTTCCTCACCCTCCCTTTCCTAGAACTGGAAACTATATTTTGCTATGGCGGAGGACCATGAGCTACAGACAGTTTTAGGGAAAAGGTGGAGGGTGGAGAGACAATGACACTCATTACCATTTTCAGGACCATACTGTGGCCCATACTGGAACAACAATCACACTAAGAGTTGGACATATCAGAACAGTCGTATAACTTCATGTCAAATGGAAATGTCTCAGTGGGAATTTTTGTTCAGATCCAGAAGGGAAGCAGCTTATAGACAAATTGCAATTTATTATTTTCCACCATATATTTTTTTTTAAACTACATTTTAAAGAACTTAGTCCTACTAAGAGTAGAAGACCAAGTGACATTCATAGGCTAAGTTAGTCATGCCCATTATTTTTAACTGGCCTTCTCTGAGTAAGAACATAATTGGACAGAACCCATTGGTTTTACCTGCTGCGAAAAAAATCTTAAACTCACACTACAGGACAGCAAACCTATGGCATCATTCAGAACGCCACTCGTTTCATCGTGACGTCATGGGCCTGAGCAGTGACGTCACCGCCACGCGCCCACTGGTTCCTCCCGCAAGCCTAGAGTTCCTCCTCCTCGCAATATGGCGCCGGGTGAGACTCCGCAAAAAAAGAAAAGAAAAGAAAAGGCGCTGAAGTAGCGTAGGTCGCATGAACCCTCCGGCGCGCCGTATTAGGCCGAGGTGCGCCCTCTAGAGGAACAGGTTGGGAATAGCAGAACGGGAGTTCTAAATGGGCGGGATTTCCTCCCCGGGGGCGAAACTGATTCGCTAACGAAAAGGGCGCAGGGCGGAAGCAGAACTTTGCACAGGCGCAGTCCAGGGGTGGTCGGAGACGGAGCTGGGGGGAGGGGCGCGCCCGCCAGAGCATCGGGGAGAAGGAGGAGGGTCGTGAGGCGAAGACACTCGGGCGCCATGGAGGAGCGGGGCGAGCCGCAGTCGCCGCCGGCGTGAGTAGGGGCGGTCGGGCCGGTCTTTCCCCTCGGCCGCAGGGCGGGCTTCCGTTAGCCGCCCCTCCCCCAGCACGCCCGCCGCCCGCACGGAAGGCCCGGTGCGGGGAGGAGAGGAGGGAGCCGCGCTCGGCGGAGCCCTCATCCGAGGATGCACTCGGGCTGGAGGGGGGCAAGCAAGGGCGGGCAGGAGGGTGGGGCCCAGGACCCCGTCCCAGCCCCCCCTCCCCGCTGCACCGGGGTTCCCATGGCAACGAGGCTTCGCGGGAGGCCTTCGTTCTGCGCCCCTGCTGGCGCCTGGCCGAAAGGCACCAAGGGTCGCCTGAGGCTGATGGCCAGGGGGGCTCCCTCGTGGCTAAGCCGGGAACCCTTCACCTGGTTTCCACCTTTCTCATTTGTTTTGGCTTGCCGGGGCAGAGGTGGGGGCTCGGGGTCGAAATCTTAAAATATTAGGCGTTGGGAGGCGGGTGCGAGTATCTGTGTCCTTCCTCATCTGTTGTTCCATCCCAGCACCTGTTCCTTCCTCTGACTGACTGCCCTGCAAATTCTTCTGCTCCGTTATGTTGTTGACCCATGTGTTTCTTCGCAGTACGGTCGGAGATATAAAAGTACGGCTTCACATGTTTATTTGTTTACATATACAGGCAAGGTGCTTTGCAGTTTTTCCCATGTGGTAAATGCAAACATAATTTCTAACATGTTTGGTGCCTTGTGACATCTGAAATGTCCCCCAAGTGGAATAATTGTGCTAATATATGTGTTTTTGTATAACTCGTTCATACGACAGAACTCACTGTTACAGAATATGGCATACTGAAACTGTTGTCTTCTCAGGGATAGGATGAGCCAGGGTGACTCAAACCCAGCAGCAATTCCACATGCAGCTGAAGATGTTCAGGGAGATGACAGGTGGATGTCACAGGTAAAAAAACCATGGTATGCTGTAGCAGGATTGAGTGGGTTTTTCTGTCTGTCTGTCTATCCTGTAGGGATAGCGATCACTGCTGCCACTATAGCTCTTTTGCGAAAGGCACAGTCTCTGTGGCAGTCTCTGTGAAGACTGTCTGGCTGACTTGCCTATAGGGTATACTAGTAGACCTATTCTTAACACAATCCCAAATTGCAAAGTGCTGGAGGCTTTACTTCAGTTTACACGTCAAATTACTGAGAGTTGAAGACAGTGCACTGCTTTGCATGACTGTTCTCTTTTGCAATATGCCTTAAGCAAGCTCCATATGCTCAAGACTGGGTAGACTTCCCACAGTTCAACGTATTATACAATTATTCTGCTTTTCATACATAGATTGTATCACAAAGTGGCTTGCATTAGTTAAAAGGAGATGGCTCCTGCTCTCAGCCTTACAAACAAAAAAGACAAGACAAAGAATAGAGGAGGATCAGTTTGGCAATGCAAGAATGAAGTGACAAGTTGTAAATGGGCATTAGTATCCAGTTTTGGCCAGACTGATCTCCCCTTGTTAGGACACTTGCTTGGAGAAAAATTGGTTACAACTACCTGTTAGTTCTCATTCCTTTTGCTAGTGGCAGAGGCCATGTGTATGTGTGTTCACTACTGTCCTCACCATAGTAGTGGGCATCTGCAATAAGGAAATAACAGCAGCAAAATGGCAGAGTTGAGAGGCAGTCAGGATTGTAAGTCAAAAGATAATTGACTCTGGGTGCAAAAAAGCTGCTTGGTTGTCATAATGCTCTTGCTTTATTTTTATACAGCATAACCGTTTTGTGTTGGACTGCAAGGACAAGGAACCTGATGTGCTGTTTGTGGGGGATTCCATGGTTCAGCTGCTACAGCAATATGAGGTACTGAGTGGTGAGGCTGCGGGGCTTGTTATATGAACATACTCGCTTTCCATCAATTACATAATGTAAAAACGGCTACCTACCTGAATCTAGAATAATGTTGACAGTCCACCAACAATGGACAGAGCCTTCTTTTGAAAACCATGCATAGGGCTCAGCCCATGGAAGGGAAAGGGAGCCTTTGACCCTGTGCTTGACATCACATATATCTTTGGCCCAACTTCCTAGGCATCCATCTGTTGAGCATGATATCTGTGAAGGGGTAGCATGGTGGATTTTTCCATTGGGAGGGCATTGACCTAGAAGACCTTTGAGGTTCCTTCCATCCTTATGACCCCAGGAGACCTTTGTGTGTACAGCTATATGCAAAGGTTTCTCTTCTGAAGATGTCCACATAGATGTATGGGTGGGCCTGCGACTGTGCACAACATTAGGCAGGGCCAAGAGGCACAGTCTCGCACTTCAGCCATGTGCTTGATGCTACACATAGACAGCAACATCAGAAAAGAGCTTTGAAGGTTCTTCAATCCAGGTTCTGTGTAGATACTACCCTTTTTAAAAAACAACAACCCAACAACAGATACCTTTCCGGTGGGTTAGACTGTATGGTCAAATATTCTTCTTTTGTTCAAGGGTGATCTAAAAGATTGAATTGGTTTCTGGTTGTAGATATGGCGAGAACTCTTTTCACCTTTACACGCACTGAATTTTGGGATTGGAGGGGACACAACGGGGCAAGTTTTGTGGAGACTGAAGAATGGTGAACTGGAGAATATTAAACCCAAGGTAAGCTGGGGATAATGACTGTGTGTATGTGAAGGCTCCCTTTTCAAATGAACAGTTTGCTGGCTGCTGGTCCCACCAAAACAGTTCTGCGCTGATAAGCACATAATGATTCTATGCCAATGTGTTTGTTGTATATATTTGTAATTTATAACTAACAAGGAAGCAGAGGCCTAGGCAGTGAGTGATATTGTCAAAAATACCAAAGTCTGAGGGAGGCATCACCAATAACCTGCTGAGGGATTTAACAGCAGGCTGCTTTGGCAACTATTTTCAGGCCAGAAGATTCAGGAGCAGTTGGAACACCTGAGAATTTCTAGGGGGGTATCCTGTAACTATTGTCTGTTAATTCTATTTTAAATATACAGTATTTTATGTCTGCAGAACTTTGGTCTATAGGTGTGATATGAATATGGCAAATAAATATTAAATGCATAATACAATATTCTTTCATTTGAGGTTGTGTGGGTTCTTTTTCTTCTCCCTTCTCTTCATCCACAGGTCATTGTTGTTTGGGTTGGAACAAATAACCATGAAAACACAGCAGAGGAAGTAGCTGGTGGAATAGAGGCCATTGTAAGGCTCATCAATACGCGGCAGCCTCAGGCCAAGATAATCGTGCTGGTATGCATTGCTGTGGTCAAGGAACAAGTAGCAACTTTGGGAATGTGTGCACTTTCTGCAAGCTCCTCTTTGACCAGGAGGAATGGTAGTAGCAGTATGAGAAGAGAAGGGCAGTGCCACTCCTTCTTGCAGGGATGCTTCTGGGAATGGTAGGTCTCTGAAGCCTTCTCTTGGCCAAGGCAGAGGAAGGAAGGAGCACTAGGTGTAATGCCTTGAGCCATTATTTATTTAGGGAAAGGTTTCTTGTTGTTCTTCAGAGTGGAAGTTGCTGTCATAACAGATCAGCTAAATCCCTTATAATATCTGAGGATGATTCCCTGCAGAATTTAAAAGGAAGTAGGTCTTTTGTGGAACGCTTTCCCTTGAGTGGGAAGACTTTTCCAATTTTGATGTGAGGCTTAAGATTGTCAGTGTTCTCCCAAACAGAGTGGTGAGTTTTACTGTGTCAGTTTCTCTGATCCTTTTAACATCAATTTTCATTATTTTTACTGTAAAGCTTATTGTGGTTTTTATCTGTTTTATTTTACAAATTGAATAGCCATTTGAATACAGTACAGTCACACAGGGGCTGTGTTCAGGGTTGGCACATATAGACATACACACTTATACTCAAACCACCCCCAGGCAAACATCCTTACCCTTTCTGGAGCTGTGCGCTGAGTAGGCCTTGACCCCTCAAGCAAGGGAAAATGGTCAGAAGCTCTTTCCTTGCCAGGAAAACCCTGTGCAAAAAGAACCTTTAAGCTCTCCACATTCCATTCATTTAATTTGTGTGATTTCAACCGGCCGGCCTTCAGCCACATAAAGTTGAAATCACACGTGTTAAAACACACATAAGCTGCAATTGAACTGTTAATTCATTATTTTAGAAAATGGAGTATTAGTTAATCATGTTCCTTTTCTGTTCACTTTAAATTATGATAAGGACGCTGAGAACTTTGTATCAGTTGCACAGTTGGGGGGTATTGGTTTGCTTTTGCCTTTGTTTTTATTAGAAGAAGAAGAAGAGTTTGGATTTGATATCCCGCCTTTCACTCCCTTTAAGGAGTCTCAAAGCGGCTCACATTCTCCTTTCCCTTCCTCCCCCACAACAAACACTCTGTGAGGTGAGTGGGGCTGAGAGACTTCAGAGAAGTGTGACTAGCCCAAGGTCACCCAGTAGCTGCATGTGGAGGAGCGGAGACGCGAACCCGGTTCCCTAGATTACGAGACTACCGCTCTTAACCACTACACCACACTGGCTCTCAATTATCTGTTTTGTGCTCTCATTTTGTATTTTTATGTTGTGAACTGCCCTGTGATCTTTGGATGAAGGGCAGCATACAAAATTGATAAATAATAAGGCATTAGAATAGTCCATGTATAAATCATTTTTTTTAAATGGGAGAGGAAGGTACAAACCCTAGGTTTTACTTAGAACTGCCCTGTGACTAGACCTATTGAAATTAATGGCCATTCATTTCAGTGGGTCTACTCTGAGTACAACTCAGTTGCATGCAGGTGGAGAATAAAAGTTGTCACATGCTTCTTAATGATGAGGTAGGGACAAGGTTCCTAGTGGTGAGAAGGAGAGAGATGGTTTATGCAGCATCATTTGCCAGGGCCCAGAGAGATGATAATGTGGATGCCTAAACCATAGGTAGAGTCAGTGCACAGGGAGATGCCTGGGTGAGATTTCAGGAACATGCTTCTTACAATACTGAGCGCCTTCTCACATGCTTCTGTCCTGTTCCATGCTCAAGGGCCTGCTCCCTCGTGGTGAGAAGCCAAACCTGCTGCGGCAGAAGAACAACAAGGTGAACCAGCTCCTGAAGACCTCACTGCCCAAACTCTCCAATGTCCAGCTGCTGGACGTGGATGCCGGCTTTGTCCACTCAGATGGCACCATCTCCTGCCACGACATGTTTGATTTTCTGCACTTATCGGGTGCCGGCTATGCCAAGATCTGCAAACCCCTCCATGAACTGATCATGCAGCTGCTGGAGGAGACCCCTGAAGAGAAGCAGGCGACTTTGGCCTGATCCCAGCCGTGTCCGTGGCACCCCAGCTCCATCAGCGCAGTTCTTTTTATCCTGGCACTACAGAATCCTCCTTACTCAAAGTGCTTTCCATTGTTGAATGTTACTGGGTGTTGTGTTTAGCATTGGAAAGGAAAGGGGACTGGGGGGGCGGCTGGGATGGCAGCACATGGGTCAGCTCAGTCAGTCAGAGCCACCTGCAGAGGGTGGTTTAAATTGACCGAAGAAGGATGATACTTTAAAGTCATTTCTTGTTTACAGTGTGAACGTTCCTGTCACCTGTTCGTTGCTCATGTTCTGCTGTCACTCTGCCAGTTTCCTCGCCTTAGTGTCCTGCCAGGCTTATTATTCCAATAGCCCCTAAATGTCTGAGCTCATTAGCTGCACTCACATTCCACTTCCTGAACTGAAAGTAGCCTGCTTCTTTAAAAGTTGGAATTGTTTGGAGAGTTTTTATACTTAACTGGGGTTGGGTTTTTTTTGTTTTAAGTGATCTTAGCTGCTTTTCTGGCTTTGGCAACAACAGAAAGCAGGATAAAGCTACATCAGGCAACTTCAGACGTGTGAAAAATTAATTGTCAAGTGAGTGAACTCATTTAACTCAGCCTGTTTTCATTTCTTGCTTGATGGATGTCATTCTGTTGCTGGGGAAGAGGGGACTGCCCAATTTCTGCATCCTGGTAGAACCATTTGTTCTCTCTTCTCTCTCCCCTTCCCCCTTTTGTGTGCTTTGATTCAACATTCCCATCTCTTAAAAGGCCCAGTGGCCTTGGAGCCTGGTCAGTGGCCGGACGTACCCACCAATATAAACTGACATTTCTTCCCGCTGTTCCATATTGTGCTTCAGAATGCTTTGCAGAGCTGCTTGTGTTCATTTTTAAAAGAAAGAGCAAAAAGGAAGTGACTGTTACTTCTCCTACCCTCTTAACGTCATAATCCTTGCTCATTTCCCTTCTCTCAAGGCCTGGAGCAGGCTGAAGCTTTACAAGGCCTAAGGTTGTGTTACTTGGTCGGGTCTGTCTTGTACAAGCATTTTATTCAAGCAGATGAGGCCTCTGACAGTGAGGGACATAATTGAGCTATAGCCGTTACCTCTCTTGAGTAGGAAAGGGTCCAGTGTGGAAAGCATGTTTCCGGGGATTCCTGTATAGAGATTACCAGGGATATAAAGCCTTAATTCATGTCTACACGGATGGGAGAGATTTTCCCACGAAGGGAAAACCTCTTTCAGATTTCTGGTTTTAGGAATCTGAAAAAAAGCAAGTTTTTTTTATAAAAAAACAAATATGCTTCCATCTATGGTCTGCTTTTACCTGAGCTAGTTGAGAAACATCAGCTATTTAAACTTAGCCAGTTGTGCATAGTTCTAACATGTTCTTCTGCCTTCCCCCAAAGTCTTGTGCATGAGACTTTAGTGGCTCTTTTTGTCGTGGAAATGCTTTTTCATATCAGAAGGTTCTTGGGAGCAAGTTCACTTTCTGAACACGCTCACTTGATGTCTTCCAAGTAGGCCTTTATCCTAGCATTTATCCTCTCCCCCCCCCCACCCTATTACCTTGCTCCTGTAGACTTCCTCCAGCACAGGTGGGGAAATGCAAAAAGCACAGAGCTCCTACTCCACAAAAGAATGGTGGGGGAACAGTGTGTGTTGGAATCCTGAACTGGGGATGGCCGTGGTTGAGCTGGCCATACACTGCTGGGGATTTGCTGCTAACCCTTTTGTGGAAAAGGTAGCACTGGCCTAACTCTGGCCTAACTCTTCCTGAAATACCTCTCTGGTGTTCCTTCCATGCTAGTGAAACAGCTGCTTGTGGTCCAAATGCTCCTTTTGGAAGATGTTCCTCCCCTTCACAGACCCTGGCCCTGAACTAGCTGCTTCTCTGGGGTCTGTCTCAGTTGCTTTTTGCCATTTCCCCTGTCTGCAGCCCTGGATCCGACCTAAAGGCAGGTCAGTATCTTCCTGTCTGTCCTGTCACAAAGAGAAGCTTCTCATGAACAAGGCTGGAGAATGTTGTAGGTCCCGCCCCACCCCTTATTTGAACCCTGTTGCATCTGCAAGTGCTGACATGTATCCTGCTTCTCTGTATCCCCAAACAAGATCCTAATATTGGGATGTGCTTGGCTGCCCAGTGCTCCTGGTAACCCAGGAATACGTCTTGTGCATCATATACTGCCCCGCCTTGAGCTTTTACATGGCTTTTCCCTCTAATCTCATTGCTGTTTACAGTTGTATGCTGCCGCCCAGAATCTCGTCTGTGCAGTGGTATATGAACATTGCTAGTTTTATATTTATTGCAGCAAAGAAAAAGTGTGAAAGAAGGTTAAGGAATGTTGTCTTTCTCTCGTCGTGTGTGCGCGTGTGTGTGTGGCTGTAACAAAGGGGCCCTGTGCCCATAGGAGAGAATTGTGGTTCTGGCAGCATCCTGGCTCAAGAGTGTGGAAACTCCTTGGAGCCTGACCTTTTGCTGCTGGGAGTTTGGGAGGGTGCTTTCTCCCCTCTTTTTTTTTTTTTTTTTTTACTGGTAGCCAACTGAACTTTCCACCCCCACCAACAAAAAAAGTGATGATAATTGCTTTGGCAAAATGGCATTGATGACTGGTAGAGCTCACTGTTTAGTGCATATTTCAATATAAATGTATATGTTTCACCAATTAGTTCTTGTGAGTGTCTCTCATTTCAGGTAGGGTGGGCGGGTGTGCTGCCTGGAGCCTCCCAGACTCTTGAGGTCTAGCCCCAAACTGCATTAAGAACCGTGTGTGCATCAGAAATGTACTAGTTCTCTGGTTGTTGTTGTTTTTTTAAAGCCTATGGGGGAAGGGGACATGTATATCAACAAGGTTATACTGGAGCTGCGGGAGCTGTAATTAAAACTCTCAGATTATGGTGGGGTATATATTTTTATTAACACCACAAATGTGGGTGTTTGGGGGGAGTAATTTTCAAATTCAAAAAAATCATTCTAAAATCTTGTTCAATTTTGTGTTTGTTCAGATTTGGTCTTCATTTCTTGTTTGTAAGCTCTTCCTACAAGCAAGGATGTTCCTGAAATTCCCCTTCTTTGTGGGCAGCCAAGAGGCTATAAAAATGTGCCTCCTAACAAGGGATTGTTGGTGTTTTACAGGAGCATGGCCAATGTCCTCCTCCTGGTTACAGCATGGCAAGTTGCTGCCTACCAGCCATCTGTATGGAGGTGGGGAATGGCTAAGCTCTGTATCCGGGCAACAAATTGTATAAACACCCTTTTTTTTCAGATGAGTGCAGTTGATGAGCTCTAGACTAGGATTCTGTTAGAAATGCCCTTCCACCCACCATTTGGGCTTGCATAGTAGGCAGAAATGTCATCTGTAGCCCGCCCCATTATAGAAACAGCTGCCTTGGTGCTGGATAAATAATAGGTGGAAACCTTGTTTCTTGGTAAGGAAGTACTGTACTGGTACACCTAGGGCTGAAAGTAGAGTGTTGCATCAAAACATTTCAGCAGGGTTTGGAAACCCTTTTTGAAAGACATAAAAATTGCAGGTAGCTATGTTAAGCCGGGGGGCGGATGGGATATGAACTCTTTAAGACCTTTCTGCAGGCCAACTCCAACTGTTGGATTTAGGTGCACTCTTTTTTCTTTTTTTGGTAAGCATTTCTGAGAACCATAGCTAAAGAGGGCCAACAAATAAATGTCAGAAGAGACTAAACAAGTATTCCAGTTCCTCCTAACGTTCAGGGTGAACGTTAAGCCGCCAACAACACTGGTGGCAGTGAGAACTGAGCATGCTGCTGGCAATACCATCAAAGGCTCTCGCTGCTGCAACAAGCAACTGCAAACTTCTCCTTTAGTAAACATTTGTATGTTGCAATTCTGCACTGAATAGTAAGCAGGTTCCAGTTCGTCCTGTCCTAAATTACTGTCTCCAGGGATGAGCTCTTTTTAGATTTTATTTCTTAGATTTCCATCCTTCCTCTCAAAGGAGGAGCCCCAGGCAGCAAACATCCAAAGGTTAATACAATTTTAAAAGACGTTTAAAATGCTTCAAAATCTACTAGAAACAAGTAAAAAAAAGCACCACACATTTATAACTTTTTAAAGCAATAGCATATCCTCACACCTGCTAAGGGCAAGGTTACCCTGACCGGTATCCTTCAGCCGCCAAGGGCCTGCGTAAGCAGAAATGTGTGTACATTTCTCCTGAAAGTCAGCAGTGCTGGAGGCAGAAACACCTTCCCATATACAGGCAGGTAGGCGCACCTGCCGCCTCCTCTCTTTGCCAGGCGCCTTCCGGAGAGCTAGCGCGTCCTCTAGTGCATCTCTCTTGCTGTGCATTGCTTTTCCGCTGAAAACTTTTCAGCATCTCCCAAGAACCTACGCCTGGATCGTCCGCGCACGGGAGATGCAGGGGCTGCTTATCACAAAAAAGGCACATTTCTACGCGCCCCGTGTACCATTTCCTCTGCCGCGAGAGGTGTGTGTGTGTGTGTGTGTGTGCCCCACCCCAAAAAAAGTCCTATTTACGAAAGAGGCCTCCGGCTCTAGTCTGTTCGTCTGCAGCCGGCATCCTACCCGGGCTGTGCCATAGGCAGGGCAGCTGCGTCCGTCCGGCTCCTGCCCCTTTAAGGAGGAGCGTCCTCGGAGGTGACGTCACGGCCCGACCGGCCCGAGTGTTTACCGCGCGGCCTCGAGCCAGTCGCGAGCGCGGCGAAGTAGCGAGAGGAGCCTTAAAGGGGCCGCGCTTGCCTCTCGCCCCGGGGGGAGGCCCGTCCTCGGCCTGCTGCGGGAGCCCCGACGATTAGCGACGGGCATGCTGGCTCCAGCCGCCGCCGCCCCCACCTGCTGCTCTTCCTCCTCCGTCCCCGTCAGCCGCTGCCGCCGCCCGCCTGCCGGGCTGGGGCCATGCTAGGCCCGCAGGGGGCGCCCCGTCTTCTACTGCCGCCGCTGCTGCTCCTGCTCTTGCCAGGGTCGGAGGCGGCGGCCGGCAAGAAGACCGTAGTGCAGAAGGAGGCCGACTTCGACAAGCCCTACACGGACGCCGTCAACGGCGAGCTGCTCAACATCTACGCCTTCAACCACACCGTCACCAGGAACGCGGTGAGCAGCCTCTGGGCGTGTGCAGAGGGCGCCCTTGCAGGGCAGTCTGGATCCCCACCCGGGAGGGGGCGCTGCTGGGCCGCCCAGTTTCGTACACCGCTTGGGAAGGGACGGATCCCCCCTACCCGCCGTTGTCCCTGTGCGGGAGAAAGGGGGTTGCTGGGCACTGTGAGGGTACCGGGGGAAGGCAAGTATAAATAAGGATGCTTTGGCTCTCTTGGGCAAGGCAGTCCCCTTTCGCAAACCCGCCCGCCCAGTTGCGAAGTGCAAGCGCTTTTGGAAAGGACCCAGGGAAGCCCTTGCTTGTCTAAGCAGAGAGGTCTGCGAGAGAGCCACGTCCTCTTCCGCCCCACCTTATCCTTATTTGTTTACAGTCAGTCATAAGGCTGTTTGGGTGCCCAGCCAGCAGCGATTCCTGCCCTTCTTCCGCACTTGTGGAACTCACAGAATTGTAGAGTTGGGAGGGACCCCTGTGGTCATCTAGCCCAACCCCCTGCAATGCAGGGATCTCAGCTAAAACAACCATAGCAGATGGCCATCCAACCTCTGCTTAAAAACGTCCAAGGAAGGAGAGACCACAACCTCCAACGGCTCTTACTGTCAGAAAGTGAAAATAAAAAAATTCCTTCCAGTAGCACCTTAAAGACCAACTAAGTTAGTTCTTGGTATGAGCTTTCGTGTGCATGCACACTTCTTCAGATTCTTCAGATACACTGAAACAGAAGTTGCCAGATCCTTAGTTGGTCTTTAAGGTGCTACTGGAAGGAATTTTTTTATTTTGACTATGGCAGACCAACACGGCTACCTATCTGTGTCAGAAAGTGGTTTTCCTGATGTTTAGCTGGAATCTCCTTTCTTGTAACTCGACCAGCCTCAAGTTCCTAGATCTCATAGAATCATAGAGTTGGAAGAGACCACAAGGGCCATCGAGTCCAACCCCCTGCCAAGCAGGAAACACCATCAGAGCACTCCTGACATATGGTTGTCAAGCCTCTGCTTAAAGACCTCCAAAGTAGGAGACTCCACCACACTCCTTGGCAGCAAATTCCACTGTCAAACAGCTCTTACTGTCAGGAAGTTCTTCCTAATGTTTAGGTGGAATCTTCTTTCTTGTAGTTTGGATCCATTGCTCCGTGTCCGCTTCTCTGGAGCAGCAGAAAACAACCTTTCTCCCTCCTCTATGTGACATCCTTTTATATATTTGAACATGGCTATCATATCACCCCTTAACCTCCTCTTCTCCAGGCTAAACATGCCCAGCTCCCTTAGCCGTTCCTCATAAGGCATCGTTTCCAGGCCTTTGACCATTTTGGTTGCCCTCCTCTGGACACGTTCCAGTTTGTCAGTGTCCTTCTTGAATTGTGGTGCCCAGAACTGGACACAAGGAAAGGCATCTCTGCCCAGCAGAGCTGTCCCTCTCCAGAGCTGCGCCTCTACAGCTTAAACTCCCTTTGTCCCCAAAGGTGTGTCAAAGGTGAGATGAGCTGTAAGATCTTCTTGGCAGACCTTTGGCCTCCAGGTGGCACCAGGGAATTCTCACTCTGTGCTTTGTGATCTGGTGTGACACTTCAGCCTGTTTGTTCTGGGCAGTTGGCCTTTGTATCCTCGGCCCCCCAAATTAGGAGCCAAGAAGGTAGAGGGCAAAGGTGGATATCCTTATTCACCAGCAGCAGCTCCCAAGTCTGGAGGATGCATAGAGCCTACAACCCCATCTGCCAGCTGTTGTTTTCCAGGTGAAAATCCACCTGCAACGTCATTCCTGTCTCGTCACCTAGTGCAAGTGTACAGAAGGATCATGTCCCTCCTTAAAGCAGCCACTGTGAGGGGTGTGGCTTAAAGGTCTGCGTCATCAGCTCTAAGTTGAGTTCCTGCTCCTGGTGCTAAACTTAGAGAGAGAAGTTTTTCTACACTTAAACATGGCAGCCCAGGAAATAATACTTACTTAAATTCCTAGGCATGCCACTGGGTTCCTTTGGGAGGAAGAGAGTGGGATATAAATTTAACAAAACAAATATAAAGTTAAAGAAAAGGGGGGCTGGCAGTCCTGTGCCAAAACTGAAAATGTTGTTCTGCTCCCTTGGCACCAGTACAAATCATTCAGTACCAGCACAGGCAGGTGCCCAAGGTTATTATTTTACACACACAGGCATCTCACTCCTTCCAGTGCAGTTTTCTTGGCTTTCAGTCAGCAGTTATATTATTGCCTCCCCTTCCCTGCTCCCCGCAAGTTATGAGGATCCCATAGGCAAAAGCCAGCCTCCTTCTGCAACAAGGTGCAGGGTCATAGCTCAGTGGAAGAGCATCTGCTTTGCATGCAGAAGGTCCCAGGTTCAGTCCCCAAGGGCACTTCCAGGTAGGGCTGGGAAATATTCCTGTCTGAAAGAGACACTGTTGGTCAGAGTAGAGAACACTGAGCTGTTCCTAGCTGTTGGGAGTGCCTAGTAAGGGGTCTCTAGACTCCATGCCAGCAAGAATGCAAGGCCTCTTTTTCTCTTCCTGGGTCTGGATTGTTGAGAAGAGGGTTTGTCTGGGACTCAGAGGCTAGTCCAGGAGCAGCTCCCCACTGCCTGACTCCTCCTTGGCTTAGGGTCACCTCTCCTTGGTTAGTGTGTCTGCGATGCCAGGGCAGCCTTTCCTGGGGTGCGGCAGAGCCTGACACTTTCTGCTCCTGAAACGGTCCCCCCTTGTTCTGTTCAGTCCTCCCTGTGCCAGGAAAGGTGTAGAATCCGTACCTCACTGCAGAGTAACAATGACGGGTGGCCTCTGCACATCCTAGGACCTTTGCAGGGGGCCGAAGATGTATTTATTGAGCAACCCAAGCCTTCTTTTCTTTTTGACAGATGGGAGCACAGACCAGGTCTGAGCTCTTGTGCAGACCTTTAGGGGAGTTGACCCAGGCGGCTGGCTGCAGAGTGCTTTCTTGGGCACCTGCCAGCCAGACTCATTAGCATCATTAGCTGTCTGCTGTCCTTTGCAACTAGTGGCCTCATGGGTGCCTTTGGTGGGTGGGAGGAGAAAGAGAGAGCAGGCAAAAGGTCCGAGGTGAGACATGCTTGGCTCTGCCTCCTGCCCCCTGTTTGCTGGACTGCTGCATCCTGAGCCAAACCCAAGACCTCCTCTTGTTCTCGCCCCTGCAGACGGAGGGAGTCCGGGTGTCGGTGAACGTGCTCTCAGAGCTGAAGGAGACGCCGGTGCTCTTTGTGGTCAGGCAGAAGGAGGCCGTGGTGTCGTTCCAGGTGCCGTTAATCCTCAGGGGCCTGTGAGTATCTCTGTGTGATGGGCAGGCTCTTCTTTGCCCAAGTCTTCTTCACAGGCCCGTGGGAGTGGCCTCTTCCCGGCTGGAGGGATGCAACAGTGAAACATCCTCCGTCCCAGCCACCATTCCCATTGGGGGCCCTGTGGTCTGGCTCTTCTTACCTGGTGGCTACCCTTAGCCAAGGACAAGGTGACTGTGGGCCTGAGACCAGCTGGGTAGAAAGAGGCTGATGCCAGGTGGGAGTTCTGCTCCTTCCGAGCCACAAAGGTCTCGCTCAGACGGGGCTGTTGGGTATTTGAATCGGACTGTGCTTGGGTGCCCCTGGTTGGTGTTCGCCAACGCCCCTTCCTTCTGCCTCGGGCCTCCAGGTACCAGCGGAAGTACCTCTACCAAGATGTCAGCCGCACACTGTGCCAGCCTCAGACCAAGAGTGAGGTGGAGATGCAGTTCTTCTACGTGGATGTTTCCACGCTCTCCGTGAGCAACGCCTCCTACCAGCTGCAGGTCACTCGTGTGGATAACTTTGTGCTCAGGTGAGCAGCCTCTGACCTCCGGGGCTTGAAGCAGCCAAGGAGCAGGCTGCTTGTCCTGGCAGGTCCTCTTTGGCTGAAGACCAGGCCCAGGAGTAGGTGAGGTTGTGGTGGGAGCAGCAACGGTGCCCTTTGCTGGGTGCGGAATGAGAAATAAGATACAGAAAAGTGCAGGTTGGGGAAACGAAGGGAACACAGGCCCAGACACTGAAGGTGTGAAGGGGATCACAAAGTTCCTTTGAGCATGTGCAACATTCTGCCCCCTCCCAAACCTTTAGGTAAAGTTAGGGGACTCACTTAGAGGGTGCAGCTTTCAGGCCAACACAAACTTGGCTCCTCCAGCCGCTATAAGTGTGTTCCTTATAGTTGTTGTTCCACCAACAAACACACACACTGCACACACTGCTTTGTGGTTTTTCTCTACAAGAGGTATGTAACTTTTAAAGGTAAAGATACCCCTGACCGTTAGGTCCAATTGCGAACGACTCTGGGGTTGCGTGCTCATCTTGCTCTATAGGCCAAGGGAGCTGGCGTTTATCTGCAGACAGCTTCCGGGTCATGTGGCCAGCATGACTAAGCCGCTTCTGGCAAACCAGAGCAGCGCACGGAAACACCGTTCACCTTCCCGCCGGAGCAGTACGTATTTATCTACTTGCACTTTGATGTGCTTTTGAATTGCTAGGTTGGCGGGAGCTGGGACCGAACAACAGGAGCTCACCCCGTCGCAGGGAATTTGAACCGCCGACCTTCTGATTGGCAAGCCCTAGGCTCTGTGGTTTAGACCACAGCGCCACCCACGTCTTTTATGAAAACATTTAAGTCTTTCCTTTTCTTATTCCCTAACACAGGACCAATGAGCACTTCACCTTCAATGCCACGGCAGCGCAGCCACAGGTGAGTTCTCTCTGTAAGGGTGAAGAATAGAGAGGGCACCAGATGGTAATTGCCAGAAGGAAGGCCCATTGGACTGAGGTTTCATTTATGAATCACGGACTTGTGGGTGGCTCTGCATCTGGTTGTGACATGGGAAGAGCTTGTGCTGGTTTGTAATACCTCAGAAACAGTGGCTCTGGTGGTGTTGTTGTGGGAATGCAGGAATCTCTTGCCCAGCAAGCTCAAGATTGTCTCCCCAGAAGCAGAGAGAAAGTTATTTTTAAGAACATGGCCATTAATATCCCAGGAGTAGAGATAGCCCAGTTGGTAGAGCAAGAGACTCTTAATCTCAGGGGCATGGGTTCAAGCCTCACGTTGGGCAAAAGATTGCTGCCTTGCAGGGGGTTGGACTAGATGACTCTTGGTGTCCCAACTCTACAACCCTATGATTCGAATTTCTGAGCTGCAGCTGATTGTGCTATTTTGGGGGAGGGGGCACGCTAAAGGAAGGTAAAAGGGTGTTGGGGTGGGCTTTACGCCTTCCAGGGGCTGCATGTGGCTTCTTAACGTCTCCCTCTTCTCCTGGGCAGTATTTCAAGTATGAGTTCCCGGAGGGTGTAGACTTCGTGATAGTGAAGGTGACCTCTGCCATGGCCTTCCCCTGTTCTGTCATTTCCATCCAGGACATCTTGGTAAGTGAGATGGGTGGTTAGACCGGGAGGGCATATTTTTTTCATGAAGGATCCTGCCTTTTTTGGAGCAGTGGAGTGGCTGACCCTGCTTCCTTCCTTCCTTCCCTCAGTGCCCTGTCTACGACCTGGACAACAATGTGGCCTTCATCGGCATGTACCAGACCATGACCAAGAAGGCAGCCATCACTGTGCAGGTACCGGACTCAGGCTAGGAGCTGCGCCAAGTGCAATCTGAGCCCCGTAGAAGCGGCCAGGCTGGCTTCCCCGTTGCTTCTGGTGTCTGGTAGCATCAATTAGCAGATGGTTGCAGTGGTGTCGCTTGCGCCGGGGAATATTATCCGTGCCCTTGGTGCTCCCGAGGAAGTGATGCTTGTTTAAGAGAAAACTGATTCTTTGGGTGCTTTGTGTGGCAGGCACGATGCCTCTGCCTCGGTGGCTGGCAAATAACAGGGGTTCGCAGCCCTGGTCTGGCCTCAAATCCTGCCATCAGTTCGTCTGCCACTCACTAGGAACATCTTAGGGTGGTGTATGTGTGTATATAGGTAAAGGTAAAGGGACCCCTGACCATTAGGTCCAGTCGTGACCGACTCTGGGGTTGTGGTGCTCATCTCACTTTATTGGCCGAGGGAGCCGGCGTACAGCTTCCGGGTCATGTGGCCAGCATGACTAAGCCGCTTCTGGCGAACCAGAGCAGCGCACGGAAACGCCGTTTACCTTCCCGCCAGAGCGGTACCTATTTATCTACTTGCACTTTGATGTGCTTTCGAACTGCTAGGTTGGCAGGAGTATATAGGTATACATATGTGTATATGTATATGTATATGTATATGTATATGTATATGTATATGTATATGCTCTCAGAAGAGCCCAGATGCCCCACAAGGGAGTCCTTTTAGTGCCTGCTAGCTGGCACATTGTCATGGAATTTCTGCAGCCCAGGGAAGACGGTTCCTGATGCTGCTCTTCCACCCTCTTGTTAACTTCCAGAAGAAGGATTTCCCCAGCCACAGTTTCTACGTGGTGGTTGTGGTGAAGACAGAAGACCAAGCTTGTGGTGGACCGCTGCATTACTACCCCTTTTCCAAAGGTACAGAGGTGGGAGTTCGGGGATGGGGTGGGGGCTTCAACAGAGATGATGCCTGTGTTTTGGGGTTTTTTGCCCTGCCACTAGGGGGCCGCCATGGCAGAATCCCAAAGAGACAGCGACTGGGTGGTGGGGTGTTCTGTGAGTCTGGCATGTTTCTATATTGCTTTTTGTTGTAATTTGCTCTGGGAGACTTTTGTTGCCAAATAAACACTTTACATGCAAATACAATTAAACAATGCCACGAAGTGATTCGGAAGAAAGTGCTAAGGTGAGCTAACAATAGATCCTTTGAAAACTACTGGAGATTTATTTTTATTTTTGAGAGGGAGGAATAGAGATCTTATGTTGTACATATGCAGCAAATTATCTGTGCATTGACCCCTGCCCTCCTTAAGCGCAAACTCAAGCCTCTTCCCCCTTCCCTTGGACTAGGAGGCATCCTGCTGCAGGACTGTTTGAAGAGCCCTTTCAGGGCTCTGTATGTAACCCTCTTTTAATTAACCTCTTACATTGCCAACCCCTATGTAGACCATGAATCAACAGTGCAGTACGTTCAGAAGAAGGAGTCCCATGCTGACTCGAAAGGGTAAAATAGTGGGTAGCGTCTGGTTGTAGAAAGCGACCAAGAGAAAGTATTGCATCTTGTCTGCTGAAGAGATCCATCCTGCCTGCAGAAAAATAACCATGGACTGTGCTGCTTTCTTGCTTGGCTAACCCTGGTCATTTTGTCCATTCAGACGAACCTGTTGACCAAGGCAACCGCCAGAAGACCCTGGACGTGGTGGTATCGCCAGCAGTCACTTGTAAGTAGCCCTGGGTGTCAGCTGCACCCATTTGAATGGGCGAGGGAGCACAGGGAACAGCCCTGATTGGAGACACCAGGTTCCACCTCCTTACCCTGACTAGGGTTTTGAACCGCTGCCACTCAGCTTTGAAGAGTTGCTGCAAAGAGCATGAAGCGTATCTGTTTTCTGTTGATCCACTGGTTAGGACCCCCGACTGGTGGCTTCAGATCACCCACAAAACGATTTAGTCTAAACGTTAGGAAGAATTTCCTGATGCCTCAGAAGGTGGTGGACTCTTGAGCAGAGGCTGGATGGCCTCCTCCTCCTCCTCCTCCTCCTTCTCCTCCTCCTCCTCCTCCTCCTCTCAGGGATGCTGTCGGCAGTGGGTTTTCCACATCAGCAACAGAGGGTTGAGCTGGATGCCCTTTGAGGTCTGCTTCAGCTCTGCGATTCTGTGTAGCCCCCGATTGTGTACTGAAGGGGCAGGAATTTTGCATGAGAGTGACTTAATTCCTGCACCAGACATTTTCACTGGGCTATTTTCCATAAGATGGAGGTAAGCGGCAGAGAAAGGACCTAAGCAGGCATCCCACCTGTGCTTGGAAACAGGACTTTAAAGTTGTCAGCTCCAGCAGCAGCTGCTGCACATCTACAAGGTCTTTCTCTTTCCCCCTTCCCTGCAGCACAGGCCTATGTGAGTGGGATGTTGTTCTGCCTTGGGGTTTTCCTCTCTTTCTACGTCCTGACGGTCCTCATCGCCTGCTGGGAGAACTGGAGGTGAGTCCTACCTTTGCACCCATAGGTGGTGTGGCTCTCTCCTTCCTTTGCAGAAAGGCCGGTTCTCCTGCCATGCAGGTGATCAGCATCACGACAGTCCATCAGCTCGGGATATGGGTCCTTCTTCTTAACATCTGCCTTCCTAAGGTGTCCCAGAATTCAGCGTGCGGCTTGGCTGGCTTGCGAGAGCCATCTGGAAGAATAAATTTCCCTGCTTTCTATTTGGTGTCTGGATTGACATGTGGCGGGGCACTCCTGCTTTGCAGTGGTGTTGTGAGCTGAAATAGCCCTCCCTCCCCAAACGGCACAGGTTTCCAGTGACTCCAGGCTGATACCATCCTATGTACCTCCTGAAATCACCTCCTTTGGGGCAGAACTCTCCACAATAGTCCTGCGGAGCCCCTCTTCCAGAGGGACAAAGGAACCATCCAGCCCACTTCTACCAGAGCCTCCCCCTACTCCCTTCCATGTACTTTTTGGTGGGGTGGAGAGTCTTTTTCTCTGTGGATGAGGCAGCTGCCTGAGGCACTCTTCATTACTTTATAGGCAACAGAAGAAGAAGAAGCAACTGGGACTGTTGTCTGCCATAGAAACACCCAGTACTGAAACTGGTAGGTGAAGTCTGTGTGTGTTGTGGGCTAGGAGCCAGGGTGGTTCTTGCTCCATGCAGTAATGCTACAATTTCTGCGTGTGACACCATTTTTGTCCGCCTGTGCAATTGCCTGTGGATGTACTTTCACTCAGCATCAACGTGTCATACCATCTCTGTTAATTAATAGCTTTCCACGTGCTCATGCCTCATGGCAATGTACAACATACAATAAAAACAACTAACCCCCCCCCAAAAAAAATGTTAGCAGGTAACTTTAAAAACAAAGTAAAGTAGACATTCATGCCAGAGACCTCTTTATCTAGCTGGGAAAGCCTGTCAGAACAATAAGGTCTTCAGTTGTTTACGGAAAGTGCTGTTAGCGGGTGTCTGTCATATCTCAACAAGGATTCAACTTGAACAGGGGCAGCCACACCAAAAGCCCTGCTCTGAGCTACTGAGGAAGGGGCTTCTGGTTTTTCTGGGTCCCCCCCCCCCCGTAGAGCTTTTGATGGATCAAGAGATCTTTGAGCAAGGGGGCAGGCAACGGTGATGGCGAGTGGGATGTTTGGGGAAGGGGGATGTCAGAAGCACAAGGGGAGGACACTGGAGCCATGGGCAAAACCTCTGGTTCCAAAACTGCCTGCAAAATCAACGAGATCTAGTACCCATTTTTCCCTCAAAAAAAAGCGGGGGGGGGGGGGAGGAAGAGAACTGAGTTGCTATGGAAGTCCAAGCTTGTCACAAGACTCAAGTTCCCACTCAGCATTCCACATTTGTGCAATTTCAGTCGTCTAAATCTTCAACCTTAGGTCCCCAGGTGTTGGTGCACTGCAACTCCTAAATCGGCTCATCCAGTTGCCATGGATGATGGGAGTTGTAGTCCAGCAACGTCTGGCAACCCAGGGCTGAAGAAGGCCGGCCTGAATGGCCATGGACTGCTTCAGCATTTGGATGGGAGCCCTTCTTGTTGCCTGCCGCTTCCGGCTCTTTCACAGCATGGGAGATCTGCACTGGCCAGCTGCTGTGTCCCCCCCCCCCCCGCCAGAGTCAGCTCAGGCTTTCCAGGGGCACCTGCTGTGGCTTGGGGGGGCAGTTGTGGTGTAACACCCCTTGGCAATTAAAGTTAAAGGTAAAGGGACCCCTGACTGTTAGGTCCAGTCGCAGATGACTCTGGGGTTGCGGCGCTCATCTCTCTTTACTGGCCGAGGGAGCCAGCGTACAGCTTCCAGGTCATGTGGCCAGCATGACTAAGCCACTTCTGGCGAACCAGAGCAGCATACAGAAACGCCGTTTACCTTCCCGCCAGAGCGGTACCTATTTATCTACTTGCACTTTGAGGTGCTTTCAAACTGCTAGATGGGCAGGAGCAGGGACCGCGCAACGGGAGCTCACCCCGTCGCGGTGATTCGAACCGCCAACCTTCTGATCAGCAAGCCCTAGGCTCTGTGGTTTAACTCCCAGTGCCACCTGTGTCCCCCTTTGCCAATTAAAGTTTGGGTGTTTGCATCAGTAACTCTGTCTCTTTTTCCCTTTTTCTCTCTTGCTTCCCTTCCTCCTTTTTCTGGGGCACCTCGTGCTCAGCTTCTCTCCTTGGTAAGCACCAAACACCTCCTCCTTTCTCTTAACTTCCAAGCAAAGGATTCCCCCTCAGCCTTTTTGTTCCCTTTGCCTTGAGGGGGGTGTCAGGTCCAGGTGGGCTCTGAGGTTCTACCCTAGACAGGAACCTCCGGAGCCATGGTCCGGGGCTGCATCTGGTTTATACCTCTTTGAAGAGACCTCCCTGATTGGGCAGCGAAATAAAAAATGGGCGGCCTGTTTGCTCTGCCTCCTCTTCCCCAAACCTTTCCCTGATTCAAGACTGAGCCAAGGAAGAGTTGGCACCTTCGCCTGCCCACTGCACCTGCTCTGCTCCTGCCCACCCCCGTTCCCCGCGGTCACTGTCTGCTGATGGTTTGTTGCAGGGCATCCCCACATCACCCCAGACTCCTTCCTGGGGCGCCAGCCTTACAACGGCTACAGTTATGGTTCCTTTGGTGAGTCCCAGGTGCAGATGGTGCCTCCCCCCTGAAGCCCCTCACCCCACCTGTGCTGCAGGTATAGATACCAGGCCTAGCCTTTGGGAACTGCTGTGCCTGTTTGTCCAGGAAACCTGGTGGTGCAAATGAGCAAGACACTTCAAGGGGGTGGGATGGGGGGAGGGAATTGCCGCCACCACCTCTCTTGTGATCACCTGAGCGGTCTGAGCCTTGCTGCGCCACTCACTCTGTTTTGCCCCCTCCCTGCCCTCCCAATTGCTGTTGCAGACAACGGTTCTACGGCCAGCACAGAAAATGTCACCGATAGCCTGCTGTCCACAGAAGCATCCTACAGTTACACAGGTGAGCTGCTTACCTGGACGGGTGGGAGTCTGGGGGATGCAGAGACCAGATTCCTTCTCTCAAGTGCCTGGGTTTTGCATGCTTGCATGGTGGGAGGTAGCCGGGTACCCCAAGAAAGTGGGCACACAGGGTGAGCCGGGCTGCTGGGCCTCATGGATCTTCGGGCCTTGCGAACCGCTTCGGGGGAAAGTTCCTGGCTTGTTGGTTGTTGTTGGCATTTCTGTGGCGGGTCCTGAGAGCTAACTCCTCTGTGTAACTCTTTCCTTTCCTTTCAAGGGCAGGATACCTGTCAGCACCGCCAGAGACACTGGGCCATTGCAATGGGTAGATGCTGGCAGAGAGAGAAATTGCCAATCATTTCACAATCAGGCATGGCGTTCCTGGCACCAGGCTTCCTCGACCAGGAAAGGGAGAGGGCATTTTGGCCAGGCACCTCTGCTGCATTCTGTGCTCTTTCTGTGTTATTTCAAAATCAATTTCTTGCAAGAGAAATGCGGCTGGTGAAATCACAAATATAGAGCTCAATTTAAAACATGGATAAGAAGTGATGGGGCTACACGTTGCCTACTCCTGACAATACAAATCCTAGCAGTGGCTGCTTAGTCGTGCCAGGAACACAGTCCAGGCTGAGTCCTGTTGGGCAGCCAGGAGGGAGCTCAAGAGGGGTCGAGCTTTGCTCTCCTCTGGCCTCCCTGGGGAGCAGAGGTGCAGGCAGACTCACATGCAGGATTCGGGTTGCTTTGCAGCTTCTCCTCCACCAGCTTGGAGATACAAAAATATACTTACAAAAATGAAGCACGGAAGATGCAGTCAGCTGGCAAAGATGCTCCCTGGAACCAGGAATGTGATGCAAAGGCACAAACCCCAGCCCCCTCCCCAGTTCTCCCTCTTGAGCTCCCTGTGGCTTTCTGAGGGGCTGCAATAGCGGGAGAGAGGGGTCATGCTTCTTCCACCACCACCGCCACCCAGCAACAGGGATTCCTGTGGTTTCCCTTCAAGCCTTGTGGGCTAATTTGGATTGTAAGGATGAGGCCACTTACTCTCAGAAAGCTCACAGCGGAGGGGTGGGTTAATCTGCATGATTCCAACTCCCACACCAGGCAATTGCATGAATCAGGTGCGTCCAGGACAGGTGATTGCTGCTCCTGGGGAGGGAGAAGGGGCCGAGCTCGCCATGGGGGCGGGAGAAGCAGGTGGCAGAGCACAGCATGTTGAGAGTCTTTCCTGACACTCCTTGGCCTACATTGGGCAAGGCGGCTTCTTGGCCCCATAGCTGCCCAGGTGTCTGAAGACCCCCTACACTGAGCTGTCTGCTCTGCAGAAAATGAGGCAGCCAGGAGGTCCATTACATCGCTAATTCAATGGCCCGGGGCTGATCTGACCTGTTGCCTTTTGGCCGTGAAGGCTGCCAGACGTTTCCCCGAAACTAAATTGTGTTGGGCTGAATTCCCCCTCCTACACACACACACCTGGGATCGGGGTGTGCGTGTGCGCCTGGCAGACCAGCTGGCCACGCCTGTCTGTGCCTTGTCAGTCATTCTGCCCCCTCTCTGCCCACAGATCGCTCCCTTGAGAACATGGCAGGGCGGCCACGGCTCGACTCGCTCAGCTCCGTGGAGGAAGACGACTACGACACGCTGGCCGACATCGACTCGGACAAGAACGTCATCCGCACCAAGGTGCCTTGCGCTGGGGAGCAGGAAGGCATGGGAGCCCAGAGTCTCCCTCTGCCATTGCCAGCCAGTTCTGTCTGCCTGCCAGTGCTGTTCATCTGCCCTGGGTGTGGAGGGTAGAAGTGATGCTTCCCTTGCTTGCCATTTAGAACAAGCCAGAGAACCACAGGCTGTGGCGAGGGAGGGAGGAAACACAGGAGGAAGTGGGGCTGAGTGAGCAGCACATGGCTTGACTTGCTTGCTTGAGACACCCAGAACGATCTGCAGGTGGCTCTTGATTTCTAAGGCTCTCTTGGGCTTTACCTGCAAGTTGGGTTGGACTGGGGGGAAAGGGATCAGACAAGATGAGCGGGGGTCAAAGCAGTCTCAGGGTCTGGAAATGCCGAACTTCCTTGTAGCCTCACAGATTATCTTTCTATTGGGGGAGGAAGTGGCCGTTCCCAAGGAGACCCACAGTTCACCCCGCTTCTTGCATCTTCTCATTGCAGCAATACCTGTATGTGGCGGATCTGGCCCGCAAGGACAAGCGGGTGCTGCGGAAGAAATACCAGATTTACTTCTGGTAAGAGAGGAGAAGGATATGGGGGGGCTGTGCCCCACCTGTACTGGGGGCTAGCTCTGCCTTCTATCCATCAGTTCTGGGTAAAAGGGGCAGCCTGGCGTGGTGGCTGAGTGGACCTGCATGGCCGCCAGTGGGTCAACAGAGAGCCCACCTATTGCTTCATGGTGGAAATAAATTGGGGGTGTGGGACGCACATATGTCCCCTTACCTCTGGTGTCTCCTGCAGGAACATAGCCACCATCGCCGTCTTCTACGCTCTGCCCGTCATCCAGCTGGTCATTACCTATCAGACCGTAAGTAGGTTTCTTTCCTGGGCTTCTTTCCATGTGCTATTGATAGACACCTGGCCACCTAGGTGCTATGTTGTCCCCGAAAGCCTGGTCTACCCATTTGCCCTTGTCTGGGCTGGAAAGGTTGCCTTTTGCCCCAGCCCAGCTCTGAGCACCTAGTGCCTTGTCTGTGCCGGTGTGAGCCGGTTTCCCCGGATCTGAGCTCTGCTAAAGGGGGCGGTGGACTGCCAAGCCAGCCCTCACAGTTGGGTCCTCTGCAGTGCTTACCTCCCCTTTCTCGTTGGCAGGTGGTGAACGTCACCGGGAACCAAGACATTTGCTACTATAACTTCCTGTGCGCCCACCCACTGGGCAATCTCAGGTAGGAGCAAGGGTCATGCAGCATCCATCGTTCTGCCCGGACACTGAGGTCCAGCACCAAGGGCCTTCTGGCGGTTCCCTCGCTGTGAGAAGCCAAGTTGCAGGGAACCAGGTGGAGGGCCTTCTCGGTGGTGGCACCAGCCCTGTGGAAAGCCCTCCCACCAGATGTCAAAGAGAACAACAACTACCAGACTTTTAGAAGACAACTGAAGGCAGCCCTGTTTAGGGAAGCTTTTAATGTTTAATAGGTTATTGTATTTTGGTGTTCTGCTGGAAGCTGCTCAGAGTGGCTAGGGAAACCCAGCCAGATGGGCGGGGTATAAATAATTAATAAATTATTATTATTATTATTATTATTATTATTATTATTATTATTATTATTATTATTTATTATTATTATTCAGGGTATAAATAATTAATATATTGTTATTATTATTATTATTATTATTATTATTATTATTATTATTATTATTATTATTATTTTATTATTTTATTATTAATTATTAGTGTCCTCTTCCCTGGGTCAGGGACTCCAGCAGAGCCTCTCTGGCTTTTGCCCACTGTGCCTTGATTCAGACCTTCCTTGCTTTCCTCTCCCCAGCGCCTTCAACAACATCCTCAGCAACATGGGCTACATCCTGCTGGGGCTGCTCTTCCTGCTCATCATCCTGCAGCGCGAGATCAACTACAACCGGGCACTGATGCGCAATGACCTGCAAGCTGTGGTGAGTCGCGATGGGAGGATCCGGAGGGTGGTTTCAGTCCCCCGGAGCCTCGAAACCAGGCGCTGCACCCTCATTTGCCTCTCCTACCCTGGGACGCCTTTTTCTTCCTATCCCAGATCCCTAGTCTTAGAAGTATATTCAAGAGGTGGGTGGCGCTGTGGGTTAAACCACAGAGCCTAGGACTTGCCAATCAGAAGGTCGGTGGTTCGAATCCCCGTGACGGGGTGAGCTCCTGTTGCTCGGTCCCTGCTCCTGCCAACCTAGCAGTTCGAAAGCACGTCAAAGTGCAAGTAGATAAATAGGTACCACTCCAGCGGGAAGGTAAACGGCATTTCCGTTCGTTGCTCTGGTTTGCCAGAAGCGGTTTAGTCATGCTGGCCACATGACCCAGAAGCTGTACGCCGGCTCTCTCGGCCAATGAAGCGAGATGAGTGCCGCAACCCCAGAGTCGGCCACAACTGGACCTAATGGTCAGGGGTCCCTTTACCTTTTTATGTTCAATGCAGAGTTAAGAACAAAGGCAAAGGGTGAAACCGGCAGAAACAACATTCACAGCAGCATTTTATTTATTTGCTAGGGGCTGTCATCCTAGCCCACAGACAAGTACAAATGTAATTTAGGGAGATAAGAAATGTATCGGCTCCTGTTCGAAATTCAACATTTCCTCACCAATTTAAAATCCTATAGAAATATCAACAGTGAAGTGCAGGTCACAGCAAAATATTATGTCTATCTTTTCATAGCCTCACGTGTAGTTTTATAAACTATTTTATGTGTCAATATGAATGGAAGTTGTTAATGTTGCAGTTGTTGTATAAGGGATTGTTAATTTTGACCTGAGTGTAATTGAAATTATTAAGATTTTGGTACACAGAAATAAAGTAAATAATCAAACCATCAGTTCTAGCATGCGGGGAGCCACCTAAATTATATAGTTTGGTATCTGCATGATTGGCATTAGTAATTAGTATTATAATGAGGCTATTACTGGATTGTAATTGAAAACTAATAAAAATTATTATATAAAAATAAAAATTGAGGGTCACAGCAGCTGTAAAAATACATCAAATCAATGAATCATAGCTAGCCGTACCAGGAAAGTGTGGTTTATAAACTTTAGCCTACACTGACCAATGTTGTGGGACTACGGCTCCCATCAACCCCAGACAGCATGGTCATATGATACTGGGGCTGATGGGAGTTGTTGTCCAACAGCATCTGGAACAGGTCGGTGAAGGCTGGTAGACTCCATCTCTCCAGGCACACAAACACGCAAACTTGGGGGAACTACGTTCTCTTCCTTTCTCCCTGGCTTGCTGTAGTTGTGCAGAGAGTTCTGCTCTACTCACCACCACTTCCCAGCCCCTTTTTCTCTCCAGTAGACGGGGGCACAGTCGACCGTGACCCAGGGAGTCAATGGGAGCCAAAAGGGCTGCAGCTGAATGCCAGCTTGCAGGTGGGCGATGCAAAGCAGAAGCCTCTGCCCAGCTTCTCTCTGAAACTCTCTGCTCCCTTCTCTTTTCCCAGGAATGTGGCATCCCTAAACACTTTGGCCTCTTCTATGCCATGGGCACTGCCCTCATGATGGAGGGGCTGCTCAGCGCCTGCTACCACGTCTGCCCCAACTACACGAACTTCCAGTTTGGTGAGTGTCGCCTGGGAAGTGGGGCAGGACCGGAGGGGAGGGGCTGCCTGCACCCAGCAGATCAGGCACCCCCAACCTGGTGCCCTCCATCCTGCTTCCAACTGCAACTCATAGCAGGCCCAGCCAGCATGGCCACGGCAGCTGGAGGGCACCAGGTTGGGAAAGGCTGGGCTTCACAGTCCAGGGGCCATGGAGAACTTGCCAGAGGAGCCCTGCAGAAGAACGTGCAGCAGGTGCCCTGCCTTGTACGTCTGTGGGAAATGTGTGCAAATAATAATGTTAGGGGCAGCCTCTCTGCCCATGCGCACTTTGCTTGCCCCTGAATAGCCACCCGCTACATGAAATGTTATGATTATTTAGTTAAATACGTTAAGTTAAATTAATTGAAAAAAGCTTGCAATTACCAGATAGGCTGAGGATTAAAACATGTAATGTGAAGAATTACTGTATTTTTCACTCTATAGGATACACTTTTTCCCCTCCAAAAATTAAGGGGAAATGTGTGTGCATCCTATGGAGCAAATGCAGGCTCCTTGGCTTCAGCGATAGCAACGCAAAGTCTCTGAAGCGCAGAGGGAGTGCTCCCTCCGTGCTCCGGAGGCTTTGTGTTGCTTTCACTGAAGCCTGGAGAGTGAGAGGGGTTGGTGCACACCGACCCCTCTTGCTCTCCAGGCTTCAGGGATAGCCACCTGAAGCCTTCAGAGCGCAGCGCGAGTTCCCGCTGCGCTCCGCAGGGTTCAGGTTCCTTTTGCTGAAGCCAGGAGAGCAAGACTCTCCTGGCTTCAGCAGAGAGGGAGAGCTGCGCAGCGCCCCTTCAGCCAAGCAGGAGGAGAAATGGAAGGGGCTCCGTTTCTCCTACCGCTTCGCTGAAGGGGTGCTGAGCAGAGAGGGGGAGAATTTCTTTTTCTTGTTCTCCCCCTCTAAAACAAGGTGTGTCCTATGGTCCAGTGCGTCCTATAGAGCGAAAAATATGTTTAATGCTGAATGGATAAGACAGAAATATGTTAAGTGACTAGGTTAATTATATAAGAATTTTGATTTGAAAAACCGTTAAAATGATATACATTGAAATTCAACTAGGGGGATACGAGGAAGTCACTCAACAATGTTATTAAGATTAGTTTGAATAAGGTAATGATTTATGTTTGTTTATTTGTTTGTGTGTTTATAAGTTGTGAAAATCAATTTAAAAAATTGGAAAAAATAATGAATAGCCACCTGTTGCTGGTCTCTTGCTTGCAGACACCTCTTTCATGTACATGATCGCCGGCCTCTGCATGCTGAAGCTGTACCAGAAGCGGCACCCCGATATCAATGCCAGCGCTTACAGCGCCTATGCCTGCCTGGCCATTGTCATCTTCTTCTCGGTCGTTGGGGTGGTGAGTGGCGATGGGAAGCCTCCGGAGCTCCATGCGGGAAGGAGGGAGGCAGCCCTGAGCTGGGACAGTGGCCTTCCCAACCCCCAGGGGCTGGTGTCCTGTTGGCCCGCGTGGGTCTTTTCATTCTTCCTTTTCATGGGTTTTTGCAAACGACGTTGTCCCTCTCCAATGTCCCTCAAATTCCTCGGTGGCCTTTATATATTGGCAAAATGTTTCAGATTTGTTTTAAAAACAAAATCACAGCAGTGATCCAGGAAAGGAAAGCCTTTCCCGCGATTATTACGCTTGAGAAGTACAAATCGGGGGATTTGGCGCTGTGGGTTAAACCACAGAAGGTCGTGGTTTGAATCCCTGTGACGGGGTAAGCTGCCGTTGCTCGGTCCCTGCTCCTGCCAACCTAGCAGTTCAAAAGCACATCAAAGTGCAAGTAGATAAATAGGTACCACTCCAGTGGAAAGGTAAACGGCGTTTCCGTGCGCTGCTCTGGTTCTCCAGAAGCGGCTTAGTCATGCTGGCCACATGACCCGGAAGCTTTACGCCAGCTCTCTCGGCCAATAAAGCGAGATGAGCACTGCAACCCCAGAATCGGCCACGACTGGACTTAATGGTCAGGGGTCCCTTTACCTTTACCTTACCCTTCAGGAAAGGACGTTGCAGAAACCGCTTTCTGCTCCTCTTCCACCCCAATTTCCTCTTAAAATAGTGGGGAAACCCTGGCTTCCATTGAAAGGAGGGAGGAGGCAGAAAGGAGACTTCCTGTCTTGCCTTCTCAACCCACTCCCTCCCCCAGCCTTGAATTCAGTATCATGGCCTTCAAACGGCATGATGCGCCCCTTTCTCCCTGCTCTCCCAGGTCTTCGGCAAGGGCAACACGGCTTTCTGGATCGTCTTCTCCGTCATCCACATCCTCTCCACTCTGCTGCTGAGCACCCAGCTCTACTACATGGGCCGCTGGAAACTGGGTGAGTTCTGCCAGCCCTTCTTTTTTAATAATAATATATTTTTATTGAATTTTCTGTTGCACAATTTCAAATGAATATTTTACAAACTTAAAAAAATATCCACTGGCTTCCATTCTTCTCTTTCCGTGGTTCATTTTACATATCCTATATCCCTGCATATTTTAATATAACCATTCAAATCAATTTTCCACTTTTACATCCATCAAAGAATTCTTTACTGACTCTATTTAACTTATCTTAATGCTGCCAGCATTTTCAGCTGTAGGCACTTACTTTCCATACACAGTGGAACCTCGGGTGTACTCAATAAATGTTTTCCAATCTTATTTAAACGCATGTTCTTGTCTCTTATTCAATATGTTAAATCTGCAAGTTGTGTGTATTCTGTCAACTTAAGTTGCCAAGCCTCTTGAGTTGGGACCTCGCTCACTTTCCATTTTGGGGCTAACAAAACAACGGGCATAAAAAAGAATAAGAAATCAAGACAGCAAACTTTTTATAAAAGAATGGAAATGGTTTATTGAATATTTACGGATAAATTGCAAACAGGTAAAAACATTGGCAGGATTATTGTAATAACCTGCAGTTACATAAGAATATACCTGTATATTTAAAGTAGATAATTAAATGAGTAAATTAAATGAATTTGGATATGCAGAAGAAATTTTAAAAACTAAATTTAAGGAACCGCAGAAAGAGAGGGAAGGAAGTCAAACTTTGAAATGTTAAAAAGATTGTAAAAGTAATGAAATGTATAAACTTGAAAAGTATAAATAAAAACTTAAAAACAAAAACAAAAACGGGCATACATAAATAACCTTTTCTGACACCTGGAAATTTCATTCTGGGTTATCCCCAGAAAAAAGGACTCTGTTTTTGGGGGGAGGAGGGCGCATGAGAGAAATCTCATGGCTGATTATGTAAACATGTCCTCTTCCCAGGAGTGGCCTCCTGCCCCCACCATGTCAGCCCACAGGGCAGGGTGCATTCCTGGGTCCACGTAGCTTTAACATGTCTCTCTCTCTCTCCACAGACTCTGGGATCCCACGCAGGATCTTGCACGTGCTTTACACGGACTGCATCCGCCAGTGCAGCGGGCCCATGTATGTGGTGAGTAAGGCTGGATCTATACTGATGAAAAAACAACGCTATAAAATCTCTCGTTGCAAAATTCCATTGGCGACAGACACAGCACCACCTGGTGTCACATGTTTGTAGTGCAGCTGTAAAAATACAATTGACGCGTGTAGCTAAGTCCTCTAAGTGTGGCTGGCTCTCTCCTGGAAGGATTGTGGGGGCTGTATGAAAACTCGACCTCCCTCTCGCTGGGCTAGGGCCCCCGTGGGTGCTTTGCTGGCCTCTGTTGCAGATGCTAATCCCCATTGCCTCCCTCTCTTTTCCTCCACAGGATCGAATGGTGCTGCTGGTGATGGGCAATGTCATCAACTGGTCTCTGTAAGTCAGGGTTGGTGGGCAGGGCAGGATCCAACTGGGCAGAGAGGATTACCAGCCAGTCAAGGGGCAGGAGGCGGGGTGTATTTATATCAGATTAGGCAAGAGACACAGGGCCTTCTCTCTGGTGATGCTGTGGGAGATGGGCTCCCTCTGCCCTTTCTAAAGGGAGGTTAGCAAATATCTTTTTTTTTAAGAAAAAGATTCAGCTCGCTTTTAACACGTGGCCTGCTGCCGTTATGGGATTTGTGTTTTCCTTTCTTCGGGCTGCTCCTAGTCTCAGAATGTTTCGTGAGAACAGCTCCTGCCTTATTCAGGTTTTAGGTCTGCTGTTTTTATTGTGCGTGTGCATTTTAAATTGAATTTGCACTTACACGTGGTGGGACAGAAAGGCAGAACAGCAACAAGAGTGACACATTATCATAACAACAATGGCAGGCGTGGTCCTCTCAGGCTGGCAGAGGCCTCCCCCCCCCCCGGTGGCCTTGAAGTGCCCCTAGTTGTGGTCCTTGAGGAGTCACCCTCCCGCTTGACAGCCTCCTTTTCCCCGCAGGGCTGCTTACGGCCTCATCATGCGGCCCAACGACTTTGCCTCCTACCTTCTGGCCATTGGCATCTGCAACCTCCTCCTCTACTTCGCCTTTTACATTATCATGAAGGTGCGGCACGTAACCCGACTTGGCTCTTGGGGGCGGCCGGGGCCAGCTTCTCTCTGGGCGGAATATAAATTGCATAAATAATAATATTGAGGGGGTGGGGGTTCCCATTCAGAGGCGCCAGTTCGCGAGGACAATTGTGGGTGGAGTTGTGTGCATGATGAAAGGATGTCAGGACGTACCCAGTACCAGTCCCCAGCGTGGGGCTGCTTCAACCTTCCTTCCCCTCCGTGGCAGGAGGAGGAGCCACTGGCTACTGAAACTGTGCCACTCTCAAACTCCTTTGCCCCCTGATTTTTTTTGGACTTTGGAGGTCCCCAAAAAATTATTGTATGTGGGCTAAAAGGATTTGACCTGCATGAGTTGGCGCCCCTGCTCCCATTTATTATGGTGGAGTAACTTCCTGCTAGATTGGAGCCCCTCTGTGCTCCTTTTGTCTGTGAATTCAGTTCATCCGCAATAGCAACCAAGAAAGTTGGGATTTCCACCTCCCTCCCTCCCTTCCTCAACTTTGTTTCTGATCAGCTTTCCTTGCCCTGCAGCTCCGGAGTGGGGAACGCCTCAAGCTGATCCCCCTGCTCTGCATCGTTTGCACTTCCGTCGTCTGGGGCTTTGCCCTCTACTTCTTCTTCCAGGGGCTGAGCACCTGGCAGGTGAGCCATTTCCCCACCCTCCATATCCTCAGCTCCCGCACAGGCTTGTCCCAAACCGCCCACGTCAGAGCAGACCTCTGAGTAGCGAGTTGAAGGAGCTGCACTTATACAGTGGTACCTCGGGTTACAGACGCTTCAGGTTACAGACTCCGCTAACCCAGAAATAGTACCTCGGGTTAAGAACTTTGCTTCAGGATGAGAACAGAAATCATGCTCCGGCAGCGTGGCAGCAGCAGGAGGCCCCATTAGCTAAAGTGGTCCTTCAGGTTAAGAGCATTTTCAGGTTAAGAACGGACCTCCAGAACGAATTAAGTTCTTAACCCAAGTTACCACTGTAAAAGGCTTTGGAAAAGCTCTCATGCAGAAGATCCAGCCCTGCCCTGCATTGCTGTTCGGTTAGGGCAGCCTTAGCCTTAACCGTGGCTTCCTCTGTACCTTTTGGGACTACGACTCCCATCAGCCCCAGGCAGCGGCCTGGCAGTTGCATCCCCAGACCTCTGGAGGGCGCCAGTTAGGGGCAGACTGGGTTAGAGCTTGTTGGGTGGGGGACAGATGAATCCAGCGCAGACTGCGCAGACCGCCTGCCTTCTGCCAAGCATCACAGACTTCCTTGTCACTGACCCTCCGCAGAAAACGCCAGCCGAGTCCCGCGAGCATAACCGGGACTGCATCCTGCTCGACTTCTTTGACGACCATGACGTCTGGCACTTCCTCTCGTCCATTGCCATGTTTGGCTCCTTCCTGGTAGGTGGCGTGGGCCCAGCTGGCCTGGCAAGGGGCGGGAAATAGCAGCACCCAAACGGTGGTCTCCAATGCCGGCTGCGCCGAAAGGGCCAGCAAATACTGGCGAGCAGGGAAGAATCTGGAGGGAGGTTCGCCAAGGCGGTGCGGGCCGGGGCGAAAGCAGCACCCTGCACCCACGTACTCCCCCTTGCACATTTCTGGGGAAGGAGAGGGTGGGCTTTTAAACCACCGCCCACCTCCCCAACCTGACCCTCCCTCCCTTCCTCTTGTTTTAGGTATTACTGACTCTGGATGATGACCTCGATTGTGTCCAGCGTGACAAGATCTATGTCTTCTAGAGGCCAGGATTCCCCAGCAAGGGGGGAACGAGGCCTTTCCTGCCTGATGGCTTGGGACAGGCCTTGCAGAGGCGTCTGGCTGGAGCCAGGATTTGCAACAGGCCTCCCTGCCCGTTCAAATGCATCGTGAAGATGTCACCTTTGGCAGAGCCAGCGGCAGCAACCTAGGCTGACGGTGGGGGGCACACCCTCTTTCAGTATTTGAGCCTTCACGGTGCTGGATGCCCCGGGCAACTTTGGGCAGCTTTGAATGTTGCCTGTCTTGCATTTCCAAGAGCTCTGGATGCCAGGCAGGCTCCGGCCGGGTCGCTTGGTCCTGCTGCTGCGCCAGGTTTTCAAGAGAATCGGCACCTTGTTGGCTGCCAGCCTCTGAGGGTTGGCCTATGTGCCCACCGACTCCCCTGGGCATGGCCTGGGTCAATAGGGAAATGATAGGTTTCCCCCCCTGCCGCTGCCTCCTCCTCCTCCTTAAAGGGGTGGGGGCTTGTTGTTAGAGGCCAAACTGGGGTCTTGCACTTCCAGCACGGGGCTCGGGAGAGGGCCTGGCAGCAGCTCCTAGGTAAGGGGGCTGGCAGGAGCCTGCCTTGGGGGCCCTCACCCTGGAAGCTCGGCATCCGCCCATTGCCCCACGCACATTTCTGCCAACCCTGAGTTAAGCACATCTTTGCCCTCTGCAGCTGAGGCCACGTTGCCTCCTATCTCTGGACAAAGACTTCTGACCTCCATGACGCTGCCACAACCGGTGTGATCTTCCTTCCAAGCGCGGCCTTTCTGAGGGGCGGGTGGTGCTCAGTGGGGCCCCTCTTGCCAACTAGATGCCACTGCCATGCCCAGGAGGAAGGGGGCGCCGTTTTCTCTCTGTTCTTAAAGCACACATGGCATTGGGGAGGGGGCTCCCTTCAGTGCCTAACTAAAACTGGGGTGGCAGGTTGGGCTCTGTCTCCTTGTCTCCCCTTCCGCCTGCCGCTGGGCGGGCCTTGGCAGCTGCGTCACCCCCTGACGGTTTACACTGCACTGCCTGAAGATGTTTGCTCCTTTTTACTCTTGTTTTCTGCTCAGACCTAGAATCCGATCCAGGAGGCCTCTCTCCTCTCATTGTTCCTTACGAGCTGCCCAAAGTAGCCGTACGAATAACAGTTATGGGTGGCCGCTCCGGGCTGCAAGCCAAAGGGCTCCTTCAGTGGCTGGGGGGAGGCCCCCACCCACTGCACTACTGGGGGAAGAGCCTTTCCCCCCCCACAAAAAAAATAACAATGAGAAGGGCCTCCTACATTCGTCCATTCCTGGTTATTGATTGTGAGTTCGTTTGTTTTTTAACCATTATTCGTGTAAGACGTTGCAGAACAAAATGACCGTTTTCATTTCTTACGGATTCTGCTGCCAAATGCAAAGAAATAAACAAAAGTCTTGCTTTGCCCTTTTGTGTAGTTCTTCCTCCTCTGGGGACGGGCAATGGTGCCTGCCTTTAGAGGGGTGTGGGTACTGCCTCTCCTCTTCAGCCTCCCCCTCAAAAATCCTTTTTGGCTAATCTCTTAGTGGCAACAAGTGAGGAAGCGCAGTTCCCAGGCTCTCCCTGGCCCCCCACCTAACATCCCTCTTCAGGGGGAAAGGTTCTCCTCTTCACGGAGCAGGGAATCCTTTCCTTCAGGGATTTAGGGCACCGTACACTCTTTCAGCCCAGCTCATAGGTGCTTGTGACAGTCGCTCTGGGGGTTGGGAAAGCAGGAGATATGAGCCTCTTGGGTGGAAAACAGGGCAGGAAATGAAGGCGTTTGAGCAATTGGGCACAAAAAAATGCTGGTGCCACGTAGCCTCACTAAAACAATGTGAACTGGGTGCCATTCTTTGATTTCCTTTCACAGGGCTTTCAAATGGACTAAGGTGCACTGGAATCTGCATCAAGAGGGTGCCTCTGGGCAGCTTTTAATATGAAGCAAAATAAGAGCCAATCTGTGTGTGGATGAGTGCGTTCATTGGTGCCACGCACACCATTTGCAATTTGCATTTTTTAAAAATTTGCACATTAAATGCAAAGGCCTGTTGAATGGCCTTCGTCGTGTTGGCCTCGACTAAGTGTTCCCCTTTCCTGCTCCAGGTACAGACCCCTGACCCCCCTCCCAAAGAGGGGGCACAGCCAAGTGGGACATTTGTTCACAACTGGAAACATCTAACCAGGATTGCCTGCTTGCCACCACCTCATTCAATCCTGGGGGTAAGGGTGGGGAAAGTGAAAGGAAACTCCAGAAAGATGTAGGTTTGCTTTATTAGGTGGGCATCAAAATGTCTCTTTTGTCTTGAGAATTTTTCATGCATGGCATTCAGAAAAGTTATAGGCAGCTTCTCTGCCTGCAGCCTTCCTCCCTTGCTTCCCCCTTCCCCCTAGGCCTTCTGCCCCTTTTAAAGTGTTCCCCCACTGCAAAGACCTGGGGAAAGTGCTGTGTGTAGTAGCCAGGAACCCCTCTGCACTGTCAATCTAGGCTGCACCAACTGGATCCCTGGGGGCTTCCTTGAGCCTCTGCCCCCCATGCGCTTCAGCTTTCCTGTGGCACCAATGCCAGGAGGCCCCTGACAGCCCCCACCAGTTCGCTGAGCTCTTCCTCTTTGTCCAGCCCATGCTCCCCTCCTTTGAACAGCGTGATGTGCACATTGGCACTCTGCAGCTGCTCCGCCACCTCCAGCGCTCGCTGCCAGGGCACGGTCTCGTCCCTCAAGCCGTGCAGCAGCCGGACAGGGCAGGACACACCAATGGATGGGCGCTCCAGCAGGCTGTGTTGCTCTGCCTCCTCAAAGAAGCCCCATTGCATGAGCAGGGGCTCCTTGCTGGCCCTAGGGAAGACATAGAAGCCATTCTGCTGGGCTTGGCTCCTCACCTGGTGAAGGGCAGAAAGGGCACAGTCAAAACAGGGTGGAGCAGGGGCCACCGTGGCCTCACCCACCCCAGGGCTGAACCTAGCCCCAGTCTCGATGGCAGCAGAGCCCCAGATTTGCCACGTGGTCCTTCCATGAGAAGCATGCTCTTTGGGGGGGGGGGCAGATACCAGGCATCCCAGTTCCCACCCCCTTGCTGTTTATTTACCATATTTACTTGAATGTAAAGCGCACCTTTTTTGCCAAATCACACTGCGGAAATTAAGGGTGCATATTAGATTTGATGGCACCATCCAATGCTTTTTTGGTTCTGAGGTTTTGGAAACTGAGGTGCGCATTAGATTCGATGGCGCATTAGATTGGCATCAAGACGGTATTGGCCAAATATCTATCCCTCCCTTCCTCCCAAATGATCCCAGGGTGGCCCTCTCTTTGGCTAAGAGCTGCTGCTCACCTCTGCGGGGAGCCCCCTGGCATGGGCGATGAAGGCATCGACACCAACCCCTGTGGCAACTAGCCCAGCAACCCTACCTGGGCGCTCCAGGGCCACCAACAGCATCAGCCAGCCCCCCATGCTGGCCCCCACCAGGATCTGGAAGAAGAGGAAGAGGAAGAGGTGTTTGCCCTCTGCCGCTATCTGGGATGGCAACCAGCACCTTCTCTGGGCAACTCTGTGCTGTCCTTCAAAAGCAGCTGGTGTTTGTGCCCATCTGTGAGCTGTCTGGGCATCAACCAGGAGGTTCCAAGAGCCCATCTGGTCTGACTTCCTGCCCTAAAGGCAGGCCCCCGATCCACAGCTCAGCAGTCCCCTGAAGAGCAGAAAGGCCAGGCGAGCTGGAGCGGCAGTACGGGGCAATGGGTGCGAGGTTTGGCCATCCATATTTCTGGCACTAAGGGCAGTGAGGTGGGTGCCCGTGCCAGCCAGGGTTGGCTTAGTGAATCGCAGGGATGCTTACCTGGGGGCCGCTGGTGAGCTCGTCGAACACACTCAAGGTGTCTTCCTTCCAGTCCCCCAGGCGGCTCTCTTCAAAGCAGCCATCTGACTCCCCACATCCCCGGTAGTCAAAGCTGGGGTGAGAGGAGACATTTTGAAGACCCTTCCCCCAAAGGGGCACACACCTAGGGCTGCCCCTCCCATTAGGCAGAGTTGAGGCAACAAGTGGTGGCTTTGTGGAGGACACCTGTCTGTGTGCCTGCCATCCTTTGGCCCAGGAGAGGACACCGTCCTGTCACCAGTGTGGAAGTGACATTCAGCTGTCATCTTCAACGCATGGGAGGCCGTCTTTGTCTCAGGCTGCAAAAGGGCCCTAAGTCCACCCCAGGACCTCTGGAGAGTCCAAACAGGTTCTTGCTTCCCACCTGACGAATGCCCGTCCTGTCTCTCGGCAGAACTGCTCCATCCTCTGACACTTGGGGTTGGCTCTGGTGCTGCGGAAGCCCAGCAAAAAGACGACACCGGGGCTGCAGCCTGGTAGGCGGTGGTAGGCCAAGCGGGGCAGACCTTGGCGCGACAGAAACGATGGTGCCATGTTGGCAGAGCTGTAGGCAAAAACGGGGGTGGGGGAGAGTTCCTAGATTTTTGTTAGGACTACTTTTATTGGGTTGGTATATTACAAAACAATACAAAAAAACGTAAATCCAAAATCCAGCTGTCCCTCCACCCTCCGCAAGAGATGATGTCTGCATCCGTATCTGAAGTGTATTCAAGTCCACATCATATATCCAGCTTGCAAAGGTCCTCAAAGGAGGACGTCAGCCAAATATGTTTACATGCAGTTCATTAAAGTCATTTTTCACACTATGCATGTTGAAGCTGTGCCATTCTACTGTGAATAAGTCCTTTTGCCTTAGACTTTGTGCCGCTCGAAGTTTATTGGTAAGTTTCTCAAGTGCCAGTTTCCAGACCATATTATACCAATTTGCCATTATACCATGGTACCTCTGGTTAAGATCTTAATTTGTTCTGGAGGTCCGTTCTTAACCTGCAACCGTTCTTAACCTGAGGCACCACTTTAGCTAATGGGGCCTCCTGCTGCCGCTGCGCGATTTTTGTTCTTATCCTGAGGTAAAGTTCTTAACCCGAAGTACTACTTCCGGGTTAGCAGAGTCTGTAACCTGAAGTGTCTGTAACCCGAAGTACCACTGTATACCAATATATACCTATACTCCTTCCATATATTTCCTATACCTAGTTATAATAAGTCTTGCTGCAACTAATAGATACACAACCAGTGGCTTAATGTGCACATTTGCATTTTAAAAAGATTTAACAAAGCCAATTCCAGGCATTGAACCTAGATCCTATGAGATATTAATACAAGAGTGTGTCTGAGCAAGGACAGAGGGCCTTTCCCTCCAGGCGAAGTGACCACAGTCCACCTCCATCCATGTGTCCTGATTTCAGGTCCTGCTTTAGCCCCAGCTGCTCTTGGCATGAGAATTCCACACTGGGCAATTCCACCAAGGGACAATCACTGCTTGTGGCACTTCTCTCCTGCTAATCCTCCTGTGGCACCTCAGAGCCAAGTCCTGCAGGTCTCTGCAAGCTGCTCTTCTTCTGAAGGGCAAAGACTCAGAAAGGGTCTGGCTAAACAGAAGATTGCAGCATCCTGGTTGCATCTGGGACTCAGCTACATTAGTCAGGAAAAGAACAGAGTTTTGAATGCATTATAAACATGCAACACCAGACGGCGCTGTAGAGCAGAAAACTTTTCTATGCGATTTTACATAGCGTTTTCTTTTCTTTCGTTATAACAATTTAATTTCTGACATATTTATAGCGTGTTTTTCCCCATGTGTAGATCCACTCCAGCAAGGCCGGGAAGACTTTGAGGCAGGTGCTGTCAGGGATTGTTTCCCTGCCCATCTGCTCCTTCAGTAGATTTCTGCAGCACCAAGAGAGACATCCTTCTCTTCTGCTGCTGCTACAAGCAGTGTAGTTAGTGGGTGGAGGTGTAAGTCCTGGGGTGAAATGCCACCAGGGCCAGAGAGAGACCCATTGTGTGGCATTAGGCTCTTGCTCGGTCTTCCTTTTAGTCTCAGTTGGCCTTCTGAGCAATGGGTGCACTAAAATGATACTTACATTTGCCTCGGCCACCGCTTCATTCACCCACAGAGATACACATGGACCTTCACCTGACACTTGCAGGTAGACTTTGACTCTATTTGCTAGATCACTCCATGCCTGTAGCAGCCAGCCAGCCAGGCCCTTCCTCTTCCCAGCCCTAGGGCTCAGTGACAGCCTTTCTTCCCTTGGACTCTCTCCCATTTTTCTCTGGCCCTTCTCCCCAAAGTCGTCACAGGGAGAGATCCAGTCCCTCTTCCTCCTCCATGCTGAAGGCTGCAGATTGGCTATTCCCCCCCACCCCCAATTTCCACAGCCCCTGCTTGGGTCCTTTAGGGGCTGTGAAGTCCTGACACCCACCTTTTCAGCTGTGGTGCAGGCCCTGGGAAAGCCGCTGAGCTGTTGCCCTCTGTGCAGAGTCTGTGACAAACAAGCAGCCTGGAACAGAGGAATCAAACACTGGCTATTTGCTAACTCAGCAAGTTGGAGACTCATTACGGAATGAGGGGAAACCCCAAGCCTGGGAGCCACTGGAGGAGCGGCAGGACAGAGACGGAAGCATCAAGGGGTTAATTTCTTATGAGAGGTATGCAGAGCTAGTGCTTTCTGAGAAATCCAGTTCTGCAATGGTGAGGGAAGCCACACTGTGCATGTTCAGAGGCCCCTCTATGTTTCACATGTTCCAAATCACACAGGAGTGCTTTCTACCTGGAACCTCAAACAGCCAGTAGGCGGAGATTTGTAATTTCTCACTGCGATTTGGCTTATGATGCCAGCATGGTTAAACCCAGCCTTTTACTCCTTGGTGCATTTGTTATGTACTGAAGTTCTCACCCTGGGCCAGCAGGGGGATACTGTAGATAGTTATGCAAATAAGGGATCGAAAGTGACGTTCAGTGATTGGATAGTTTTAGAAAATTGTTACAGTTACGTTGTACTGGAGCTCTATATAAGCAGGCTGACTGAACCCTTCAGTTCAGTTCTGTTCTGGCCTGTGAATAAACAAGAGCTGTTTGAAGAATCGCTGTGTCGTCTGATATGTTCACCCACAACTTAACAGCATTGGCCCTTACAAACAAGCAAGGGCTCCTTTTTATGATACCATTCTGAATTAAAACAAGGTCCAAAGGCAGCTCATAAATTAGCATATTTTTATTTGTGAGAGCTGATGGTTAAATCTGAACATAGAACTGGCCACAGAACCAGATTTTCTGCCTTGTAAAAGATCAGGACAGCCATTAGATGTTGCTGTTACTCCATCAGCGGGTGGGACAGGGCGAGCCAGGGATGGAAGTATTGTTGCCTTGAAAGGAGGGTGTGTGTGACTGGCTCTTTATGGTTGTGTTTTACATTTTATTATTACTTTCAGAATTTCTATCCTTTCCTTCCTCCCCAAGGAGTGCAGGGGAGCAAACAGATGCACAGTTTGAAAGCGAAAACAAAGTATAAAACCATTAAAAGCAATTACAGTTAAAAACATATCAAAGCAATTATGCTTTAAAACATTATTCCACCCAGTGATTGTGGGCTTTCCAGAAGTCAATACAGATTTATGCTTTTCAAATTACTCCATAGGTCCTTTCTCTGCCCCTCCTGAATATGGATTTTGGACCTAGTCCCATTGCATGTTTCGGGTGAAGAAGCCTAACCCATTCAGTGAAAGATTCTGCCAGGGGTGGGGGTCGGGGGGGGTCGGGTAGGAATGGACATAGTGTCAGGCCCTGTTGTCTGCAAACAGAGCCAGTATGCTAGTTCTTTCTTATTCAGTATGCTGTTTCCTTTTAATACCATACTTTTGATACCATCAACCATGACATCCTTCTGGACCGTCTAGGAGCTGGGAGCCGGCAGCACTGTTATACAGTGGTTCCGCTCCTTCCTCCTGGGTCGTGTCCAGAAAGTGGTGTTGGGGGATGAGTGTTCAGACCCATGAGCTCTTACTTGTGGGGTGCCTCAGGGTTCTGTCCCCTTGCTTTTTAACATCTATTTGAACCCACTGGGAGAGATCATCAGAGGCTTTGGGCTGGGTGTTCATCACTGCTCTCCTTTAAAACAGAACCAGTGAAGGAGGTGAAGGTCCTGTGTGAGTGTCTGGAGGTGGTTGGAGGACGGATGGCGGCTAATAGATTGAGGTTGAATCCTGACAAGACAGAAGTACTGCTTTGGGGGGACAGGGGGCGGGTGTGTGAAGGACTCCCTGGTCCTGATTGGGGTAACTGTGCCTCTGAAGGACTAGGTGCGCAGTGTAGGAATGAAAAATCACGGGAGACGAGAGAGGCAGGTGCAACATGAGGCGTCTGTCAGGGCGGGCCCTGGGAGCCTATTTTATTGAATATTGCAAGCATTGCCACAGGTGGGCCTGTGGCTGATTGGTTGATACATACACAAAGAAACTTGTGATTGGTTAGCATAAGTACAAGGCGGGGATTACATGTGAGAGATGGGATTTACATATGATCATTTATCACTGATACATTAAAGGCTGAGAATCGGAACTAGAACTAGACAGGCATGAAGCCTCCTAATTAAATTGTAACTAGAGATTAATATGGCACAAACAATTACTAATGATTGATCATAGCATGAAACAATATAACAATCAAGTTCTGTAGATGTGGTCAGCTAGGCATGAAGAGCAGGTACAGTTTGTTTTCCATGAGCTTAGGATGTCTGCTACTAATGATTGATCATAGCATGAAACAATATAACAATCAAGTTCTGTGGATGTGGTCAGCTAGGCATGAAGAGCAGGTTCGTACAGTGTGTGCAAAAGCAGAGAAAAGCCTACAAGCAAGACTTCTCAGAATGCAAGAGAAAGGAAGCAAGAGAAAAGAAGCAAGGCTTCCCCATAATGCAGCAGTTATGGGCAGAAGGAGAACCAACAGCTATGTGCAGAAAGAGGACTTCCCTTTAGCGCAGCCTGGGAGTCATTTTGGACTCACAGCTGTCCATGGAGGCACAGGTCATTCTGTGTCCAGGGCAGCTGTCTACCAGCTCCATCTGGTACACAGGCTGAGACCCTACCTGCTCGCGGACTGTCTCGCTAGAGTGGTGCATGCTCTGGTTATCTCCCGCTTGGACTACTGCAATGCGCTCTATGTGGGGTTGCCTTTGAAGGTGACCCGGAAACTACAACTAATCCAGAATGCAGCAGCTAGACTAGTGGCTGGCAGTGGCCGCTAAGACCATGTAACACTGGTCCTGAAGGGCCTACATTGGCTCCCAGTACGTTTCCAAGCACAATTCAAAGTGTAGGTGCTGACCTTTAAAGCCCTAAACGGCCTTGGCCCAGTATACCTGAAGGAGCGTCTCCACCCCTATCATCCAGCCCGGAAACTGAGGTCCAGCTCCGAGGGCCTCCTGGCAGTTTCCTCACTGTGAGAAATGAGGTTACTGGAAACCAGGCAAAGGGCCTTCTCGGTAGTGGTGCCCACCCTGTGGAACGCCCTCCCACCAGATGTCAAGGACATAAACAACTATCTGACTTTTAGAAGACATCTGAAGGCAGCTGTGTTTAGGGAAGTTTTTAATGTTTGATGTTTTCTTGTGTTTTTAACATCCTGTTGGAAGCCGGCCAAATGGGCCGGGTATAAGTAATAAATTATTATTATTATTATTATTATTATTATTATTATTATTATTATTATTATTATTAGCCTTTATTTGTACAGTGCATTTCAAGTGTAAAACGCACCTCTCTCGCTCTCTCACTCACTCACTTACTCTCTCTCTCTCTCTCTCTCACACACACACACCCACACACACACCCACACACACACACATACACAATTATAACAGCCCTGCAAAGTGGGACAGTATTGCTCCCCTGTTGCTAAGGTGGGGGCTGAGGCTGAGAGAAGATTGACTTATTTAAGGCAGGTAGAACATTTGTTTCCAGATATGGATTTGAACCAGTGACTTCTGCCTTAAGCTTGACTACTATCCTGGCCGAAATATTGGGAAATAATAGAAAAAAATGGAGACAATTGGAGGTTGCAGAGCTTTGAAAAATTAAAGAATAAGGTGCAAGATTGGTTTCATTATGCTCAAATTCAAGAGGTTTTTAAGTTGGACAAAAAAACAGGATTCCAGGTGGAAAAATCGAAACTAGAGACAGAACTGTTAGAACCTAAGATTAAGGTACTTTCGAGAATGTATAACCTGCTGCTTAAATGGAACACTCAGGATGAGACAGTCAAATCAGCCATGATAAAATGGGCTCAGGATATTGGGTACAACATTATGTTTGAAGACTGGGAAAGGTTATGGACCACTGGTATGAAATTCACGGCATGTAATGCCTTGAAGGAAAATGTTATGAAAATGATATACAGGTGGTACATGACCCCAGTCAAGCTTGCTAAGATATATCATCTGTCTGATAATAAATGTTGGAAATGTAAGGAGGCTGAAGGGACATTCTTTCACCTCTGGTGGACCTGTCCAAAAGTGAAGGCCTTCTGGGAAATGATCTATAATGAGTTAAAAAAGGTATTTAGGTATACCTTTCCCAAGAAACCAGAGGCCTTCCTCCTGGGCATTGTCGGCCAGAAAGTGTTAAAGAAGGACAGAACTTTTTTTATGTACGCAACTACAGCAGCAAGAATTCTTATCGCAAAATATTGGAAGACACAGGATTTACCCACACTGGAAGAATGGCAGACGCAATTGATGGACTATATGGAACTGGCTGAAATGACTGGCAGAATCCGAGATTTGGGAGAAGAAACAACGGAAGAGGACTGGAAAAAATTTAAGGACTATTTACAAAAATATCATAAGTTGTATGAATGTTAAAAACTGCACGATTTGGAAATTTTAGCTTCAGCGATTAGATTTGGTGAAATCGGAAAATAAGTTATAAGTAAGAAAAGGTTGAAATTTAAAGTAATACTATGGTTGATTTAAAGCATAAGTAATTGACAAAAAGTATTTTAAATTTAAAAGTATAATATTTGAAAGGTACAAACTAAGATATGAAATAAGGTAATAATTTGTTGACATTTTTATTGTAGAGAACGCATGGTGGGGGAGACGTGAGGAAGTCCGGTTGGTTATGGAAAAATGTTTTTGAAAATTGGATTATTTTTTCTTTTCTTTTTTCTTTGTATCTTTTGTTTTCTATCTATGACCTTTATATCTCTGACTGTGTATTTGAAAATGTAATAAAAATATTTATATATAAAAAAAGCTTGACTACTATCCTGAGCCCACTTTTTTCTTTTCTCATTTTTTTCTCTCCAGAAAGGCTTTATTTACATTATTCTGGTGGTTCTTGTAACCTGTGTCCCCTACACCTTTCCTGAAGGATGCGTCAACCAGATCTTCAGATGAAGATATGAAGCTGCAAATGGCACATTTCTCAGTCATTTGTGTAGCATTTACCACTTACCATTCAGTGTTTAATCATGTAAAATAAAAATTAAAAACCCACACCAGACATGGAAACTGGGCTGGATCTAGACACATTTGAGAAGCGTTTCAGTTAAATGTGTTGCAAACTTTGTATGAGAAATCAGGTTAGCAAAAACGGAACTCCACAGCGCCATCTGGTGTCACAGTGTTAGAATACATAAACAACACATATAAAGTGTTTTTGTTCTTCGCTAATGTAGCTGAGTTCCTGGATTCGAATCTCAACTCAGCTATGGACTTAGTGGAGCAGCTCACTCCCTCACATCAGCTTCGGTTCCCAAAATGTCAATTAGAAATAAGTAGGTGTCCTGCCTTACAGAATTATTCACTGTAAATCTGGTAAAGCACCTTGTGAAATGCAACTGCGGTCAGTTCTGGCGAGGCCAAGAACTCGAGTCGAAAACACAGGGGGAGGAGGAGCCAGGGAGGACTCTGGTTGTGCAGCAAAAACTCCCATCATCTTGGAGATTCAAAGTTGGCGAACTTTTACAATACCTGTTAATCTCATGCGGAAGAATTTCAGGGCATCTTTATTGGGCAAATGTTTAGATCCATGTGGGGGGAAGGTATTCATCCATTACTATCTTAAGGAAATCTTTACAGTGGTACCTTGGGTTAAGTACTTAACTCATTCCGGAGGTCCGTTCTTAACCTGAAGCTGTTCTTAACCTGAAGCACCACTTTAGCTAATGGGGCCTCCTGCTGCTGCCGCGCCCCCGGAGCACGATTTCTGTTCTCATGCTGAAGCAAAGTTCTTAACCCGAGGTACTATTTCTGGGTTAGCGGAGTCTGTAACCTGAAGCATATATAACCTGAAACGTATGTAACCCGAGGTACCACTGTACTCAGCAGGGAGGGACTAGATGGTTGCAAAATCTTGCACCCAGCATCTTGAGGGGCATTAGGCTGTAACTCACCAGGTGTTGCAAAAATCAAGAGTTATTATTCAAACAAGGTTAGCTCTCATTGGTACCTGATTCCTCCCACCCCTCAACCCTAGCAAATTCTTTATATTCTGACCTCACAGGGAAAGCAGTGATGAGGTCAGAGCAGAGCCCCCCCTCCCTTCCCCCCTCCCTCCCTCCCTCCCTCCCTCAGCATCCTCTGAGCAAAGCCTGGAACAAAGTCCTGCCTAAAAAAGGACCGGCTCCCTCTGGTCAGGCCCAGGCAGAAACCACTGTCTCAGGCATGTGGGGAATGTCTCTGGAAGGCTCCTTCATCACTGTCTTTTGGAGTCTTTCCCCAAATATGGTGTCTGGAGAGCGGTGTGGTGTGGGGGTGGCTTGGTGGGGAAGGGCCGGCGATGATGTCACTGGTCAAGGAACTGGAAGAGCCTTTTAGCCCCAGTCCCAGCCTCCGCTGGCTGCAGAGCGTGGCCAGAGCATCACTGGAGGAGAGCAACGCAGAGCAGCTCCTAGTAAGTGCCGCTTTTTAGGTGTTCTTGGGAAACAAGTGTATGGGGTGCTGGGCAGAGGGACGATGGAGCTGTTGGGCTGGTTATACTGGTGGCAGTGCAGCACATTTCAAATGACTTAAGTAGGCAATGGAGAAGTTGCACATCCCAAGAGCGTCTGGTTTCTTCTTCACCTGTAGCGAGCCAGGCATGCTCTTGTAAGAAAGGCACACAGGCAATGGGATGGATACATTCCAAACTCTACTCCACAGACAATCCATGGCTAAATGGGTCCTCCATCTGCAGCGGCTAATACAGACCCTCCAAGCGTCCCTATTCCCAGGGACAGTCCCGGATTTACAGAAGCCATCCCTGTTTCTGATTTTGATCCCGCTTTTCCTTAGGACGTCCCTATTTTCATTGGAGAAAGCTTGTAGCTAAGTGACCCCCAAGGCAAGGAGATGAGCAACTGTACAGTGGTACCTCAGGTTACATATGCTTCAGGTTACATACGCTTCAGGTTACAGATTCCACTAACCCAGAAATAGTACCGTGGGTTGAGAACTTTGCTTCAGGATAAGAACAGAAATCGTGTTCTGGCGGCGCGGCAGCAGCAGGAGGCCCCATTAGCTAAAGTGGTGCTTCAGGTTAAGAACAGTTTCAGGTTAAGAACAGACCTCCGGAACAAATTACCATAAGTACGTAACCAGAGGTACCACTGTACAACTATACAGGCAGACCTGTATGGGGAAGTTTTCTAATTCTTAATGTTTTGTTGTGTTTTTGTACATGTTGGAAGCCACCCAGAGTGGCTTGGGCAACCCAGTCAGATGGGTGGGGTATAAATAACAAAATTATTAATCTTATGGACTAGGACATCCTTATTTTCATTGGAGAAATGTTGGAGGGTATGCTTTTGGGAAAACTTTAAGGAAGGATAGTGCTCTTCTTATGAGCTTCCTGAAGGCATCTGACCAGCTGCTGTAAGAAAGCAGCTCTCCTGAGCCTGAGGGACCTTTGCTGTGGTCCGTTCAGCATTCCCAACTAGAAAGAGGCAATCTTTGGCCAGCTGGGATCCACAGCTTCTGTATGCGCTGCCTTGGCTGTGGCCCAGGCTGGGTGGGTGAACTTGAGTCAGAGCAAAGAGGGGCAGCTGGATTGGGCACCTTCTTTGAGTTCTCTTGAACTTTGTGCAGGGTCTGGTTGGGGGAACTTGCTGCAGCTTGTAGAACAAGCACTGTTTTGCACAGGCAAATCTGATAACAGACTGGTGTTTTGCACAGGCAAATCTGATAACAGACTGGTGTTATTTTTCGAGCCTGTCGGTTGCATAAAAAGAAACGTTGCCTCTTTGGTACCCTCTGAATGAACCTCTGCAGAAGTCGCTGTTTGCCACTGATGCTGCCTGTACAATTTCCAATACATAGAATCCTAGAGGGACCTCAAGGTTCATCTAGCCCAACCCCCCACATTGCAGGAATCTTAACTAAAGCGTCCATAACAGGTGGCCATCCAATCTCTGCTTAAGAGCTTCCAAGGAAGGAGAGCCCACAACCTCCCAAGGGAGTCTGTTGTGCTGCCGAACAGCTCTTACTGTTTTTCCCCTAATGTTTAGTTGGAATCTCCTTTCTTGTTACTTGAAGCCATTGGTCTGTCTCCAACCCTCCAGAGCAAGAGAAAACAAGCTTCCATGTGATAGCCCTTGAGATCTTTGAAGATGGCTGTCATATCTCCCCTCAGTCTCCTCTTTTCTAAGTTAAACATACCCATCATGTTTTGTTTGTTCAAAACTATTTTGCACCAAGAGTGTGACCACCAGCAGAGTGATATATATGGGGGGCAACCAGGGAGCCAATGCTGGCCAAGCGTGTGGGGCTAGTGGACCATCATGCTAGCCTTGGTGGCTTCTCCGGCTGTTTCTAACAGATCAACCTCGGATCTTCTGGAGTGGCTCTTTCCATCCAGCGCAGCCTGGCCTTCCGTGGGTCATTGTGAGGAAAGCCTTTGGGATATGCTTGCGTGCCCCAGTTCCCAAGCAGCTCATTTTGTGCTCCATCGGAGAAGTGTGCCATGTGGAACTTGGCTTTCACGGAGGCTGCGAAACAGAGCCTGGGCAACAGGCAGGGAAATAAAGACTTGCAAAAGCATCTCTCTGCCCCAGGGAATTAATCTCCAATAAGCTTTGACTTCAAGAAAGTGAAGGGAACACTAAAGTAGGGATCAACCTACGTCGACAGGTTTGGGATCTGCTGGGGTGGGGCAGGGCACAAGGAAGGCTGGTTGATGCTGTTACTCAAGTGTGCACAGGGAATCTTTGTCATCCCCACTTTCTGACCTCCCCTCCTCTAGGTCTGTGGCTGACAGCCCCACTGGGAAAGTTGAGATACTGCCCATCCTTCCAGGCCAAAACCTGCTGTGCCTCTTGATTGGAGGGTCTTCCCAACAGGATGCCTGTGCTAGTGAAATTCCTAGAACCACAGCAAGGGGCACTGAAGGCAGGATGACCCCAGGCATCCATGCTGTATATAGTAATTATTATTATTATTATTAGTAGTAGTAGTAGTAGTAGTAGTAGTACCCCGCCCATCTGGCTGGGTTTCCCTAGCCACCCTGGGCAGCTTCCAGCAAACTACAAAAACATAATAAAAAACATTAAAAATTTAATGCTAACAAAACATTAAAAACTTTAAAAAACATTAAAAACTTCCCATACAGAGCTGCCTTCAGATGTCTTCTACAAATTAGGTACAGTGGTACCTCAGGTTACAGACGCTTCAGGTTACAGACTCTGCTAACCCAGAAATAGTGCTTCAGGTTAAGAACTTTGCTTCAGGATGAGAACAGAAATCGTGTTCCAGCGGTGTGGCAGCAGCAGGAAGCCCCATTAGTTAAGTGGTACTTCAGGGTTAAGAACAGTTTCAGGTTAAGAACGGACCTCCGGAACGAATTAAGTACTTAACCTGATGTACCACTGTAGTTCTTTATCTCCTTGACATCCGATGGGAGGGCGTTCCACAGGGAGGGTGCTACCGCCGAGAAGGCCCTGCAGCATGAAACACGCTGCAGATTTTAGTGTTATGTCCGCATTACACTCACACCTTTCCTGCAATGCGATCAAGATGGCATGTATGGTTCCTTCCGCATTTTATCATCACAACCCTGTGAGGTAAGTTAGGCTGACTGTTTCAAGGCCACACCCAAAGGGTGGTGATTTGAACCCTGGTCTCCCAGGTCCCAGCCAAACGCTCCAAACACGATGCCACATGTTCCCCACCATAGAGACTTATTTTGGCTGGCATAAGAGAGCTCACAGCCTTGGCTCGGAGCCAGCACACCCTCCCTTCACCCCCACTTCCAGTGTCAGCGAGTTCCAGGATTTTCAAGCCCACCAGCGCCTTGCCAGACAGAGCAAAAGATCCCAGGCTGACTGCCTCGCCACCAGGCCTAGCTTCCATTTATCGCTTAATGTGGGGCTCTGAGGCATCAGCCTCACCAGCCAAGGCTTACAGTCAAGACCGGACTTACTTGGGACCTGAACATTTCAATACCGGGAAGGAAAGACCTGCTGTGGAACTTGTACATTTGGTGACATCTGCATGTGACAACGTGCAACTTCTGCATTTGGTGTGAGCCGTTCAGCTGGTCTTGGTGGGCATGATGCGCCAGCGCGCATGGAAGTTGCTTTCTGACGGGACAATTCCACAAGGATTCTCTTCTTTACTTCGGAATAAACCATTAGCATACCTTTGTCCTCCCATCAGATGCTGGAGAGCAAGAGAGGGGCGGGGCAGATGGAGAGCAAAAGGCAACAGCCTCTGGGTCATGCTGGTCTGCAAACAAGGACTTTGGGCCTCTGCCTTCTACAGACAGTGGCCTTGTTGCAGCATCCTCTTTCTAACAAAGGTTGCTAAACACAGTGTTGTCAGTTCCCAGATGCAGCTGGGTTTTTTTAGTGTGTGTGTGGAAAGGACAGAAATGCTGAGCAAATGCCTTATCTAGGGTTGCAATACATATGGGAAATCCCAGACATGTAATCTTTTTTGGGGGGGCCAACATGCAAATGTCCAGGGTTTTTTTGGAGGGGTTAGTTTTATTTGGGGGGGGGTTGCACGTGGCTTGGGCTCAGGTCCCTCTGCATTCTACGGCCACTGCCAGCCCAAGCCAAGGAAAGGGGCTGGCAGTGTCTCGACCTGTCCTCTTTTTTGCTTTTGAGATATGGCAACCCTAACTTATCTGTTCTCTGGGCTTTTCTCTGCAGTCAGAAATAAAGTTTATGCATCTCTACCCATCACCCGGGTGGCGCTGTGGGTTAAACCACAGAGCCTAGGACTTGTCGATCAGAAGGTCGGCGGTTCGAATCCCCGCGACGGGGTGAGTTCCCATTGCTCGGTCCCTGCTCCTGCCAACCTAGCAGTCTGAAAGCGTGTCAAAGTGCAAGTAGATAAATAGGTACCGCTCTGGTGGGAAGGTAAATGGCATTTCCGTGCGCTGCTCTGGTTCGCCAGAAGCAGCTTAGTCATGCTGGCCACATGATCCCTCGGCCAATAAAGCGAGATGAGCGCTGCAACCCCAGAGTCGGCCACAACTGGACCTAATGGTCAGGGGTCCCTTTACCTTTTTACCCATCACCCACAAATGTACAAAGATGGAGAAATGGGAATGGTTCTTAATTCAGATGCCTCTGGGATCCAGAGGGTGCTGCCTAGCTTGCTGGTCACATTCCCATGCTCCTGACCCCAGCTGCTCTCTGTGTTTTGCTCTGTGGGGCAGGGACAGGGGGGCAGGATTCTCCCGGCATCTGCCATTCTGCCAGAACCCACTTCTCGGCTTCTCTGAGCCAAACTCACCTCCCTGCCCACCTCTCTTTCTGTCTTCCCAGGTTTTCTTCCTCCTTCTCCAACAAGCATGGCAAACAAAGGACCTTCCTTTGGCCTGAGCAGAGACGTCCAGGCCAAGATTGAGAAGAAATACGATGATGAATTGGAAGAGCGACTGGTGGAGTGGATTGTGCTCCAGTGTGGGGCAGATGTGGGGCGCCCCGAACGTGGCAGGCTGGGCTTCCAGGTCTGGCTGAAGAATGGCATTGTAAGCACAATGTCCCTTTGTCTTGTCCCTTTGTCTCCCTGACCTCGGGGCTCAGCTGTGGACTGTGTGGTGTAATGGCAAAGGAAACAGTGACTCAGGGCATGAAGAGCATTCTCTTAAACTGCCCAACTAATCCTGTGAGCCCCTCACCCACCACTATTTGATCGCGGGGTTCCCAGGTTAAATGGGGGGAACAAAGACTCCAGACCCATGAAAGCCCTGGTATGCAGGCGGCCTCCATCAGTCCATCGGTTTCTTACAATTGCAGCCCACCATTTTCCCATCACGGAGCCCAAGGCAGCAGTGGTAGACTTTGGGGTCTCAAATGGCCCCCTCACCCTCGGTTCGAAATCATAGTTGTGGCATCTCTAGCAGCACCCCTGAGGCTCCTCTCCCAGGGTGACCAAACCAGTCGCGCTCCCCTAAATTGGTCTCTGAAGGCAGCATGATTTGTGCCCAGGCACTTGCCTACCAAAGCCCTGATCAGACCCAAGCCTGCTTAGCTTCAGTAAGAGGGTGGCTTCCTGGGCCTTCAGGCCATATCCCGGGGCCCGTTTTATTGAGCCACTTTGGAAGCTAGACTTTTGACCTGCTCCAGGGTTTGCAAATGCAAATGCTTCCTTGAGCCAGGAGGAAACCAGTCTGTCAAATCGAACCAACCAACCACACATACACTCAACCAGGATTGTGTGTGAGGCCTTACAAAGCTTGCTCCTTGGCATTGTAATTCTCTGAAATAGGGGAGACCCAGGTCTCTCTTATGGGGTTTCCCAATACATTTTGCCACCTGAGATCATAGAACGATAGAGTTGGAAGGGACCTTGAAGATCACCTAGTCCAACTCCCTGCAATGCAGCAACATGCAGCTGCCCCGTATGGGATCGAACCTGTAACCTTGGCATTATCAGCACCACACTCTAACCAAAAGAGCTATCCAGGACAAGAGATCATACACACTCACACTCACACACTCCTCAACTGGATTGGCAGCTGACTCTTCCAGAGCTATCAGGCAGGTTTAGGGGACTCAGGATAAACTGTGTGGTACGCACAGCTCTGTCCTCCAACAGAGGGGAATAGCTGGTGGGGGGTCACAAAGAAGAGCTGGGAGGAATCCACTTCTGCCTCCCTTCCGGCACCTGCCACCTGAGGTGGCTGCCTCATTCTGTCTAATGCTAGGGCCAGCCCTGGGGTTTCCAGTGACATATGATGCTCCAAGCCCTTGAGTGACTGTGGCTCCCTTTGCTTCATCTGGCAGATCCTAGGCAAGTTGATCAACAGTCTTTGTACTTCCAAGCCTGTGAAGATCCCCGATACTCCTCCTAGCATGGTCTTCAAGCAGATGGAGCAGATAGCCCAGTTCCTGAAGGCGGCAGAGGACTACGGTGTGGTGAAGACAGACATTTTCCAGACGGTCGATCTGTTTGAAGGTGGGAGGATAAGGAAGGCCTTCTGAGGCAGGTGGCAATGAGCAGGCAACAGAGAGCTCACAAAAAGTGGAAGGGAATGAGTGTGAAAATGCCTCTTGGCATCTTCCCTGTAAAATTGGCATGACGTTTGCCTTCATGGCAATAATGCAAAGTGAACTGTCGTTGTATAGTGAACACACAGAGAAGCAGGCAGTGGCATCTCCAAGATGGTGCAAAAGCAAGGCAGGACTTGAACCCAGTGCAGTCCAACCATCCAATCCATTCAGGTTCAGACCTCTGCTAACATTTCTTGCCCCTCCTTTGGAATATTCCACCTGGCTGAACATTTGCTGGAGGAATATTGGCTTTCTAGGTTCAAGCTCTGTCTAGGTAGAAGCTGCCTGGACCCCAAGAGATGGGGAGCCATTTCCAGTTCCCTTCTGGCCAACCTTTGGGGGGGGGTTACATGCCAGTAGTGGGCGGAGCCATAGGCAAAAGTGGGTGGAACAATGGACGTTAAGCTGGTACAGTAGGCTAGCTTCAATGCAAACTCTCACGCACCCCTATCTGTCCTCCACCCAGACAAGCCACAGGCACGATCCGAGTTAAGGACGCATTTCAAGCCAGGCAAAAGACACTTAGCATTTGAAATAGGACAAGCAAGCAGCAAGGGTTATCTGGGGAGGGAGCAAGTGTGGTTCCTCAGTGGCGTAGCGTGGGGGGTGCAGGGGGGGCCGGCCGCACCGGGCGCAACATCTGGGGGGGGGGCGCACTCGCACTCGCAGCTCTCTGCCCCTACCTGGCTCACTCTCTCTCTCTCACTGCAGTGCTGGCTGTGCGAATCCGATCCGAGCCGCTGGGTCGCTGCCCACTGTGGAGGGGGTGGGTGCCAGGCGTGCGGTGCGGAGAGAGAGCGAGGGACTATCTGGGGGAGGGACAGTGCAGCGGCCGCCCAGCGCAGCGCTGAGCGCGGGAGAGAACCACACCAGACCAGCCCAGGCAGCAGCAAGAAGAAGCTGGCAGCGGCGGCAGGTTAGGGGTTAGGGGACGCAAATTACTTGCCTTGCCCCGGGTTAGGGGGCGCAAATTACTTGCCTTGCCCCGGGTGCTGACAACCCACGCTACGCCACTGGTTCCTCATCCTTGGCCATGGGGCTGAAGCCTATAAGACATGCCTGGGTCATCTGGCAGCGGCCTGTCCTGGTTTGGAACAGAGTTTGGGATTTGCTGCTTGGAACCTTTGACCTGCCAGATGTTGATGAACTCCCATCAGCCACCGCAGGCATAACCTATGGCCACAAAGTGGTGGGAGTTGTAGTTCAGCAACATTTGGAGGACCAAGGGCTCTGCACGCCTGGTTTACTTCCTGAGCATAGGAAGCTGCCCGGCACAGAACCAGATCCTTGGCCCGTCCAGCTCAGTTTGGACTACTATGACTATCCAGGGTTTGAAGCTTTCCCATCCCTAATAACAGAGACAATGTGCTGGTGAGTTGTGGCTCTTGAGAACGCCAATGGTGCCTTGACTCAGCCCAACCTAAGAATAATCGCCTTCTCTCTCATCCTAGCGAAGGACATGGCCGCAGTTCAGAGGACGCTGATGGCTTTGGGCAGCCTTGCTGTGACTAAGAACGATGGACAGTATCGTGGAGACCCTTCCTGGTTCATGAAGTAAGTGGCATCTGAGCCTCTCTGGGGAGTGGAGCCAAGAAGAGCAGCAAGTGGATCGGGCCCAAAGGGATCTTGTTCTCGTGTCCCAGTTGGAGGCCACAAGCAGGATCTGAGAGTAACAGCTGCCTGAACCCCAATCGTTATTTCTAGGAGAGGGTATTAAGAGGCATTTTGCCCATTTAGACTTGGACAGAATTCTCACAAGGGTCGTGGAACTCAAATTCAGTTCAGCTTGCCATGACTATAGCATTCACCTAGCGAATGCTTCCATTTCCAAATCCCCAGTGCTATAATGCGGAAATTCATCCTTTGGCAGCCAGATTTCTGCACAAAAAGGGATTCCTGAGCAATAGACCTCAATTTAGATGCAGAAATTGTGTTAATCTTCCAACAAACAAAGAAATAAAAAGCCCAGCCTTGCACTAGGGGGCAGGATAGTGATTTGGGGAGCGGGGTGAGTAGGGCTGGGCAATATCTGGTTTTCAACATTATGATACATCACCAGCTAAACATGATGATATACCAATGTATTGTGATGTCTGAAATAAGGATGGAGCTATGTAGAGGCACTGGCTGGCTTCACGGTTTTCCCCGCATCATGATTTTTGCCGGTGCCTGCTCTTGTGATTTGCTGCCTCCTGCAGAGGTTTTTTAAAAAAATTTATTTAATCATTTTTTCAATACAAACCACCAAAAAACACATACAACAAAAACCACAATAACACTAATAACACAATTTAGCAATTCAGATTTGAGTACTGATATACCTATAACTACACCATTTTAACAATATTTTCCCCACCTCTCCTCCCCCTACTTCCCACCACTGTCCACCTTATCGCTTAAGTATTCATTCCAGATTTCTTCATATTTATCCATTCTTAATTTGCGTCAACATGCAATTCGTTCGTATGTGGCTAGTCTGTCCATATTGTCAATCCATGTGCTCAATGGAATCTTTTTGCGGCTCTTCCAATTCATCAAAACAAGTTTTTTTGCTTCAAATATGGCACGGTACATCCATTTTTTGACCCCTTGTAATCTCCCACATTTCCAGTATATAATTTAGAATTAAATTCAATTCCCCGAAATAACAATTTTTTTATTACTCTTGCTATATATATCCTCACCTTGCACCAAAATGATCTTATCAATCAGCAGTTAATCATCATATGTACTAAGTTCGCATTTTTACTCCCACATCTCCAGCATTTGTCAGAGTTAACAGGGGCTGCAGGAATTGAGAGAAGCATTGACTGGCTTCACGCTATCCCCCACACTGTGATTTTTGCATTGCACACACATGCATAATTATATATATTAGAAACCGGTATCACGATATGGACTTCAAACCAGTTTGGGTCGTTATATCGCCCAGCCTTAGTGGTGAGTACTGCAAGAAGTGAGATTGCTGACCCTGTTTTCCTCTCTTTTTTTAACCGTAGGAAAGCCCAGGAGAACCGGCGGGACTTCTCAGACAGTCAGCTGAAAGAGGGCAAGAACGTGATCGGTCTACAAATGGGCTCCAACCAGGGTGCCTCGCAGGCAGGCATGACAGGCTATGGCCGACCCCGACAGATCATCAGCTAAGCAGGATGCAACCCTCCCCACCCCCACCCCCTTGCAGAACTGGCCCTGCAGCTCCTGCACAAAGAGCCCCAATGCCACCCCGACGAATCATGTCGCAGGGGCAGCAACGGCCGCCAACTGGGAATTTTTTGGGAGAAGCTTTCAAAATCACCTTAACTCTGCCCCAGAAGTTACTACCTGGGAGCAGGAGGATTCTTACAAGATTGCTACATGGCAACAGCCCCCACCCCAAGCATTCTGCTTGCTTCATCTCCACGCCAAATGCCAGCCCCTTGCATGCTCATTGCTTTGCTGCTTTTGACCCTTGCAGAGCTGAGGAAGCGGCCATTCACATTGCCAAGGGCAGGAGGGGAGAGGGGATATTGCAGCCTTGGCACCTGCCCTGGCGATGGAAAACCTTGTCCCTGGTGCATATTTGAACGTGGCTGAAACTTGCACATAAGTAAGACCTCTACGTAAGTGGCGGAGGGGAGTGTGCCCCTCACCCATTTTGTACTTTGTTGTTGTTCATCCATTAAAAACAATGACTCTTTTTTTTAGGCTGTTTTCTTGGCTGTGTATCTGGAGCTGCTCCTTTCTGTTGCTGCAGTTGTGATGCCGGGAGTAGAAGGGCAAACTCCCTAAAGAATCCCCTTTGCTTCCATTTCGTCCTCATTTTAGCAAATGCCTCAGTCTGGCCACTGGGGCTTCCCTGCTTCTGGGCAAAGTGCTAAAGCCAGCAGATGCAGGCCGAGCCCTTTAGGAAGGCAGGCTGAGCTGTTGCCAAAGCACCCAGAGAAGCTATTTGCTTCATCGCTTGGTTGGCTAGAGCGTGGTGGTGATAACACCAAGGTCGCAGGTTTGATCCCCGGGTGGGACAGCTGCATATTCCTTATTCCTGCATTGCAGGGGGGGGGTCAATGATCCTTAGCGTCCCTTCCAACTCTACAATTCTGCGATTCTACAGAGAAAAGTGGCCAAAGGGCGGCAGTCCTCTTGGGAACTTCCCTTTCAGTGTTGAGAGGGGAAAACACAGCAACAAGGAAAATATGCACACTTTAAAAACCCCTAGGCTGAGACACCGTAGCCTTGAACATGAGAGTCTGGTGTGCTGGTTTCCCTCAATAGCTGCAAGGATCTTCAAAATGGCCAGGGTTACTCCCTCCCTGCATTTTCTGCCTCTCCAAACTCCCCTCCTCCAAGATGCACAGGGAAAGCTACCCCAGCTCACTGCCCTGGGCCATGCAAATTAAGCAGCTTCTGAGAAAACTAGGGAAATTATTTTACTGCCCTAAACCTTGAGGTCTCCCCCCCCCCTGGCACCCATGAAGCCTCGGAGCCCCTGTGCCCCCACGGCCACAGCTATCATAACATGAAGAGTGGCTCAGTTTCCCTCCCTTGAAAAGTACACCAAGATCCCTTGGAAACACAAGTGTGGGTGCTGCACGTACTCTTATTTCTACCTGTCTCTTGGCAGGCAGGGGGGAGACATGACCAGAGGGGCCGGCACCCCACTCATAAATCCAAAATTTGCCAGCGTACCGAAAGCAGTTGGCAACCCCTGCCCTAAAACTTGACGGATTCATCTTATACAATATATTTATATTCCTTTCTCTTGCTCTAAAACCCAGAGTTCAAAAATTGCTAATATCCCCCCCACCTTTTCCTGTATTTTTAATAAGAAGTGAAGCTTGTATGTGTATTTCCGACGTGCTGCTTGAAAATAAAACAGAAAAGGAGCAGGCATATTTTAATGGGTTTATTGGAAAGCTGCAAAGAAAAGCTTTTTGCTGTTAATTAAAAAAAACACGCCCAACTGATTTAGAAAATAATAATAATTACCCACCCATCCCTGCAAAGCTGGATGACTTTGGGAGTGGCACAAAGGCCTCACTTCTTCTGCTTACAGAAGACATACATGTCATTTCTTCCCAATGGGATGGGGGTCACAGCAGAAGCAGAAGCCGCCACCCCAGCAGGAGAACGGCTCATGCAGCTGCCACCGAAGACTGTTTCGTTCGTTGACGTGGTCCCAAGCCAGGGCCTCCACCCAGCCCTCAACTCCATGGAAAGCTGCCCATGCTCTGCTCCTGATCCCGGCTGTGTCAGGATATACGTTCAGAAAGGAAGTGCATTGAATGATACCCTTTTGGGTTCCAGTGGTGGAGGAAGGCCCCCGAAAGCTGCTCCTCTTTGCCATTCATCAGCAGCAAGGCAGGCGACGCAGGCGGGGGCACTGGGACAGTGTGAGAAGGCTGGCAGGCAGGGGGCACCGGCCAGCCCAGGGTCTGCTGCGCCACTTGGCAGCAGGATAAGGCAGCGAGTTGGTGAGAGAACACAGGCTCCTTTCTGCAAAGTTTGTGGGGCACTGCAGGGGCAGGCTTCCTCTGCACCCCACCCCCTTGGCACATCCCCAGATCTCAGCCCCACCACAGACACTGAATAAGGCTGCCCACCCCCGGGCAAGGCTCAGCCTCTGTGCCAGCCACAGGCACCCTGACAATCCCACAGCACAGGCGGTGGCCCCCAAATGCAAGAAGGGGCCAGGGTTAGGGGCAAGCTGGGCTACCTGCAAAGAGATGCTTCCGTCGGTCGGACTTCCTTCCTGTGTGCCAAACCCAGGGCAAGCGCTGGTTCAGTTTGCGTGTCCAGGGCTCTCTGCCAGCAGTCAGTAAACCCCGGGTGAGGTAGCCTGCTCTTGCTCTGGGAGATTTAGCAAGCCTCTCCCTGTCGATGGTCTTGGGGTGCCCGCAGCTCCGCCTGCCACTCTTGCCTCCTCCTCCACCCCCAGGCAGGATGGCTGCTGCTCGGGCTCCAGCTCCTTCCCTCCATACAGGGGGACGGTCTCCTCCATCTCTAGCCCATCCTCCAGGCTCTTGGCTGTCCTGCCTTCCGAGGACCAAGGGCAGGCCATGGCGTTGCCGCAGGGGGCCAGGTCAAAGGTCACGCTGTGGCGCATCAGGAACACCTCCAGCATGTAATAGAAGGTCCAGAAGACAGCAAAGCAGCCCAGCAGCATCAGGGTCTGGGAGGTGAGAAGGGGAGAGGAGAGAGAGGGGAGGTCAGAACTGGCATGGAGGTAAAAAAAACCTTTGCAAAAAACAACAGACCAGGAAAGAGGGAAACCAGGGAGAGGAGCGCATCCTGGCTCAAGAGTTCAAAGTTCATATGGTCTTGTGAGCAGTGGAAAACATTGCGGGGGTGTGTGTGCTTGGGTGGTTTTTCACCCAAGTGGCACAGAATCTACCAGCAGAATAAGCTTTGCCAGGAAGGGAGTGGAAGTCACGTCTGGCTTGGCTTGGGCCACAATCCTGGCATTCAGTAGCTTTGGAGACTCGGTCTATGGCTGGCCCAGTATCACCCAGTGAACTTCGCGGCTGGCCAGGGAGGCAGTGGGTGAATGTGGTCTTGCCAGCTGAAGTCCAACACGCCAACCTCTGGCAGACCACCCTTTGCCAGCCTGCAATTATTCTGAGGCTGTCGGCGGAGCCTAACTAAGCTGAGGTCCATGGCTAGGGGGAGCTGACATAATGAGGCCCTGCATGTCAAAATTTGCCACTTCCACCACCCTAGTCTAGCCACCCCTCCCCACCAATTAGCCAAGATTACCCACAGCCTCCGATGACCCACAAGGCTGCAATAAACCTCACTGAACACACATGTTCCAGGGCTTGTCTGCTCTAAACCAATCAAAAAGGGACCCCATTATTCCACTGACCAAACCCACAGTGCCCTGTTGCGCTGACTTATCGCCACGCCACCGCCCAAGCCCTTGCCCCTCACTAGCTCAGTAGGTAGGGCTTGAGACTCTTAATCCTAGGGTTGTGGGTTTGATTCTCTTCACTGGGTGAAAAAATCCTGAATTGCAGAGGGTTTGGACTGATGACCCTCATGACTGCTTCCAATTCAACAATTCTATTATTATTCTTTCTCCCTCCACTGCCTGTTGAGGATCCTGTGACAGGCAGGTGTCCATTACCTTGAGGGTGTTGGTGGTGATGGTGTAAGGCTCCTGCTCAGGGATCTGCAGGCCTGGTGGGCAGGGCAAGGAAAAATCGCCATCTAGGTATCGCCCACTCATGGCCTCTTCAACCAGCCTGCAGAAGAAACAGATTTTCTGAATTACACCCAACAGGCCGGGGGGCAATTTTTCCTTACTTCCCTTCAGCCAGATTTTTCAGGCAGGTTCCTGTGGTCTACTCTCTCTGGCCAAAGCCTTCCCCCACCCCCCGCCATTTTTTCCAAGATCCTGTTATGACAGGGCCCAACCAGAAGTCCTTAAGTACAATCTGAGTGGAATGGCAGCTCTCCCGCCCACACTTGTGATTCCCAGCAATTGGCCTCTGAGCGTGGAGGTAGTGCAAAAGCCACCAGACAAGCCACATATCACAAGGGGAAAAAATATATAAAAAAAATGTGAAAGCCAAAAAACACCCTTCGGGTCATTGCTAGTCTGACCTAAGAAAAATTACTTCCCCCTCCCAGTTAGGGTAACCAGGCCAGGCCCAGAACAGAAGTATTTATCTGCTTTGTAAGCCCCCTTGAGTTTGTTTTTTAGTGGAGTCACTGAACACATGAATTTGATCGGGGGAATCCTTTCCAGTGGGGGCTGGGGAGCTACAAGAGCATTTTAACTGGGCATCCTCTTGCTCCTGACTGAGACTAGGGTTGGGCGATATATTGATGTATCACCCAAAACCGGTTTGAAGTCCATATCACGATAGTGGTTTTGTAATTTGTAACCTGGCAATATACTATGAATCATGATGTTTGTGACTATGCAAAAATCACAATGTGGGGGAAACCGTGAAGCCAGCCAATGCCTCTAACATAGCTCCATCCTTATTTCAGACACCGTGACAATATTGTTATATTGTGATGTTTTGCTGGTGATTTATATTGCAACGTTGAAAACCAGGTATCACCCAGCCTTAACTGAGACAGAGAAATGGAGTCGAATTGTCAGGCCTGGCCACCTCCCAGCCTCTCTGACGCTCGTGCCTCTGCCCCAAATCTCACCATCCTTACCTCTGTCGCTCCTTGATCTCGGCAAGGGCCCACGAGGATCCGTACAGAGTCAGCTGCCAGTGCTTCAGCACACCAGCCCCCAGGGTCTCGTCCCCTGCAAAGGAGAGGCATTGGCAGGAGAGACTAGTGAGGGAGAGGCTTGTGGGATCACACAGACAAGGGGCAAGAGGGGCGCTTGCCACCTCCCAGAATAATAATAATAATAATAACAAGAACAACAATAATAATTTATTAAGTTATACCCTGCCCATCTGGCTGGGTCTCCCCAGCCACTCTGGGCGGCTTCCAACAAAGATTAAAAATACATTAAAATGTCACACATTGAAAACTTCCCTAAACAGGGTTGCCTTCAGATGTCTTCTAAAAGTCAGATAGTTGTTTATTTCCTTGACATCTGATGGGAGGGCATTCCACAGGGCGGGCGCCACTACCGAGAAGGCCCTCTGTCTGGTTCCCTGTAACTTGGCTTCTTGCAGTGAGGGAACCACCAGGAGGCTCTCGGCGCTGGACCTCAGCGTCCGGGCAGAACAATGGGGGTGGAGATGCTCCTTCAGGTATACTGGGCCAAGGCCATTTAGGGCCTTAACGGTCAGCATCAACACTTTGAATTGCGCTCAGAAATGTACTGGGAGCCAATGTAGGTCTTTCAGGACTGGTGTTATATGGTCTCAGCGGCCGCTCCCAGTCACCAGTCTAGCTGCCCCATTCTGGATTAGTTGTAGTTTCCGGGTCACCTTCAAAGGTAGCCCCACATAGAGCGCATTGCAGTAGTCCAAGCGGGAGATAACTAGAGCATGCACCACTATGGCAAGACAGTCCACGGGCAGGTAGGGTCTCAGCCTGCGTACCAGATAGAGCTGGTAGGCAGCTGCCCTGGACACAGAATCCCTCTGGAAAAGGCAAGGGCCTCGATTCTAGGCAGTCACAGTGCCGGCAAGGAGCAGGTGAGTGGCACATGTGCAGGAAGCCATGCAAGGCTCTGAGGAGATTTCACAGCAAGAGCCACATGGGGGGGAAGGAGGGGGCAAGAGTCCTCCCTCTGGGGAAAGAGGGAGTGAAGCTGCAGGACTCACCAACATCCCGGATCAAGAGCCGGTAGGTGCCCTGCGCCTCCTCACCCCAGCA